>NC_134358.1:422459606-422775836 GCF_048569485.1 Anomaloglossus baeobatrachus
CCTGATGACACCCGCGCTACTGTGGGTGTCGCGGCAGTAACGTCATGGGTTCATTGGAGTTCTCAATAAACTTTGAAGAACCCGTGAAGTCACTGTCGCTACACCCGCGGTAGCGTAGGTGTCGTCAGGATATCAGAGTTCCTTGGATACTCACCTGTCCCCAGCGATGCTGTCCCTGGCACTGATGTCTATGGTGCTGCTGCTTCCAGGTCCTCTGTTGAGTGCATATTTATTGAGTATAATGAGCGTGGATCGGAAGCAAGTGACAGCAGGGCTGGAGACAAGTATAAAAATTCATTTTATTTCAGAGACACGTGTTTTCTCTGGTTCTTGTCACACGGATCACATCAGTGTGACACCCGTGCTGCCTGAGAAAAAAAACAATGTCTGCGTGCAGGGAAATGTGGGGCAACACGGTCCATGTAAAAACATGCATGTGTGAGGAACACTATAGAATAACATGAGTACGTGTGGCATCCGTGTTAAAAATGGATGTCACACATACCTGAAACATGGATAAAAATTCCCCGTTTTCCCAATCGGTGCGGGTTCCAGTGATCGGACACTGATCAGCAGGTGATCACCTTGCCCATGGATAGGTGATAACTTGTTTTCACTAAACAATCCCTTTAAGGCGTGTAAACATTTCCTGCAATCATTTGGCCGTCAGCTCTCTCTTGACTATCACATACAGGAGTGCTCGGCCAAATGTTCTTGTGTTCTCTCTCTGAGAGCTGATGTCGCCTCCTCTGGGAGTGGATTATCTTTCAAGAGATCAAAAGCATCAACAAGTGGAATTCAAACACGCCGGTTCCTTCCCTCCCTTTAAGCTGGGTTCACACTAAGCGACAACGACGTCGCTGTTACGTCACTATTTTCTGTGACGTAACAGCGACCTTGTAAGTCGCTGTTATGATCGCTGCTTAGCTGTCAAACACAGCGACGCAGCAGCGATCATAACGTCGCTGTGCTACATGTGCAGAGAGCAGGGAGCCGTGCTTAGCGCTGCCTTGCTCTCCTAGGTACAGTACACATCGGGTTAATTAACCCGATGTGTACTGCAGCTACATGTCACAGTGCAGAGAGCAGGGAGCCGCGCACACTGCTTAGCGCTGGCTCCTTGCTCTCCTTGCTACAGTATACATCGGGTTAATTACCCGATGCGTACTGCAGCCACATGTGCACAGAGCAGGAGCCGGCACTGGCAGCAAGGGCGGAGGCTGGTAACGAAGGTAAATATCGGGTAACCAGGGAAAGTTCTTCCCTTGGTTACCCGATGTTTACGCTGGTTACAGCTTACCGAGCAGCTGCCAGACGCCGGCTCCTGCTCCCTCTGCTCGCTTCATTTCGTCGCTCTCTCGCTCGGGAGAGTGACGACCAAAAAATTAAGCTGGACATTCAGCAACGAGCGGCGACCTCACAGCAGGGGCCAGGTCGTTGCTGGATCTCACACACAGCGACAGCGACGGGACGTCGCTGCAACGTCACAGAAAAATGGTTGACGTAGCAGCGACCTCGTTGTCGTCGCTGTGTGTGACACCAGCTTTACATCCATTCTCGAGGTAAGTCAGATAGCCCCATACACATCATATTGTTGTCTGATCCGGGCAATTTTAGCCCTATGTTTATGGGAGCTTTCATGTAATCTGTATAAGGGCTTATTCAAACATCTATGAACGTCAGTACAATCTCTGAACACAATGCATGGACTGGCTGAGCCGTCCTTATAGACAGTGCTGTGAGCTCAGAAATCATGAACCTCAGTGCAGCAACTCCGCTCTAGTCACCTCTAGTGAGATAGAATGGAGTTACTGTACAGGGGATGTTCCTTACAGACAGTGCTGTGAGATCAGAAATCATGAACCTCAGTGCAGCAACTCCGCTCTAGTCACCTCTAGTGAGATAGAATGGAGTTACTGTACAGGGGGACGTTCCTTACAGACAGTGCTGTGAGCTCAGAAATCATGAACCTCAGTGCAGCAACTCCGCTCTAGTCACCTCTAGTGAGATAGAATGGAGTTACTGTACAGGGGATGTTCCTTACAGACAGTGCTGTGAGATCAGAAATCATGAACCTCAGTGCAGCAACTCCGCTCTAGTCACCTCTAGTGAGATAGAATAGAGTTACTGTACAGGGGACGTTCCTTACAGACAGTGCTGTGAGATAAGAAATCATGAACCTTAGTACAACAACTGTGATCTAGTCACCTCTAGTGAGACAGAATGGAGTTACTGTACAGGGGACGTTCCTTACAGACAGTGCTGTGAGATCAGAAATCATGAACCTTAGTGCAACAACTTTGATCTAGTCATCTCTGTGCTGGGCAGTGTTGTAACTTAGAATTTGATGGGCCCCAATGCAAAATTAGGACCTGCCCCCCCCAACACAGATACACTGGGTACAGGATAATGACACCGACACTCGGGGCATGGGATAAGTGACGCTGACACTCAGGGTGCGGGATAATGAAGTTAACACTTGGCTCTTTCCCTCAGCACTCAGGTTTCCCATGATCTGAAATCCCTCTATCATCATCCAGCTTTCCTATGTTCTGATATCCATCTTGTCCTCAGCACCCAGCTTCCCTAGGCTCTGCTATACATCTTTCCCTCAGCACCCAGCTTTCCCATATCATAGCATCGTAAAGCTGGGTGCTGCGGGTAAGAGCCTCTTTCCATCAGCACAAAACGTTCCCATCCCAAGCTTATGTTTTTGTCCCCCCTCGTATATATAGTTCTCCAAATACTATAATGGCCCCCACATAGCCTTCCATATAGCATATTGGGTCCCACGTAACCCTTCATTTTACTAGAATGCGCCCCATAGTCCTCCTTGTATTATAATGCATTTCCCATAGTCCTCTATGTATAAGGTAACTCTTATAGCCCTCCAATTATTATACTACAACTCCCATAGTCCTCCATGTATTATAATTCACTCCATAGTCCTCCATATATTATACTGCACCCCATAGTCCTCCATATATTATAATGCACCCCCATAGTCCTCCATGTTTTATAATGCACCCCCATAGTCCATGGATAAGGTAGCCCTCATAGGCCTTCATATATTATAATGCAGCCCCCATAGTCATGCATGTATTATAATGCACCCCACAGCTCACCATGTATTATAATGCAGACCTCATAGGCCTCCATGTATAATAATGCAGCCCCTCCATATATTATAATAGTAGCTGTCATATACCGTCCCCCAGGCCCACCCACCCAGTTCCTTGACCACTTTTCAGCCTGGCTGCCGCACTTCATGTCCTCAGAATTACCAACCCTCATCCTAGGAGACTTTAACATACCCATGACCAGCCCCTCCTCCCCATCTGCATCCCAGCTTCTATCTCTCACCACCTCCCTTGGCCTCTCACAGCTCTCATCTTCTGAGACACATGAAGATGGTAACACTCTTGACCTGGTCTTTATCCGCCTCTGCTCAATCTCTGACTTTGACAACTCATCTCTTCCCCTCTCTGACCACAACATCCTCTCCTTCAAGCTCACAAACCCTCGTCCACCCCAGTACACTCCCACCTATCACACATTCAGAAACCTACAGGCCATTGACTTTCAGACCCTTACAGACTCTTTACACTCATCACTGTCCCCTATCTCCTCACTTTCCTGTCCTGATCTGGCTGTAAACCATTACAATGACACACTCAGAAATACCCTAGACCAAGTAGCACCCCTCACCCTCAGAACCTCCAAACACAGAGTAAAACAGCCTTGGCTCACTTCCCAAACTCGATTTCTCCAGTGATGCTCTAGGAGTGCCAAACACATATGGAGGAAAACCCGCACACCAGAAAACTTCATCCACAACAAGTTCATCTTAAGGACCTACAACTCTTCCCTTCACCTCGCCAAACAGACCTACTTCACCACCCTTATTTCCTCACTATCCAACAATCCAAAAAAGCTCTTTGACACCTTTCACTCCCTCCTCAGTCGCAAAGTACATACCCCCATCACAGACCTTCATGCTGATGACCTGGCCTCATATTTCACAGATAAAATAGAAAACATCCGCCAGGAGATCAGCTCCCAGCTACCAAGCGTTGTGAATCCCATCCCTCCATATATCCCATCAAGCTCACTTTCCACATTTGACCCAGTCACAGAGGAGGAAGTCTCCAGGCTCCTCTCTTCTTCTCATCCTACCACTTGCCCTACTGATCCCTTTCCCTCACACCTACTCTGGTTGTCACCACTCACCTAACTAAAATCTTCAATCTCTCTCTCTCTTCGGGTATCTTCCCCTCCTCCCTCAAACACTCTATCATTACTCCATTATTAAAAAAACCCTTCCCTTGATCCGTCCTGCACAAGCAACTACAGACCAGTCTCCAATCTTCCCTTCATCTTCAAACTCTTGGAGCGCCTGGTCTACTCTCGCCTCACCCGCTACCTGTCCTCTCACTCTCCTCTAGATCCTTTACAGTCTGGCTTCCGCCCTTTACACTCAACAGAAACTGCCCTTGTCAAAGTGACCAATGACCTATTGACTGCAAAACATAATGGTGACCACTCTCTGCTTATCCTTCTTGACCTCTCTGCCGCCTTCGACACTGTTGACCACCATCTCCTTCTCTCTATGCTCCATTCTATCGGCCTAAAGGACACTGTGCTCTCGTGGTTCTCTAACTATCTTTCTCGCCGTTCATTCAATGTATCATTTGCTGGCTCCACATCTTCTCCTCTTCCTCTCACTGTTGGGGTCCCTCAAGGTTCAGTCCTCGGCCCTCTTCTTTTCTCCCTCTACACTGCCCCAATTGGAATGACCATCAGCAGATTTGGTTTTCAGTACCATCTTTATGCTGATGACACACAGCTGTACACCTCATCCCCTGAGCTCACCCCCGCTGTACTACAGAACAGAAGTGACTGCCTGACTGCAGTTTGCAATGTCATGTCTGCTCTCTATCTCAAACTTAACCTTTCCAAAACTGCCCGCTCCTGCCGCTTGCACCTCAAGAACATCTCTAGAATCCGCCCCTTTCTCACAATGGAAATGACAAAAACACTCACCGTGGCCCTGATCCACTCTCGCCTTGACTACTGTAACTCTCTATTAATTGGTCTCCCCCCAACTAGACTCTCTCCTCTACAGTCCATCCTTAATGCAGCAGCTAGGGTCATCTATCTGGCTAATTGCTACTCGGATGCCTCTGCTCTGTGCCAGTCATTGCACTGGCTGCCCATATATCACAAGATCCAATTCAAACTGCTTGTTCTCACCCACAAAGCTCTCCACAGTACAGCACCCCCTACATCTCCACCCTCCTCTCTGTCTATCACCACAAAGCTCTCCACAGTGCGGCACCCCCCTACATCTCCACCCTCCTCTCTGTCTGTCTCTGTCTCACCCCACCCGTTCTCTACGCTCTAAAAACGACTTTCGACTAACATCAACACTAATCCGAACCTCCCACTCCCGGATCCAAGACTTCTTCCGAGCTGCACCAATCCTCTGGAACGCTCTACCCCAAGAAGTTATAATGAATCATAACTTACTCTGCTTCAGACGCTCCCTAAAAACGCATCTTTTTAGGGCGGCCTATCACACTCCCTAATCTAATCCAATTCACACAGTGCCTCTACAACTTCTCACAACATAACCTCACGTCAAACTCCATGCCACCCAAATGCATCTCAAGATTCAGGCCCACTGGTCCAGGAAGCCATTATCTATTCCCCATTTCCTTGAAATTGCTGGATTGTCATTGTAAATAAGCACTTGTACCTTGCCCCCCCCCACCCCACCCATATCTCATTGTAGATTGTAAGCTCTCACGAGCAGGGTTGTCTTTTTTTTCCCCTCTAAATATTGCATTTTCTATTACTGTTATTACTGTTACTTGTTTGTATATGATCCTCCTGAATTGTAAAGCGCTGCGGAATATGTTGGCGCTATAGAAATAAAGATTATTATTATTATTATTATTATTAATATTATTAATACAGCTCACATAGTACTCCATGTATTACTGTATAATGCACTCCCCATAGTCATTCATGTATTATAATGCAGCCCTCAAAGTCCTCTGTATATTATACTGAACCCCATTGTCCTACATATACTGCACCCCATAGCCATCTATGTAAAATTCACCCCATAGTACTCCATATATTATACTGCACCACATAGTTCTCCATGTATTATACTGCACCCCATAGTACTACATACAGTTAGGTCCACAAATATTTGGACAGTGACACAATTTTCGCGAGTTGGGCTCTGCATGCCACCACATTGGATTTGAAATGAAACCTCTACAACAGAATTCAAGTGCAGATTGTAACGTTTAATTTGAAGGTTTGAACAAAAATATCTGATAGAAATTGTAGGAATTGTACACATCTCTTTACAAACACTCCACATTTTAGGAGGTCAAAAGTAATTGGACAAATAAACCAAACCCAAACAAAATATTTTTAATTTCAATATTTTGTTGCGAATCCTTTGGAGGCAATCACTGCCTTAAGTCTGGAACCCATGGACATCACCAAACGCTGGGTTTCCTCCTTCTTAATGCTTTGCCAGGCCTTTACAGCCACAGCCTTCAGGTCTTGCTTGTTTGTGGGTCTTTCCGTCTTAAGTCTGGATTTGAGCACGTGAAATGCATGCTCAATTGGGTTAAGATCTGGTGATTGACTTGGCCATTGCAGAATGTTCCACTTTTTTGCACTCATGAACTCCTGGGTAGCTTTGGCTGTATGTTTGGGGTCATTGTCCATCTGTACTATGAAGCGCCGTCCGATCAACTTTGCGGCATTTGGCTGAATCTGGGCTGAAAGTATATCCTGGTACACTTCAGAATTCATCCGGCTACTCTTGTCTGCTGTTATGTCATCAATAAACACAAGTGACCACGTGATCACGTTGCCTCCACCATGTTTTACAGAGGATGTGGTGTGCCTTGGATCATGTGCCGTTCCCTTTCTTCTCCAAACTTTTTTCTTCCCATCATTCTGGTACAGGTTGATCTTTGTCTCATCTGTCCATAGAATACTTTTCCAGAACTGAGCTGGCTTCATGAGGTGTTTTTCAGCAAATTTAACTCTGGCCTGTCTATTTTTGGAATTGATGAATGGTTTCCATCTAGATGTGAACCCTTTGTATTTACTTTCATGGAGTCTTCTCTTTACTGTTGACTTAGAGACAGATACACCTACTTCACTGAGAGTGTTCTGGACTTCAGTTGATGTTGTGAACGGGTTCTTTTTCACCAAAGAAAGTATGCGGCGATCATCCACCACTGTTGTCATCCGTGGATGCCCAGGCCTTTTTGAGTTCCCAAGCTCACCAGTCAATTCCTTTTTCCTCAGAATGTACCCGACTGTTGATTTTGCTACTCCAAGCATGTCTGCTATCTCTCTGATGTATTTTTTCTTTTTTTTCAGCCTCAGGATGTTCTGCTTCACCTCAATTGAGAGTTCCTTAGACCGCATGTTGTCTGGTCACAGCAACAGCTTCCAAATGCAAAACCACACACCTGTAATCAACCCCAGATCTTTTAACTACTTCATTGATTACAGGTTAACGAGGGAGACGCCTTCAGAGTTAATTGCAGCCCTTAGAGTCCCTTGTCCAATTACTTTTGGTCCCTTGAAAAAGAGGAGGCTATGCATTACAGAGCTATGATTCCTAAACCCTTTCTCCGATTTGGATGTGAAAACTCTCATATTGCAGCTGGGAGTGTGCACTTTCAGCCCATATTATATATATAATTGTATTTCTGAACATGTTTTTGTAAACAGCTAAAATAACAAAACTTGTGTCACTGTCCAAATATTTCTGGACCTAACTGTATATTATACTGCACCCCACAGTCCTGCGTATATTATACTGCACCCCATAGTTTTCCATATATTATAATGCACCCCCATAGTCCTATATGTATTAGTAGTTTTCCGTTTGTGAACCCTCCCCATACACACCTATTGCCAATCCACATCGTATATATAGCCTGGGTCTCAGCTTCCCATACACGGTAAGTTTTTTAACTGCATGAGAGGACACACACAAGCTAGGGACCCCCACGTAGAGAAATACTTTGGCATAGTGTTGGGGCTCTATTGCATTGATCAATTCAGTAGCTAAATTTCTCTTCATTCATATATTCATGGCAGTAATGCAGGTTCCATTTTTCACATTTCATTCTTACAAATAGCTATTGGATTTTTCATGTCAGTATTCACACAGCAGTTTCTGCTATTACATGTATTCCCCTTCCATAGTCACTGGTGTGCATGCCTTATCTCCCCATAGTGATGTTTTTTAGGTTTTTGCACCCAGTTCAGACATAGAATGGAGTTCCAAACGTTATTCCTTAATGTTAGGAGGATATCTGTCTGTGCGGGTAACTATTACTGTGCAGAATTATTAGGCAACTTAATAAAAACCAAATCTATTCCCATCTCACTTGTTTATTTTCACCAGGTAAACCAATATAACTGCACAAAATTTAGAAATAAACATTTCTGACATGCAAAAAAAAACACAAAAAATTAGTGACCAATATAGCCCCCTTTATGATGACACTTAACAGCCGACTATACATAGATTCTGTCATAGCTTGATCTGTTTACACTCAACATTGCGTGCAGCAGCCGCCACAGCCTCCAGACACCACAGCCTCCAGCCACCACAGCCTCCAGCCACCACAGCCTCCAGACACCACAGCCTCCAGTCACCACAGCCTCCAGCCACCACAGCCTCCAGACACTGCTCCCAGAGGTGGACTGTTTTCTTTCCCTGTAGATTTCACATTTTATGAGGGACCACAGATTCTCTATGGGGTTCAGATCAGGTGAACAAGGGGGCCATGTCATTATTTTTTCATCTTTTAGACCTTTACTGGCCAGCCACGCTGTGGAGTAGTTGGATGCATGTGATGGAGCAATGTCCTGCATGAAAATCATGTTGTTCTTGAACGATACTGATTTCTTCCTGTACCACTGCTTGAAGAAGTTGTCTTCCAGAAACTGGCAGTAGGTCTGGGAGTTGAGCTTCACTCCATTCTCAACCCGAAAAGGTCCCACAAGTTGATCTTTGATGATCCCAGCCCATACCAGTACCCACCTCCACCTTGCTGGTGTCTGAGTCGGAGCGGAGCTCTCTGCCCTTTACTGATCCAGCCTCTGGCCCATCCATCTGCCCATCAAGAGTCACTCTCATTTCATCAGTCCATAAAACCTTTGAAAAATCAGTCTTAAGATATTTCTTGGCCCAGCCTTGACGTTTTATCTTATGTTTCTTGGTCAGAGGTGGTGGTTTTTCAGCCTTCCTTACCTTGGCCATGTTCCTGAGTATGGCACACCTTGTGCTTTTTGATACTCCAGTAACGTTGCAGCTGTGAAATATGGCCAAACTGGTGGCAAATGGCATCTTGGCAGCTTCACGCTTGATTTTCCTCAATTCATGGGCAGTTATTTTGTGCCTTTTTGTCCCGGAACGCTTCTTGCGACCCTGTTGGCTATTTGACATGAAACGCTTGATTGTTAGGTGATCACGCTTCAAAGGTTTGGCAATTTCAAGACTGCTGCATCCCTCTGCAAGACATCTCACAATTTTAGACTTTTCAGAGCCCGTCAAATCTCTCTTCTGACCCATTTTGTCAAAGGAAAGGAAGTTGCCTAATAATTAAGCACACCTTATATAGGGTGTTGATGTCATTACACCGCACCCCTCCTCATTACACCGCACCCCTCCTCATTACAGAGATGCACATCACCTGATTAACTTAATTGGCAGTTGGCTTTCACTATACAGCTTGGAGTAGGACAACATGTAGAAAAAGTATCATGTGATCAAAATACTAATTTGCCTAATAATTCTGCACACAGTGTATTGTATTATTCACCCCATAGTTCTTAATGTATTCTAATGCAGCCCTATTGTCCATGTATAAGGTAACACCATTAGTCCTCATATAATGCAGCCCCCATAATCCTATATGTATTATAACGCATCCCCATAGTCCTTCATATTGTATTATGCAGCCCTATAATCCTCCATATACAGTGCTTACAAGTAGTATTCAACCCCCTGCAGATTTAGCAGGTTTACACATTCGGAATTAACTTGGCATTGTGACATTTGGACTGTAGATCAGCCTGGAAGTGTGAAATGCAGCAAAAAAGAATGTTATTTCTTTTTTTATTTTTTTTTTTAAATTGTGAAAAGTTTATTCAGAGGGTCATTTATTATTCAACCCCTCAAACCACCAGAATTCTGTTTGGTTCCCCTAAAGTATTAAGAAGTATTTCAGGCACAAAGAACAATGAGCTTCACATGTTTGGATTAATTATCTCTTTTTCCAGCCTTTTCTGACTAATTAAGACCCTCCCCAAACTTGTGAACACCACTCATACATGGTCAACATGGGAAAGACAAAGGAGCATTCCAAGGCCATCAGAGACAAGATCGTGGAGGGTCACAAGGCTGGCAAGGGGTACTAAACCCTTTCCAAGGAGTTGGGCCTACCTGTCTCCACTGTTGGGAGCATCATCCGGAAGTGGAAGGCTTATGGAACTACTGTTAGCCTTCCACGGCCTGGACAGCCTTTGAAAGTTTCCACCCGTGCCGAGGCCAGGCTTGTCCGAAGAGTCAAGGCTAACCCAAGGACAACAAGGAAGGAGCTCCGGGAAGATCTCATGGCAGTGGGGACATTGGTTTCAGTCAATACCATAAGTAACGTACTCCACCGCAATGGTCTCCATTCCAGACGAGCCCGTAAGGTACCTTTACTTTCAAAGCGTCATGTCAAGGCTCGTCTACAGTTTGCTCATGATCACTTGAAGGACTCTGAGACAGACTGGTTCAAGGTTCTCTGGTCTGATGAGACCAAGATCGAGATCTTTGGTGCCAACCACATACGTGACGTTTGGAGACTGGATGGCACTGCATACGACCCCAAGAATACCATCCCTACAGTCAAGCATGGTGGTGGCAGCATCATGCTGTGGGGCTGTTTCTCAGCCAAGGGGCCTGGCCATCTGGTCCGCATCCATGGGAAGATGGATAGCACGGCCTACCTGGAGATTTTGGCCAAGAACCTCCGCTCCTCCATCAAGGATCTTAAGATGGGTCGTCATTTCATCTTCCAACAAGACAACGACCCAAAACTCACAGCCATGAAAACCAAGGCCTGGTTCAAGAGGGAAAAATCAAGGTGTTGCAGTGGCCTAGTCAGTCTCCTGACCTTAACCCAATTGAAAACTTGTGGAAGGAGCTCAAGATTAAAGTCCACATGAGACACCCAAAGAACCTAGATAACTTGGAGAAGATCTGCATGGAGGAGTGGGCCAAGATAACTCCAGAGACCTGTGCTGGCCTGATCAGGTCTTATAAAAGACGATTATTAGCTGTAATTGCAAACAAGGGTTATTCCACAAAATATTAAACCTAGGGGTTGAATAATAATTGACCCACACTTTTATGTTGAAAATGTATTAAAATTTAACTGAGCAACATAACTTGTTGGTTTGTAAGATTTATGCATCTGTTAATAAATCCTGCTCTTGTTTGAAGTTTGCAGGCTCTAACTTATTTGCATCTTATCAAACCTGCTAAATCTGCAGGGGGTTGAATACTACTTGTAGGCACTGTATAATGCACCCCTAAAGTCCATGTATAAGGTAACCCAATTAGTCCTCCATATAATGCAACCCCCTAAGTCCTATATGTATTAAAATGCACCCCATAGTTCTTCATATTGGATTATGTAGCTCCATAGTCCTCCATGTATAATGCACCCCTATATTCCATGTAAAAGGGATCCTTCATATAGTATTATGCACCCCTTATATTCCTGCATATAGTATTATGCACCCCTTATATTCCTGCATATAGTATTATGCTACCCTTATATTCCTTCATATAGTTTAGTACACGCCTTATATTCCTCCATATAGTAGTATGCACCCCTTATATTCTGCCATATACTAGTATGCAGCCCCCATATAGTGCACCACCATATTGTGTGCCCCAATATAATATTGTGCGCCAACATATAGTTATATGTGTCACGCTCCCCGGTGCCCGTGCCATGCTCCCCGGTGCCCGTGCTACGCTCCCCGGTTCCACTGCCACGCTCCCCGGCTCCCCTGCCACGCTCCCCGGCTCCTCTGCCACGCTCCCCGGCTCCTCTGCCACGCTCCCCCACTCCCGGACCTCGCTTCCCCACTCCCGTGCCACGCTCCCCGGTCCCCTGCTCCTCAGCCTCCATGCTCCCTCACCTGCGTCCTCCAGGCAACCCGGTCCCCGGTCCCGGCGCCCGTCTGCTGTCCTGAGCCGGCCCGGCACTCCTGCCTCCTGTACACCGCATCCTGCTCTGGCTTCTGGCACCCGGGCCTCGCGCATGCGCATTAGGGCGTGCGCGCGGTCATTGACCTTTTCTTAAAGGGCCAGCGTCCTCCAACAGGATATTGAAGATGCAGGTACAGGGTATATAGGGGGTTCCTTTCCAAGTGGGCGGGGCCTGTTCTTCGTGTTTGCTAAGCTAGGAGTCAGGTCTCCCTGTGCCATTGTCTCGTACTCACCTATCTCTCTTGTAGAGCCGCTCCTGTCCCGCCAACTGGTCCTGACGGTTCCAAAACCCCGAACGGACTGTCCGCCATCTTCTCAGTCCCTACCGTCTCCGATTCCTGGATCTGTGCGGTGACCGATCTCCCCGTTCCGCTGGTTCTGGACCCTGCCTGACATCATCTCGGCCTCCGAACCTGCGCTCCGTCACCCGGACTACCTTCAGAGACTCCGTGATCCCAGGGACTTCTACACCCACTCCTCTGAACGGACTGTCCTGCTACCCGTAGTGCTTCGGCTACCGGGCACCTTGCCCTCGGTTGGGTGCTCAGTCCAGTGGATCCACCTCCTGGGCCTACCCGTCATCCTGGTCCTAACAATATGCAGCCCCATATACTATTTTGCAACCCCAATAAATGCTTCCCCATAGTCCTCTGGAATTCCTGATTAAATACACAAATATACTCACTTCTCCTCATTCAGCCACTGCCCCAGTCTCCTCAGCGTGTGTCCACTGTTATGCCACTCTGACATTTTAGCACATCAGTGAGCAGTAGTGACGTCACTGCTAGAGATGAGCGATGTTCGAGGTTCACCAATTTCATGTTCGAGTGATTTTTGCTAAAAGCTCGACAGTTCGAGTTACGTTCGAGAACGGTTCGATCACCAAAAAGCCTAGCTAGTTACTAGCTGGCTTTTCACTGTAATAGTGTGAGTCACTCTGTGATTCACACTATTATCAAATTTCAGCTTATAGTGTGCGGGGGGGACGGGGTTTAGATCTGTGCTACTGCAAAGTGCTGAGAGAATGCCGATCACCATTTATTAATTTTTTTTTCCCCTAACCGCGCGTGCAGTGGAGCGTTCCAAGCTGTCAGCAAATCACAGACACAAACACAGCTAAGTTGATTTTTGCCAGACAAGCAAGGGCATGTGTCATAGGCTGTGCATGTCACATGTCCTTAACCTATAAGATACGGCCATTTTCCCCTTCGCCGCTATTATCTGTCTTCTGCGTGTGGGTGACAGTCACCGCTCACGCTGCTGCTGCTGCTGCTGTGTGCGCTATAGAGATACAGTGCAATCTACACAGCGCTTTAGGGATTAGGGACTGCTGGTTATTTCAGCCCTTTTCAGGGCTGATTTACAGGCATTCATAGCCATAGCTGCTAAGCATGTCCGTGCAAATGCGGTGTAGGGCTTTAGATAACAGCGTCTGGCTACCTCAGCTCAGGCAATTCCTTGCTGCATTTTTTTCATTAGCAGGGATAGAAAGTGAGGCTTCCTTTGATGTCCTGCTCCCCAGAGCACCCGTGCATTCTACCCACATGCACATTTTTGCCACGCTATTTTATTTGCCCAAGGAGCTGACACTTTTTGTGCCATCCTAAAAGTGTCTGGAATACTACCTTAGTGTTCCTTTGCTGTCTTGCTACCTACAGCACCCGTGCATTATACCCACCTGCCCTTTTTGCCATGCTATTTTATTTGCCCTAAGAGCTGACACTTTTTGTGACATCCTAAAAGTGTCTGAGATAGTACCTTAGGGCGGCTTTGCACACTACGACATCGCAGGTGCGATGTCGGTGGGGTCAAATTGAAAGTGACGCACATCCGGCATCGCATGCGACATCGTAGTGTGTAAAGCCTAGATGATACGATTAACGAGCGCAAAATCATCGTAATCGTATCATCGGTGCAGCGTCGGCGTAATCCATAATTACACTGACGCGATGGTCCGATGTTGTTCCTCGTTCCTGCGGCAGCACACATCACTGTGTGTGAAGCCGCAGGAGCGAGGAACATCTCCTACCGGCGTCACCGCGGCTTCCGTAGGATATGCGGAAGGAAGGAGGTGGGCAGGATGTTCACATCCTGCTCATCTCCGCCCCTCCGCCGCTATTGGCCGCCTGCCGTGTGACGTCGCTATGACGCCGCACGACCCGCCCCCTTAGGAAGGAGGCGGGTCGCCGGCCAGAGCGACGGTCGCAGGGCAGGTGAGTGCGTGTGAAGCTGGCGTAGCGATAATTTTCGCTACGCCAGCTATCACAAGATATCGTACCTGCGACGGGGGCGGGGACTATCGCGTGCGACATCGCAGCATCGGCTTGCGATGTCACAACGTGCAAAGCCCGCCTTAGTGTTCCTTTGCTGTCCTGCTACCCACAGCACCTGTGCATTATACCCACCTGCCCATTTTTGCCATGCTATTTTATTTGACCAAAGAGCTGACACTTTTTGTGCCATCCTAAAAGTGTCTGGAATACTACGTTAGTGTCCCTTTGCTGTCCTGCTACCCACAGCACCCGGGCATTCTACCCAACTGCCCATTTTTCCCACACAATTCTAATTGCAAACTGTGCTGCCACTGTTAGGGGCATATTAAAATTGTCTGGGATAGTCAGTGTTGGTTCTTCAGCTGTCAATAAAGCTAGACCACCGCTGCAATCTACAGCACCTCTCCATTTTTGCTACCACATTTTAAGTGTCCAATCTTTTCGCTAACAAAATGAGTGGCAAAAGGACAGATGCTGGTGGAAAGGGGAACAGGCGTGTTGGAAAAGGAAAAAAAGTTTGTGTCCGTGTGGTAGGTGGGAAAGCTACATTAACATCTGCTGAAGAAATGCCATCTTCCAGCAAAAGTAAGATGTCTACTACTTTCCGTGGACAATCCGATGTGCTTCCTTTTTTACGGAACCGAACAACTGTAACAAAGGTAGATGATGCACAAAAAAAGAACAAGCTTGAATGGATCTCAAGTGCTTCAACAAGTGGCCTCTCCTCCACCTCAACTTCAACATCCAAAAAACAACAGTCCTCTGAGTTGTCATCCCAATCGCACTTGCTTTCTCCCAGCTCTCAAGTCTCCACCCGCCCTGAAGAGTATGGTGTAACAGAGATGGCTGAGTCTGCAGAGCTGTTCAGTCACACTATAGCCTCTGGGAATCAGAGGTCTGTTGCCAAGCTATAGTGAGTACAGACCAGGAAATGGTCTGCAGTGATGCCCAGAAGCTTTGTGAGTCTGATTCAGGCCTTGATGACCAAGTTTCTGAGCATAATGTAGACCCTCATTCCCAAACTGTAACACCTGTTGGTAGAGACAATGAGGAACATACTGATGACGATGAGACGCAGATACCAGATTGGGATGACAACTTAACTTGATAATGAAGTTCTAGATCCCACTTACTGTCAACCCACAGTCAGGCACTCGAGGAGGACACCAGAGGCGGTGGAGGAGGATGCAACTGATGACGAAGTTACCTTGCGCCTTCCTGGACAGAGTCGGAGAACTGGAAGCACGTCAACAACTGCGTCCTCAGCCACAACTCTGCCTCTGAGCACAAGTCGGGGTGGCTCTGCAGGTCGCATGGCCTCTAAGCCTTGCCTAGCCGGGTCCTTTTTTGACCTTGCAAAGGATCTCCCAAATCATGTGACCTGTAAAATTTGTCACCAATCTATAAGTAAAGGGCAAAACCTCACCAGTTTGACAACTTCTTCCATGAATCGTCACATGAATAACAAGCATAAGTCCCAGTGGGAAGCTCACCGTGCTGCAATGCGGCCTAGCGGAGTGGGCCAACCACCGCCTGCCCCTTCAAATTCCTCCGCGCGCCCTTCATCTTCTATGACTGTGGGGACAGCTGTCACACATGTTTTTCCACGCAGACCTTCCACCTCTTTAACCGCAACAGCCAGTTTGCTTGGCAGGTTGTCAGTTGGTTTGGAAGGGGAAACAAGTGCTGGTGTAGAGCTCTCTCAGACATCGAGAGCATCAACTTTGGATGAAGGCAACATCATGTCTCCGCCTGCACTTTCCTCACAGATCTGCAGTTTTCCAGGGACACCCTACTCACCACCGTCTCCACACAGCAGCCAGATCTCGGTCCCTCAGATGTGGACAAATAAAAGGCCATTTCCTCCGAGCCATGACAAAGCTAAGAGGTTGACTTTCACCCTCTGTAAGCTCTTGGCTACCGAAATGCTGCCTTTCCACCTGGTGGACACAGAGGATTTTCAAGACCTTATATCAGTCGCAGTGCCCCAGTGCCAGATGCCCAGTCGCCACTACTTCTTCAAGAAATGTATGCCTGCGCTACACCAGCATGTCGCACACAACATCGCCGCTTCCTTGAGAAACTCTGTGTGTGACAGGGTGCATTTCCCCACCGATACTTGGACCAGTAAGCATGGACATGGGCGTTACATGTCGCTGACTGGGCACTGGGTAACTATGGTGAGAGATGGTGAGGGGTCTGCTGAACAAGTCTTGCCGTCCCCACGACTTGTGCGTCAATCCTCTGTATGTCGAAGTTCCTCCACTGCTTCTGCCTCCTCAACCTCATCTGGGTCCTCCACCTCCGCCCAAAGCCTGTGTGGTCAGGCCACCCGCGTTGTAACTGTGCACAAGGAATCCCACACACCTCCTTACTATGCTGGCAGTAGAGCTCAACGGCATCAGGCGGTCTTTACGTTGAAATGTCTGGGAAATAAGAGTCACACAGCTGAGGAGTTGTTGTCAGCTCTGCACTCAGAGTTTCGTAAATGGTTGTCTCCACTCAACCTGCAGCCAGGTAAGGCCGTGTGCGACAATGCTGCAAACCTGGGTGCGGCCCCTCGCCGGGGCAAGGTGACACACGTGCCTTGTATGGCTCACATTTTGAACCTTGTTGTCCAGCAATTTTTCACCCACTATCCCGACCTAGATGGGCTTCTGCACAGGGCACGGTCACTCTCTGCTCACTTCCGCCGTTCAACCGCCGCAGCTGACCGACTTGCATCGCTGCAGAGGTCTTTCGGCCTGCTGGTTCATCGCCTGAAATGCGATGTGACGACACGCTGGAATTCGACTCTCCACATGTTACAGCGACTGTGGCAGCACCGCCGAGCCCTGGTGCAATACGTTATGACGTATAGCCTGGGCCAACGAGATGCAGAGGTGGGGCAGATCACGCTGATGGAGTTGTCTCAGATCAAGGACCTATGCACCCTTCTGCACAGCTTCGACATGGCGACGAATATGTTTAGCGCTGACAATGCCATTATTAGCATGACAACGGAAGGGTTAACAAGATCTACAAGG
This sequence comes from Anomaloglossus baeobatrachus, assembly GCF_048569485.1. NCBI lineage: Eukaryota > Metazoa > Chordata > Amphibia > Anura > Aromobatidae > Anomaloglossus > Anomaloglossus baeobatrachus. Next base: position 422,477,234 of record NC_134358.1, read on the forward strand.
ACCAGACGTTCATCATCACCAAGGCGGCAGGCATGGGACAGTGGGGGAGAGGGATTAACAAGGGCGCATGGTAGCAGCCAAACTGTTTAGGAAGGGGCAGGAGCCCATGAAGAAATGGAGGACGAACTGTCGATGGGCATGGAAGACTCAGCTGATGAGGGAGACCTTGGTCAAATTTCGGTTGTTCGAGGTTGGGAGGATATGTCAGAGGAAGGCAGCATGGTTATCACCTCGCCGCCACCAACACAGCAAGGACTTGGTCCGCAGGGATGCGCAAGACACATGAGTGCCTTCTTGCTGCACTACCTTCAACATGACCCTCGGATTGTCCGAATTAGAAGTAATGATGACTACTGGCTTGCCACACTCTTAGATCCCCGGTACAAGTCCAAGTTTTGCAAAATAATTCCAGCCATAGAAAGGGACGCACGTATGCAGGAGTATCAGCAGAAGCTGTTACTCGATCTTAGCTCGGCTTTTCCACCAAACAACCGTGCAGGTGCAGGGAGTGAATCTCCCAGTTGTAACTTGACAAACAGGGGACTGTCTCGTCATCAACAGTCAAACCGTACCAGCAGCACCGTATCTGGTGGTAACAGCAGTTTTATTGAATCGTTCCATAATTTTTTAGACCCTCCTTTGCAAGGCCACCAGAGACAAGAAGTCTGACACATAGTCAACGGCTGGAGAGGATGATACAGGAGTATCTCCAAGTGAACATCGATGCCATGACTTTGCAAATGGAGCCTTGCTCATTTTGGGCTTCAAATCTTGAAAAATGGCCAGAGCTCTCCACTTACGCCTTGGAGATCTTGTCATGTCCCGCGGCCAGCGTTGTCTCTGAATGTGTCTTCAGTGCTGCTGGGTGTGTGCTGACAGATAAGCGCACGCGTCTGTCCAGTGACAATGTGGACAGACTAACGTTCATCAAGATGAACAAGTCATGGATCAGCAAGGACTTTGCTACCTCGGTGTCATCCTGGGGAGAGTAAAGGCTTGTGGATTTGGATTGTGCTTGATGCAAGTCAACATGTGAAGTTTACAACTAGGGCACAAGTGATGCCACTGAAGTGGTGTGTGTGGGGCCCAATTTTTGGAAAAAAGGGAGACTCCGCTTGGAGTCCCCTTGCTGTGTTTTTAAAAATGATCCAAGATGAACAAGTCATAGTTCAGCAAGGACTTTGCTACCTACCCCGGTGTCATCCTGAAGACAGTTAAGGCTGGCGTATTTTTGAATGTGCTTGATGCAAATCAACAGGTCAAGTTTGCAACTGGGGCACAAGTGATGCCACTGAAGGGGTGTGTGTGGCCCAATTTTTGGAAAAAAGGGAGACTCTGCTTAGAGTCCCCTTGCTGTGTTTTACATGATTTTAGAAGGGCGTGCCATGCCTATATCTGTGTCTCCTCCTCTTTTTCCTCGTCCAGCTGTGTTGTTTTCGCATGAGTATATGTCCTTGTCACTTTCCCATGTGTTTGTGGTATGTTGTGAGTTGTTTGTCACCTTTTGGACACCCTTGAAGGTGTTTTCTATGTGTTTTTAGGTGTTTGCCTCCCATTGTTTTCAATGGGGTTCGAGAGGTTCGTCAAACGGTTCGTCGAACGGCACCTCGAACGGAGCCTTCAGAGGCTCGCTCATCTCTAGTAACCGCAGTCCTCCATGCTGAAACATCAGTGTCTCACAGACACATAGTAGTAGAATGATTAGAAATAGAGTGTTCTGCTCCTCCTCGCATTGTTCCTTTCAATTGAATTGGCATCTGTGATGGTGATGCCGATATAAATGAAAGTACGATCGTCGGCAGGAGGTCCACGGGGCCACAGTGACTCACGGGCCCAATCTAGACAGCTCACTAGTGAATCATCTAGAATGGAGTGGCAAAAATGAGGTGCTCAAAATATTCACTCTGATCTAGACGGCTCACTACTGAAGCAGCTAGAACGGAGTGGCTAAAATGAGGTCCTCAAAAAATCCACTCTGATATAGACGGCTCACTACTGAAGCAGCTAGAACGGAGTGGCTAAAATGAGGTCCTCAAAAAATCCACTACGACACAATGTGGATATTATGAGGACTTTCAGCTGCGCTCTGTTACGCTTTTTGCTTTGAGGCTCCTCCAACTCTTCGAAAAAATCCATTGCAGTCACCTCAGTACCAAATGTACCTAATGTAGTGGCTAAAATGAGGTCCTCAAAAAATCCACTCTGATATAGACGGCTCACTACTGAAGCAGCTAGAACGGAGTGGCTTTTTTGAGGTCCTCAAAAAATCCACTACGACACAATGTGGATATTATGAGGACTTTCAGCTGCGCTCTGTTACGCTTTTTGCTTTGAGGCTCCTCCCACTCTTCGAAAAAATCCATTGCAGTCACCTCAGTACCAAATGTACATAATGTAGTGGCTAAAATGAGGTCCTCAAAAAATCCACTCTGATATAGACGGCTCACTACTGAAGCAGCTAGAACGGAGTGGCTAAAATGAGGTCCTCAAAAAATCCACTACGACACAATGTGGATATTAGGAGGACTTTCAGCTGCGCACTGTTACGCTTTTTGCTTTGAGGCTCCTCCCACTCTTCGAAAAAATCCATTGCAGTCACCTCAGTACCAAATGTACATAATGTAGTGGTTAAAATGAGGTCCTCAAAAAATGCACTCTGATATAGACGGCTCACTACTGAAGCAGCTAGAACGGAGTGGCTTTTTTGAGGTCCTCAAAAAATCCACTACGACACAATGTGGATATTATGAGGAGTTTCAGCTGCGCTCTGTTACGCTTTTTGCTTTGAGGCTCCTCCCACTCTTCGAAAAAATCCATTGCAGTCACCTCAGTACCAAATGTACATAATATAGTGGCTAAAATGAGGTCCTCAAAAAATCCACTCTGATATAGACGGCTCACTACTGAAGCAGCTAGAACGGAGTGGCTAAAATGAGGTCCTCAAAAAATCCACTGCGACACAATGTGGATATTAGGAGGACTTTCAGCTGCGCACTGTTACGCTTTTTGCTTTGAGGCTCCTCCCACTCTTCGAAAAAATCCATTGCAGTCACTTCAGTACCAAATGTACATAATGTAGTGGCTAAAATGAGGTCCTCAAAAAATCCACTCTGATATAGACGGCTCACTACTGAAGCAGCTAGAACGGAGTGGCTTTTTTGAGGTCCTCAAAAAATCCACTACGACACAATGTGGATATTATGAGGACTTTCAGCTGCGCACTGTTACGCTTTTTGCTTTGAGGCTCCTCCCACTCTTCGAAAAAATCCATTGCAGTCACCTCAGTACCAAATGTACATAATGTAGTGGCTAAAATGAGGTCCTCAAAAAATCCACTCTGATATAGACGGCTCACTACTGAAGCAGCTAGAACGGAGTGGCTTTTTTGAGGTCCTCAAAAAATCCACTACGACACAATGTGGATATTAGGAGGACTTTCAGCTGCGCACTGTTACGCTTTTTGCTTTGAGGCTCCTCCCACGCTTCGAAAAAATCCATTGCAGTCACCTCAGTACCAAATGTACATAATGTAGTGGCTAAAATGAGGTCCTCAAAAAATCCACTCTGATATAGACGGCTCACTACTGAAGCAGCTAGAACGGAGTGGCTTTTTTGAGGTCCTCAAAAAATCCACTACGACACAATGTGGATATTAGGAGGACTTTCAGCTGCGCACTGTTACGCTTTTTGCTTTGAGGCTCCTCCCACTCTTCGAAAAAATCCATTGCAGTCACCTCAGTACCAAATGTACATAATGTAGTGGCTAAAATGAGGTCCTCAAAAAATCCACTCTGATATAGACGGCTCACTACTGAAGCAGCTAGAACGGAGTGGCTTTTTTGAGGTCCTCAAAAAATCCACTACGACACAATGTGGATATTATGAGGACTTTCAGCTGCGCACTGTTACGCTTTTTGCTTTGAGGCTCCTCCCACTCTTCGAAAAAATCCATTGCAGTCACCTCAGTACCAAATGTACATAATGTAGTGGCTAAAATGAGGTCCTCAAAAAATCCACTCTGATATAGACGGCTCACTACTGAAGCAGCTAGAACGGAGTGGCTTTTTTGAGGTCCTCAAAAAATCCACTACGACACAATGTGGATATTATGAGGACTTTCAGCTGCGCACTGTTACGCTTTTTGCTTTGAGGCTCCTCCCACTCTTCGAAAAAATCCATTGCAGTCACCTCAGTACCAAATGTACATAATGTAGTGGCTAAAATGAGGTCCTCAAAAAATCCACTCTGATATAGACGGCTCACTACTGAAGCAGCTAGAACGGAGTGGCTTTTTTGAGGTCCTCAAAAAATCCACTACGACACAATGTGGATATTATGAGGACTTTCAGCTGCGCACTGTTACGCTTTTTGCTTTGAGGCTCCTCCCACGCTTCGAAAAAATCCATTGCAGTCACCTCAGTACCAAATGTACATAATGTAGTGGCTAAAATGAGGTCCTCAAAAAATCCACTCTGATATAGACGGCTCACTACTGAAGCAGCTAGAACGGAGTGGCTAAAATGAGGTCCTCAAAAAATCCACTACGACACAATGTGGATATTATGAGGACTTTCAGCTGCGCTCTGTTACACTTTTTGCTTTGAGGCTCCTCCTACTCTTCGAAAAAATCCATTGCAGTCACCTCAGTACCAAATGTACATAATGTAGTGGCTAAAATGAGGTCCTCAAAAAATCCACTCTGATATAGACGGCTCACTACTGAAGCAGCTAGAACGGAGTGGCTTTTTTGAGGTCCTCAAAAAATCCACTACGACACAATGTGGATATTATGAGGACTTTCAGCTGCGCTCTGTTACGCTTTTTGCTTTGAGGCTCCTCCCACTCTTCGAAAAAATCCATTGCAGTCACCTCAGTACCAAATGTACATAATGTAGTGGCTAAAATGAGGTCCTCAAAAAATCCACTCTGATATAGACGGCTCACTACTGAAGCAGCTAGAACGGAGTGGCTAAAATGAGGTCCTCAAAAAATCCACTACGACACAATGTGGATATTAGGAGGACTTTCAGCTGCGCACTGTTACGCTTTTTGCTTTGAGGCTCCTCCCACTCTTCGAAAAAATCCATTGCAGTCACCTCAGTACCAAATGTACATAATGTAGTGGTTAAAATGAGGTCCTCAAAAAATGCACTCTGATATAGACGGCTCACTACTGAAGCAGCTAGAACGGAGTGGCTTTTTTGAGGTCCTCAAAAAATCCACTACGACACAATGTGGATATTATGAGGAGTTTCAGCTGCGCTCTGTTACGCTTTTTGCTTTGAGGCTCCTCCCACTCTTCGAAAAAATCCATTGCAGTCACCTCAGTACCAAATGTACATAATATAGTGGCTAAAATGAGGTCCTCAAAAAATCCACTCTGATATAGACGGCTCACTACTGAAGCAGCTAGAACGGAGTGGCTAAAATGAGGTCCTCAAAAAATCCACTGCGACACAATGTGGATATTAGGAGGACTTTCAGCTGCGCACTGTTACGCTTTTTGCTTTGAGGCTCCTCCCACTCTTCGAAAAAATCCATTGCAGTCACTTCAGTACCAAATGTACATAATGTAGTGGCTAAAATGAGGTCCTCAAAAAATCCACTCTGATATAGACGGCTCACTACTGAAGCAGCTAGAACGGAGTGGCTTTTTTGAGGTCCTCAAAAAATCCACTACGACACAATGTGGATATTATGAGGACTTTCAGCTGCGCACTGTTACGCTTTTTGCTTTGAGGCTCCTCCCACTCTTCAAAAAAATCCATTGCAGTCACCTCAGTACCAAATGTACATAATGTAGTGGCTAAAATGAGGTCCTCAAAAAATCCACTCTGATATAGACGGCTCACTACTGAAGCAGCTAGAACGGAGTGGCTTTTTTGAGGTCCTCAAAAAATCCACTACGACACAATGTGGATATTAGGAGGACTTTCAGCTGCGCACTGTTACGCTTTTTGCTTTGAGGCTCCTCCCACGCTTCGAAAAAATCCATTGCAGTCACCTCAGTACCAAATGTACATAATGTAGTGGCTAAAATGAGGTCCTCAAAAAATCCACTCTGATATAGACGGCTCACTACTGAAGCAGCTAGAACGGAGTGGCTTTTTTGAGGTCCTCAAAAAATCCACTACGACACAATGTGGATATTAGGAGGACTTTCAGCTGCGCACTGTTACGCTTTTTGCTTTGAGGCTCCTCCCACTCTTCGAAAAAATCCATTGCAGTCACCTCAGTACCAAATGTACATAATGTAGTGGCTAAAATGAGGTCCTCAAAAAATCCACTCTGATATAGACGGCTCACTACTGAAGCAGCTAGAACGGAGTGGCTTTTTTGAGGTCCTCAAAAAATCCACTACGACACAATGTGGATATTATGAGGACTTTCAGCTGCGCACTGTTACGCTTTTTGCTTTGAGGCTCCTCCCACTCTTCGAAAAAATCCATTGCAGTCACCTCAGTACCAAATGTACATAATGTAGTGGCTAAAATGAGGTCCTCAAAAAATCCACTCTGATATAGACGGCTCACTACTGAAGCAGCTAGAACGGAGTGGCTTTTTTGAGGTCCTCAAAAAATCCACTACGACACAATGTGGATATTATGAGGACTTTCAGCTGCGCACTGTTACGCTTTTTGCTTTGAGGCTCCTCCCACTCTTCGAAAAAATCCATTGCAGTCACCTCAGTACCAAATGTACATAATGTAGTGGCTAAAATGAGGTCCTCAAAAAATCCACTCTGATATAGACGGCTCACTACTGAAGCAGCTAGAACGGAGTGGCTTTTTTGAGGTCCTCAAAAAATCCACTACGACACAATGTGGATATTATGAGGACTTTCAGCTGCGCACTGTTACGCTTTTTGCTTTGAGGCTCCTCCCACGCTTCGAAAAAATCCATTGCAGTCACCTCAGTACCAAATGTACATAATGTAGTGGCTAAAATGAGGTCCTCAAAAAATCCACTCTGATATAGACGGCTCACTACTGAAGCAGCTAGAACGGAGTGGCTAAAATGAGGTCCTCAAAAAATCCACTACGACACAATGTGGATATTATGAGGACTTTCAGCTGCGCTCTGTTACACTTTTTGCTTTGAGGCTCCTCCTACTCTTCGAAAAAATCCATTGCAGTCACCTCAGTACCAAATGTACATAATGTAGTGGCTAAAATGAGGTCCTCAAAAAATCCACTCTGATATAGACGGCTCACTACTGAAGCAGCTAGAACGGAGTGGCTTTTTTGAGGTCCTCAAAAAATCCACTACGACACAATGTGGATATTATGAGGACTTTCAGCTGCGCTCTGTTACGCTTTTTGCTTTGAGGCTCCTCCCACTCTTCGAAAAAATCCATTGCAGTCACCTCAGTACCAAATGTACATAATGTAGTGGCTAAAATGAGGTCCTCAAAAAATCCACTCTGATATAGACGGCTCACTACTGAAGCAGCTAGAACGGAGTGGCTTTTTTGAGGTCCTCAAAAAATCCACTACGACACAATGTGGATATTATGAGGACTTTCAGCTGCGCTCTGTTACGCTTTTTGCTTTGAGGCTCCTCCCACTCTTCGAAAAAATCCATTGCAGTCACCTCAGTACCAAATGTACATAATGTAGTGGCTAAAATGAGGTCCTCAAAAAATCCACTCTGATATAGACGGCTCACTACTGAAGCAGCTAGAACGGAGTGGCTTTTTTGAGGTCCTCAAAAAATCCACTACGACACAATGTAGATATTAGGAGGACTTTCAGCTGCGCACTGTTACGCTTTTTGCTTTGAGGCTCCTCCCACGCTTCGAAAAAATCCATTGCAGTCACCTCAGTACCAAATGTACATAATGTAGTGGCTAAAATGAGGTCCTCAAAAAATCCACTCTGAACGGCTCACTACTGAAGCAGCTAGAACGGAGTGGCTTTTTGAGGTCCTCAAAAAATCCACTACGACACAATGTGGATATTATGAGGACTTTCAGCTGCGCTCTGTTACGGTTTTTGCTTTGAGGCTCCTCCCACGCTTCGAAAAAATCCATTGCAGTCACCTCAGTACCAAATGTACATAATGTAGTGGCTAAAATGAGGTCCTCAAAAAATCCACTCTGATATAGACGGCTCACTACTGAAGCAGCTAGAACGGAGTGGCTAAAATGAGGTCCTCAAAAAATCCACTACGACACAATGTGGATATTATGAGGACTTTCAGCTGCGCTCTGTTACGCTTTTTGCTTTGAGGCTCCTCCCACTCTTCGAAAAAATCCATTGCAGTCACCTCAGTACCAAATGTACATAATGTAGTGGCTAAAATGAGGTCCTCAAAAAATCCACTCTGATATAGACGGCTCACTACTGAAGCAGCTAGAACGGAGTGGCTTTTTTGAGGTCCTCAAAAAATCCACTACGACACAATGTGGATATTAGGAGGACTTTCAGCTGCGCTCTGTTACGCTTTTTGCTTTGAGGCTCCTCCCACTCTTCGAAAAAATCCATTGCAGTCACCTCAGTACCAAATGTACATAATGTAGTGGCTAAAATGAGGTCCTCAAAAAATCCACTCTGATATAGACGGCTCACTACTGAAGCAGCTAGAACGGAGTGGCTAAAATGAGGTCCTCAAAAAATCCACTACGACACAATGTGGATATTATGAGGACTTTCAGCTGCGCTCTGTTACGCTTTTTGCTTTGAGGCTCCTCCCACTCTTCGAAAAAATCCATTGCAGTCACCTCAGTACCAAATGTACATAATGTAGTGGCTAAAATGAGGTCCTCAAAAAATCCACTCTGATATAGACGGCTCACTACTGAAGCAGCTAGAACGGAGTGGCTTTTTTGAGGTCCTCAAAAAATCCACTACGACACAATGTGGATATTAGGAGGACTTTCAGCTGCGCTCTGTTACGCTTTTTGCTTTGAGGCTCCTCCCACTCTTCGAAAAAATCCATTGCAGTCACCTCAGTACCAAATGTACATAATGTAGTGCTAAAATGAGGTCCTCAAAAAATCCACTCTGATATAGACGGCTCACTACTGAAGCAGCTAGAACGGAGTGGCTTTTTTGAGGTCCTCAAAAAATCCACTACGACACAATGTGGATATTAGGAGGACTTTCAGCTGCGCACTGTTACGCTTTTTGCTTTGAGGCTCCTCCCACGCTTCGAAAAAATCCATTGCAGTCAACTCAGTACCAAATGTACATAATGTAGTGGCTAAAATGAGGTCCTCAAAAAATCCACTCTGATATAGACGGCTCACTACTGAAGCAGCTAGAACGGAGTGGCTTTTTTGAGGTCCTCAAAAAATCCACTACGACACAATGTGGATATTAGGAGGACTTTCAGCTGCGCACTGTTACGCTTTTTGCTTTGAGGCTCCTCCCACGCTTCGAAAAAATCCATTGCAGTCACCTCAGTACCAAATGTACATAATGTAGTGGCTAAAATGAGGTCCTCAAAAAATCCACTCTGATATAGACGGCTCACTACTGAAGCAGCTAGAACGGAGTGGCTTTTTTGAGGTCCTCAAAAAATCCACTACGACACAATGTGGATATTATGAGGACTTTCAGCTGCGCACTGTTACGCTTTTTGCTTTGAGGCTCCTCCCACGCTTCGAAAAAATCCATTGCAGTCACCTCAGTACCAAATATACATAATGTAGTGGCTAAAATGAGGTCCTCAAAAAATCCACAACGACACAATGTGTGAAATTATAAGCACTTTCTCGGTTGCGCTCTGTTACGTTTTTCGCCGTGAGGCTCCTCCCACTCTTCAAAAAACTGAATTTCAGTCACCTCAGTACCAAATGTACATAATGAAGGCTACAGAGAGATCCTCAAAAAATCCACTCTGCTCCAATATGGTAAGTTATGAAGACTGTCAGCTGCGCGGTTCCGTTTTTCCTTGTGAGGCTCCGCCCACTCTTTTAATGTCAGTCCTGCGGCCACGACTTGTGGAAATATGGTAAAATTAAAATTCCAGCAAAACTGAACAATCAGCGCTGTGTATGATTATTTATATTGTAAAAAGCAATAATAAAATGTAAGTTATAATAATAAAGAAAATGAAAATTTGCCCTTTGGAAAAAAATAATAAATAAATATAACAGTGTGAGCATCTAATAAATAAAAACATGAAATCATTCCAATTATAAATCTGATTCCAGCCCCTGCTCTGAGGCCTGGAGACCCTGCTGTAGAAACTGAACTGTGTTGTATGGAGAAAAGATCACAGAGATCATCAAAAAATCAACTCTGATCTAGCCACCTCACTAGTGAAGCAGCTAGAACGGAGTGGATAAAATGAGGTGACTAAAAACATGTGACTGCAGCGAGGCCTCAAGAAATCAACTCTGATCTAGTCACTTCAGCAGTGAACCGGCTAGATCAGAGTTGAAAAAATGAGGACCACAAAAAACCCACTCTGATCTAGACACTTCAGTAGTGAGCCGGCTAAATCAGAGTGGAAAAAATGAGGCCTCAAAAAATCAACTCCGATATAGACGGCTCACTACTGAAGCAGCTAGATCAGAGTTGATTTTTTGAGGACCACAAAAAATCAACTCTGATCTAGACGCAACCCAGAAGCCATGCTGCAGCGCTCCCTGCTTCCGCCATCCACGTCAACTACGTCATCAAGGCGCGACTCACGGGCTCTCACACACAAACCCCTAGCAACATGACGTCATCACTTGCTGCCGAGCCTCCTGCTCCACACTCCCCTCCCCTTCTCAGTGCTGTGCGCCGTGGTGGGTGCGGCGGCAGCGGTGCCCTCTGGTCTACCCCTCTCCCCCACCCTCTCAGTGTGGGTGGGGAAACCCCGGGGCTGTCACCGGCCTGTTATAAAGAGGAAGCAGCGGAGACGTTGTGAATGGTAAGGAACGGTAGTGTGACTGGCGGTGTATGGCAGGCTGCAGCGCAGAGGGGGCAGCTGGCACCCACATCTATCTATCTGTCTGCTATATGGCTATTGTTTTCTATTTACTGTCTCATATGTGTCATCTGTTATAGCTGTAATATCTATATATTCACCCAGGAAGAAGGAAAAGTGGCATTATGGACATCACAGATTGGTGGACATGTTAGTGAGGAAAAAATGGAAACTAGATTTTCATAACATCTTGCTATATTCAGTATTGAGTGTGAGCGCCACATGCAGAAATCCCTGCACTTATACCCAGTGTCTGCACCCACTGAGGTTATTAATGGTCATCTGAGGAATGTCCTGCCACAATGAGTGTACTTGGTCACATAAATCATCATGTATAAAGCTCCGGCACTCCTTAGAAGAAATAGCAAAAAAGTCAACGTTTCGGTCTACATCAGACCTTTATCAAGGGATCTATCAGACTGACAAGGTAAACATGAAACAAAAAAAGAAAGAAAAACAATCAATATACATTCAGGGAATATTTCATCATAAAGAATATGGTACAAAAAAGGGGGGGACACAGCATATAGAAATGCAGCATTGTGGTAGCAAGCATATTATGATATACATGTATGCAACGGCACGTTATACCCTGGACAAAAAGAATCAGAATTACATAAAAATACAGACAATGTATGAACATGTAATACAATGTATGGATGTCGTAACTAGTAGGTAATAACCAGCTAATATCTGAACATACCTAGAGTACTGTAGAAATGAATATGCACCAACGGATAATAAGCGTAATCATCAGTTGCGTCTGACAGTAGGATAGGATACTATATGAAAGAGTGAATGGAAAAACTCTAAGGTACTTGAAAATGTCCATGGTAAACAGTGTAAACATTGAATTATGATAAGTACCTGTGATTGTGTAACCCAGGTAGTTTTATCACGTTAATTCATGAGCAATAGGAAGAGACTCGTGTCTTACACCTTGGGGGCAAGATACTGTTTGTAATCTAAGTAAAAAAAGGAAGAGTCAAGAAGGAAAGGTACAAAGCCCTACCAGGAGTCATATGAGGATTATCTAGGATCATACCTGCGCATGTGCTGGCGGGCAAAGAAAGGAGGAGGGGGAAACCCAATTCTATATGTAGGGTATTAAGCCCAAAGAAGTAGCCTGTTGGGAAGGAGAGAGGTGATGAGATGTACTAGTGTTTATCTCCCTACTCAGTCATATGGAGAACTATACGTTAAACAGTAAGATAAAGAGCTAAGGTACCTGAATAATCAGGGTTGAAGTCACAATCACAGTCGTTCTTGGTCAGGGGTAAATCCCATATGTTCCCAATCGAGCAATAAGGGATATTATATGGCTAATGGCAAGGCACCCAAAAAAGGGGGAAAAAATTATAATGAGGTAATGACCCCACAAGGGGTTAATCTGACTAGAGAAGGAACTAACATGTACCAGGGAACTATTGGTGTGTTTGTGTATCCTCTAAATATGTCCGCTGTACACATGCTTAGACAAAGGCTATAAATAATGTACCTGTCATATCGAATGTATGAACTTATTATACTGTGGAAAGGCACAGTGGCAAGTCTTCAATAATATCAGATGAAGAATCTAATAGAAGGAATGGAGAAGATTACACGTGTGTATCAATAAAAAGAGCAGGAGCTGTGGAAGGAGGGGGGAAAAATTACACAATCACAGGTACTTATCATAATTCAATGTTTACACTGTTTACCATGGACATTTTCAAGTACCTTAGAGTTTTTCCATTCACTCTTTCATATAGTATCCTATCCTACTGTCAGACGCAACTGATGATTACGCTTATTATCCGTTGGTGCATATTCATTTCTACAGTACTCTAGGTATGTTCAGATATTAGCTGGTTATTACCTACTAGTTACGACATCCATACATTGTATTACATGTTCATACATTGTCTGTATTTTTATGTAATTCTGATTCTTTTTGTCCAGGGTATAACGTGCCGCTGCATACATGTATATCATAATATGCTTGCTACCACAATGCTGCATTTCTATATGCTGTGTCCCCCCCTTTTTTGTACCATATTCTTTATGATGAAATATTCCCTGAATGTATATTGATTGTTTTTCTTTCTTTTTTTGTTTCATGTTTACCTTGTCAGTCTGATAGATCCCTTGATAAAGGTCTGATGTAGACCGAAACGTTGACTTTTTTGCTATTTCTTCTAAGGAGTGCCGGAGCTTTATATATGTTTCTGAGATTTATTTTTCTCCAGAGCACCCGACTAGATAGTGAGCCAGGCTTATTTTTTCTATTCTACATAAATCATCATGGTCCTCTGCTGGCAGCTGCCTTTGTAATTGCTGACCATTGACATTCTTAATGTTCTGAATGGGAGACAAGTCTGAAGACGCTGCAGGCCATGGTAGCACGTTTAGGGCATGCAGACTGCTCACAGTAAAACAAGCAACATATGGGCTTGTTAAGTCATGTTAAAAAATGGGCTCTTTTGGACAAAATAGTGACTGTACCGCTGGTTCCATGACCAAATCAATGTTACGGCGAGCTCTTTGTCTACCTGGAATGAAGACAAAGGGTCTGGCTACCATACATTATACCACCATACCCCATAAGCCCGGTAGTAGAACAATATAACGGATCCTGTCATGAAGATCTCTTCACTGACCTCACCCAACTGCTCTCAAAGGCTACCAGGGATCAGAGCAAAATATAAATTGATGTCTCTCACATTTGTCTTGGATGCTGTGCTACACAGAGATCGATCTAGTGACCACATGGGCAAAGCTATAAAGAGGCCTTCAAGAGAGAACGTGAGCGTGTCCCAGGAACCTGTTTTCAACATGATAACACATGGCCACATGTTGCTGGTGCTACTGTGAGCAGCTTCCATGGTCTACACATGCTACCTGCAGCATCTCAAAATGTCTATTTCATTGAGCACAACTGGGGTGTCATGAGTCAACAATTTCAAAGGGAGCTGCCAGCAACGGATCTTGATGATTTATGTGCCCATGTGCATTCAGTATGGCAAAACATTCTCAGCCCACTAATAACCTCACAGAGGGCAGTCAAGGTGTGTGAATGCATGTATTGGTGTGAGTGGCGCTCATATTGGGTAATGAATAAATCTAGATATTTTGAACATTTTGCTTCCATTATTTTTATCAATTTGCAAAATCATTAACATGTCTATCCTTCCTGTGATTTCCATAATTGCACGACTTATCCTTCTCAATGTTGCAGTTTCAATGCGGAATAATGTATTTACTTTATGTATATTCCATACATTGTATTTTAGATCTATTTATTGTGGCTGTTATCGATCTCTGTTTTGACCGTTTATTGTATAACAATAATGATATGTGATTTATCATCTATTTTGCATCTTGTCTTAGGTTGTGTGTCCAGGATGAGTTTTTGGTTGGCAAACTCTTTTCAGTTGATGTATCCCCCCATATATAATAGCCTGTATTCGCCAGTTGCCATCTCTGTTCTAGCAACGTCGGAGTCTCGTCTCCTGGGGTTTGCATGATGTTATGACATGTGATCCCTGCTGCCACTTCACTTTCACTTCCTTCAGATTGAGCACAGTAGAAGCTGCCACTTCTTCCAGGTGTCAGTTTTGTTCAAAGGTAGTGCGTGTGAAGCGTCCGCTGATTGGTTGCAAGGCTCACGTGGTATAACTACGTCACGCAAGCCCCAGGAGACCAGGCACCAACGTTGCTGCACTAAAGACTGGCCGTCCACAAATAAAAAAAAATGTGTTCCGTCTGTTGAACAAAATGAACAGAACATGTACGAAAAAATCAAAATGAGCCCTTAGGATGAGTTCAGATGTGGCAGATGTCTTCTGTTGAGAATTGTGCAGCAAATGTGCTGTGATGAGAGAAATCTTTGGTAAAAACTCATAACATTTCAATAAAATAATGACCATACTGCAGGTCAGAAAATACACACCACCTTCGCTTTTCCACTGATTTTACAAATCAGCATTCGTATGTTTTGGAAATGTGGAACGTTCTGTAACCCATCTTATTTTCTGGGTAACTGTGCCCTACACAGGGATAAAGGACTCCTTTCAGGTTATTATTTTGTCTTCCATAATTGAGGCTTCCTTAGGAGATTTTTCTGAATTGTGAGTATATACCCACAATGTTGTTTCACTGAAAGCAGTTCTTTTATTCTTATAAGGTAAGGCGCAAAGTTTTAAGAAAGAAGGTGGCACAGCGCCCAGGGATCAGGTATAAGCTGCAGTATCATTAGGAGATTGGCATGACCGGAAGGCTGCCTGGTATTGCATTACACGATGGTGAAATGTCCTTCCACTTCACAATATAACTGAACAAGCAATATCATTGTCCATTGCTGGGCTGCTTTTCTACTCAAATCTATGACCACAGCAATAAACAGACTGAATGGAATCATCAGTGCAATATTCCTCCAAGAGGAGAGATCTTCTCATGTTATCACCTACTCCATTATCATTTCCTTCAATTCGTCACTATCCTTAGGGTATGTTCACATGAGACTTGTCTATTGAAGTGGGAGCAGTAATAAAATCTGTTTGGGGTACTTCTCACATAGCGATCTCGCTGTGTGTGACACTGAGCAGCGATCTGGCCCCTGCTGTGAAATCGCTGATCGTTACACACTGCTCTGGTTCATTTTTTGGATGTTGCTCTCCCGCTGTGAAGCACACATCGCTGTGTTTGACAGCGAGAGAGCAACGATCTGAATGTGCAGGGAGCAGGAGCCAGCTTCTGACAGCCTGCGGTAAGCTGTAACCAAGGTAAATATCGGGTAACCAAGCGAAGTGCTTTGCTTGGTTACTCGATATTTACCTTGGTTACTAGCGTCCGCCGCTCTCAGGCTGCCAGTGCCGGCTCCCTGCTCCCTGCACACGTAGCCGGAGTACACATCGGGTAAATAAGCAAAGCGGTTTGCTTATTAAAGCGATGTATATTCTGGCTAGGAGTGCAGGGAGCAAGCGCTTGGTTACCCGATATTTACCTTAGTTACCAAGCGCAGCATCGCTTCCATGCGTCGCTGCTGGCTGGGGCTGGTCACTGGTCGCTGGTGAGATCTGCCTGATTAACAGCTCACTAGCGACCATGTAGCGACACACCAGAGATCCTGACCAGGTCAGATCGCTGGAGCGTCGCTAAAGTGTGACGTTACCCTTAGTTTTATGACCACACTGAAGGCAGCAGAAGATAATGCTAGACATGCTGATTTCTGGGGTTTTCTTGTTATATGGTTAAGTCTTGTAGTTTTTTAAATACTTACATTTGCATGTCTTGTGTGGATGGAGTTCATTGTGATGATGAGCACAAGCATTGTCTTTGGTATCATTGTCTTCTCCACCCTCGATGTACAGATTGACCACTTTCTCCCAATGCACAATAAGGGCTTGTGCAGATCACCATATAACTTGGATGAGTGCTATGCCTTGTTTTGACGGATAGGACTCATCCCCATATTAGTCCGAGGAATAGGTCGCATCATGCACGATTTGCCTCCGGTTCGGATGGCACTCACACATTCAACTTGATGGGTCTGTAGCAAAAAATTGAAGCGCACTCATATTATTGTCCACATCTGAGAAAAATGGATCTCACTCTCAGAATGTAATCATAGTCTGATCAGCATAACTGGACCGTTTTTCTCGGATGTGGAGAATCCGGTCGTGTGACCCGAGCCTAATGAGGAGAAAGGGTAAGTAAGGGGAGCAGGGATAGCCTCGTTGCTTTTAAATATGAGGTGTAGATTTTTCCCAGAGATAAAGGACAGACATATGTAATAGATGAAACTCTTAAATCCTCATCATCAGAGAGGGCAGCAGGGGTATATCCATGATATACTTGATCTCCAATATGTATTCCAACTTTAGGGTATGTGCACACAGCGTTATATAGACGTGGGCACAGGTGCCAAATTTTCCAAGGCAAAGCCACTTCACTAATACACCAGCAGTCATTGTCTTAAGGCGGTTCCACCATTGTTCTTGCTGCGGCTTTCACAATATACTGGCTTATATAGCAAGCGGGTGTATAGAGCATCCGTCAGCTAAAGCCGCCGTGTAGATATTTATGGCATATCCAGAGTATATGCCATAAATGTCTGATGTGTGTCCCACCTCTGGGACCAGCATCCCTCTTTAGATCTCCAGACTGACCTCTACGTCCAGGAGGAGAAAATAGACAGGTTGTGGCCCATGTGCATCTATGGGAGTTTAGGAGACTTTTGAGAAAGCATCTCTTTAGTTAACATTGATCACCTACACCGCTGGGTCCATAAGTCTGACAAGGACAGCTTCTGCATGGGAATCCATTCTCTTGTGAATAATCAGCAGAACGTTAGGAAGACATTGAGGTCTGCAAGCATATTAAAGTTAGCAGAACCTACTGATTATATGTAATGTTTGTTGGGGGGCTCTGACTTTCCCCCAACAGGTGTTATCAGGGGAATAACAATTGGGCATCTAGAATTACACCACCGGATCCTTTTGCAGGAGACCGTCTACTACCAGAGTTGTCTGCCAGCTGCTTGCCTCCATACACTATGTACCTTTATTAAAGCCTTACTTTTGTTGACCACATACAAACATTGAAGACTGATAGAAGCAAAGGTAATATATGTTTCTGATTTTCCAAATACATTGGGAAGTTTGTTCCAATCATCTACTACTTTTTGAGGAAAATAATCATTTTTTACATTACTTCTGGTCTCCCCACAACTAGTTTCAGATATTTCTTTTTGTTATAGTATATTCCTGGGCTATAACCGATGGGCCCTTAGGGTAAGCCCAGATATGGCATTCACTTAGCGGATGCATCCGCAGGACGCCTGAGAACATGAGTGGCCCGGTGCTCCTGTGGTTCTCAGATTGGCCTCTAAACAGTTGTTTGATTTTCCATTTTTTTTTTATTCACAAAACCATAGGATTTATTTAATTCATACACACATCAGTTTTAAAAACGGGTCCGTGTCTCCGATCCGTGAGACTCCGAGCTGGTTCTATTTTCTCAGACTCAGCCATTAAAGTCTATGAAGAGCTGTGTAAACCAGATGACGCACACAAGGCGGACTGTACCTCACAGTCACAACTGAATTTCAACCTTTTTAAACGGATCTATCGCTAAAAGTCCATGGATGAAAAAAGTTCAGACAGTCGATCTGCTTTAGGCTACTTTCACACATCCGGTTGTAGCAGTGCGGCACAATCCGGCGCTCTGCTGAAAAAACGAAACCTTTTTTTTTGCCGCCGGTTTCGTTTTTTCCAGCATTGACTTGCATTGGCGCCGCATTGTGCCGCATGGGCTTGCGTTCCGGACGGTTTTTGCCGCATGTGGCAGATTTAGCCGATGCGGCGGCCGGATGGAACATTCCCTGGCATGTTTTTTGCTCCGGCAAAAAACCCGCATCGTGCCGCATCCGGCCACTGCGGCGCATTTTTCAATGCATGCGGATGCGGCGTGATGCGGCAAAAACCGCATCCGTACGCCGCATGCGGTTTCTTCCACTGCGTATGCTCAGTAGTGTGCCGCAACTGGAAAAAAACGGATGGGCCACATGTAAAAACTTATGCAAAGGATGCGGTGTTTTCGCCGCATCCGTTGCATAGGTTTCACAGCAGGATTGAGCCGCAGTGCTCAAACCGGATGTGTGAAAGTAGCCTTAATGAGAATAAAATGGATGAGAAAGGAATGGAGGGAACTAAGATGATAGCTGAGCAAAAAAAAAAAGGTCCATCTCTCTCAGATGGTAACACGCACACGAATCTGTGCATATAGCCTTTGGCGGGGTTCAGATGGGCATATGTTGCAGTCTATATAGAGCCCAGTCTTCAGACCCGCAGTCAGTTCGGACATTGCAATCCTTATACAGACCGAGAAATCCTGTGCCGCCATCGTCTTGTCACCACTGCCCTGCACAAATAATTTGGAAGGGAAACGACTACTTTATCTGTAACTGCACAGCGGGTTGTTTCCTTTTACCTGATTGTGTAGGGAACCAGCGAGAAGCCCATAGCGTAGCTGCTGGAGAATGGGCCTTAGGGGTGCTTCACACACAGCGAGCTCGCTGCCGAGATCGCTGCTGAGTCACGCTTTTTGTGACGCAGCAGTGACCTCATTAGCGATCTCGCTGTGTGTGACACTGAGCAGCGATCTGGCCCCTGCTGCGAGATCGCTGCTCGTTACACACAGCCCTGGTTCGTTTTCTTCAAAGCCGCTCTCCCGCTGTGACACACACATCGCTGTGTGTGACAGCGAGAGAGCGACAAATGAAGCGAGCAGGGAGCAGGAGCCGGCGTCTGACAGCTGAGGTAAGCTTGTAACCAAGATAAACATCGGGTAACCAAGGTGGTTACCCGATATTTACCTTAGTTACCAGCCTCCGCAGCTCTCACGCTGCCTGTGCTGCCGGCTCCGGCTCTCTGCACATGTAGCTGCTGTACACATCGGGTTAATTAACCCGATGTGTATAGCAGCTAGGAGAGCAAGGAGCCAGCGCTAAGCAGTGTGCGCGGCTCCTTGCTCTCTGCACATGTAGCTGCATTACACATCGGGTTAATTAACCCGATGTGTACAGCAGCTAGGAGAGCAAGGAGCCAGCGCTCAGTGTGCGCGGCTCCCTGCTCCCTGCACACAGCGCTGGTAACTAATGTAAACATCGGGTAACCATACCCGATGTTTACCTTAGTTACCAGTCTCCGCAGCTTCCAGTCGGCGGCTCCGTACAAGCGCAGCGTCGCTTGCACGTCGCTGCTGGCTGGGGGCTGTTCAGTGGTCGCTGGTGAGATCTGCCTGTTTGACAGCTCACCAGCGACCATGTAGCGATGCAGCAGCGATCCTGACCAGGTCAGATCGCTGGTCGGATCGCTGCTGCATCGCTAAGTGTGAAGGTACCTTTAGACATTGTCTGACTGTAGATTGAGTTATTGGACACCATTACTAAGTAACCAGCTAAACTCATCTGATCACAAATCTGTCTTGGCTTTGAGGCCTTCCCAGCACAGTCTTACAAGTGTTAGGCTATGTGCGCACTTACCGGATTTTGCCGCGGATTTTTTGCGGTTTTGCTGCATGTTTCGCTGCAGAAAATGTTCATAACATCTCTGCAGTGAATCACCAGCAAAACACACAGCGACGACGACAACGACGTCGCTGCTACGTCACCATTTTCTGTGACGTTGCAGTGACGTCCCGTTGCTGTCGCTGTGTGTGTCACTGAGCAGCGAGCTGGCCCCTGCTGTGAGGTCGTTGCTCGTTGCTGAATGTCCTGCTCCATTTTTTGGTCGTCGCTCTCCCGCTGTGAAGCACACATCGCTGTGTGACAGCGAGAGAGCGACGAAATGAAGCGAGCAGGGAGCAGGAGCCGGCGTCTGGCAGCTGCGGAAAGCTGTAATCACTGTAAACATCGGGTAACCAAGGGAAGACCTTTCCCTGGTTACCCGATATTTACCTTCATTACCAGCCTCCGCCGCTCTCACGCTGCCAGTGCCGGCTCCCTGCTCTCTGCACTGTGACATGTAGCTGCAGTACGCATCGGGTAATTAACCCTATG
Source organism: Anomaloglossus baeobatrachus (assembly GCF_048569485.1). Classification (NCBI taxonomy): domain Eukaryota; kingdom Metazoa; phylum Chordata; class Amphibia; order Anura; family Aromobatidae; genus Anomaloglossus; species Anomaloglossus baeobatrachus. Next base: position 422,497,698 of record NC_134358.1, read on the forward strand.
TGTACTGTAGCTAGGAGAGCAAGGAGCCAGCGCTAAGCAGTGTGCGCGGCTACCTGCTCTCTACACATGTAGCGACGTTATGATCGCTGCTGCGTCGCTGTGTTTGACAGCTAAGCAGCGATCATAACAGCGACTTACAAGGTCGCTGTTACGTCACAGAAAATGATGACGTAACAGCGATGTCGATGTCGTTGTCGCTGTCGCTATGTGTGAACCCAGCTTTAGATGCCACAGATATGTTATTAGAGGAGAGAGTTAATATTTCCTAAAACTAACAAACCCCACCCCCCACCAAAAAGACAAATTAACCTTGTAATTACTGGCAGTCATCTGAAAGCAGGAACCTGATGATGACATCTGATGCTTCTGTGGAGCACAGCGATCAAGCTCCAGAAAGTTCCTGGATTGTTTGCTTCCTCATAAATATTCAGAGCTGTCTCTGTTGGCATCTAAAGACAAAATCTGTAACACAATATGTACAGAAATGTGTAAATGACAAAACCACTGTATAACATAAAACAATAATATTAGGTGATATAGATGTTCTTTCCAGCATTGCACAGAGGCCATGCGTCTCCCCTGTACGGATCTGCACAGAGGCCAGGCGTCTCCCCTTTACAGATCTGCACAGAGGCCATGCTTCTCCCCTTTACAGATCTGCACAGAGGCCATGCTTCTCCCCTTTACAGATCTGCACAGAGGCCATGCGTCTCCCCTTTACAGATCTGCACAGAGGCCATGCGTCTCCCCTGTACGGACCTGCACAGAGGCCATGCGTCTCCCCTGTGCGGATCTGCACAGAGGCCATGCTTCTCCCCTTTACAGATCTGCACAGAGGCCATGCGTCTCCCCTGTACGGATCTGCACAGAGGCCAGGCGTCTCCCCTTTACAGATCTGCACAGAGGCCATGCGTCTCCATTTTACAGATCTGCACAGAGGCCATGCGTCTCCCCTGTACGGATCTGCACAAAGGCCATACGTCTCCCCTGTACGGATCTGCACAGAGGCCAGGCGTCTCCCCTGTACGGATCTGCACAGAGGCCAAGCGTCTCCCCTGTACGGATCTGCACAGAGGCCGGGCGTCTCCCCTGTACGGATCTGCACAGAGGCCGGGCGTCTCCCCTGTACGGATCTGCGCAGAGGCCGGGCGTCTCCCCTGTACGGATCTGCGCAGAGGCCGGGCGTCTCCCCTGTACGGATCTGCGCAGAGGCCGGGCGTCTCCCCTGTACGGATCTGCGCAGAGGCCGGGCGTCTCCCCTGTACGGATCTGCGCAGAGGCCGGGCGTCTCCCCTGTACGGATCTGCGCAGAGGCCGGGCGTCTCCCCTGTACGGATCTGCGCAGAGGCCGGGCGTCTCCCCTGTACGGATCTGCGCAGAGGCCGGGCGTCTCCCCTGTACGGATCTGCGCAGAGGCCGGGCGTCTCCCCTGTACGGATCTGCGCAGAGGCCGGGCGTCTCCCCTGTACGGATCTGCGCAGAGGCCGGGCGTCTCCCCTGTACGGATCTGCGCAGAGGCCGGGCGTCTCCCCTGTACGGATCTGCGCAGAGGCCGGGCGTCTCCCCTGTACGGATCTGCGCAGAGGCCGGGCGTCTCCCCTGTACGGATCTGCGCAGAGGCCGGGCGTCTCCCCTGTACGGATCTGCGCAGAGGCCGGGCGTCTCCCCTGTACGGATCTGCGCAGAGGCCGGGCGTCTCCCCTGTACGGATCTGCGCAGAGGCCGGGCGTCTCCCCTGTACGGATCTGCGCAGAGGCCGGGCGTCTCCCCTGTACGGATCTGCGCAGAGGCCGGGCGTCTCCCCTGTACGGATCTGCGCAGAGGCCGGGCGTCTCCCCTGTACGGATCTGCGCAGAGGCCGGGCGTCTCCCCTGTACGGATCTGCGCAGAGGCCGGGCGTCTCCCCTGTACGGATCTGCGCAGAGGCCGGGCGTCTCCCCTGTACGGATCTGCGCAGAGGCCGGGCGTCTCCCCTGTACGGATCTGCGCAGAGGCCGGGCGTCTCCCCTGTACGGATCTGCGCAGAGGCCGGGCGTCTCCCCTGTACGGATCTGCGCAGAGGCCGGGCGTCTCCCCTGTACGGATCTGCGCAGAGGCCGGGCGTCTCCCCTGTACGGATCTGCGCAGAGGCCGGGCGTCTCCCCTGTACGGATCTGCGCAGAGGCCGGGCGTCTCCCCTGTACGGATCTGCGCAGAGGCCGGGCGTCTCCCCTGTACGGATCTGCGCAGAGGCCGGGCGTCTCCCCTGTACGGATCTGCGCAGAGGCCGGGCGTCTCCCCTGTACGGATCTGCGCAGAGGCCGGGCGTCTCCCCTGTACGGATCTGCGCAGAGGCCGGGCGTCTCCCCTGTACGGATCTGCGCAGAGGCCGGGCGTCTCCCCTGTACGGATCTGCGCAGAGGCCGGGCGTCTCCCCTGTACGGATCTGCGCAGAGGCCGGGCGTCTCCCCTGTACGGATCTGCGCAGAGGCCGGGCGTCTCCCCTGTACGGATCTGCGCAGAGGCCGGGCGTCTCCCCTGTACGGATCTGCGCAGAGGCCGGGCGTCTCCCCTGTACGGATCTGCGCAGAGGCCGGGCGTCTCCCCTGTACGGATCTGCGCAGAGGCCGGGCGTCTCCCCTGTACGGATCTGCGCAGAGGCCGGGCGTCTCCCCTGTACGGATCTGCGCAGAGGCCGGGCGTCTCCCCTGTACGGATCTGCGCAGAGGCCGGGCGTCTCCCCTGTACGGATCTGCGCAGAGGCCGGGCGTCTCCCCTGTACGGATCTGCGCAGAGGCCGGGCGTCTCCCCTGTACGGATCTGCGCAGAGGCCGGGCGTCTCCCCTGTACGGATCTGCGCAGAGGCCGGGCGTCTCCCCTGTACGGATCTGCGCAGAGGCCGGGCGTCTCCCCTGTACGGATCTGCGCAGAGGCCGGGCGTCTCCCCTGTACGGATCTGCGCAGAGGCCGGGCGTCTCCCCTGTACGGATCTGCGCAGAGGCCGGGCGTCTCCCCTGTACGGATCTGCGCAGAGGCCGGGCGTCTCCCCTGTACGGATCTGCGCAGAGGCCGGGCGTCTCCCCTGTACGGATCTGCGCAGAGGCCGGGCGTCTCCCCTGTACGGATCTGCGCAGAGGCCGGGCGTCTCCCCTGTACGGATCTGCGCAGAGGCCGGGCGTCTCCCCTGTACGGATCTGCGCAGAGGCCGGGCGTCTCCCCTGTACGGATCTGCGCAGAGGCCGGGCGTCTCCCCTGTACGGATCTGCGCAGAGGCCGGGCGTCTCCCCTGTACGGATCTGCGCAGAGGCCGGGCGTCTCCCCTGTACGGATCTGCGCAGAGGCCGGGCGTCTCCCCTGTACGGATCTGCGCAGAGGCCGGGCGTCTCCCCTGTACGGATCTGCGCAGAGGCCGGGCGTCTCCCCTGTACGGATCTGCGCAGAGGCCGGGCGTCTCCCCTGTACGGATCTGCGCAGAGGCCGGGCGTCTCCCCTGTACGGATCTGCGCAGAGGCCGGGCGTCTCCCCTGTACGGATCTGCGCAGAGGCCGGGCGTCTCCCCTGTACGGATCTGCGCAGAGGCCGGGCGTCTCCCCTGTACGGATCTGCGCAGAGGCCGGGCGTCTCCCCTGTACGGATCTGCGCAGAGGCCGGGCGTCTCCCCTGTACGGATCTGCGCAGAGGCCGGGCGTCTCCCCTGTACGGATCTGCGCAGAGGCCGGGCGTCTCCCCTGTACGGATCTGCGCAGAGGCCGGGCGTCTCCCCTGTACGGATCTGCGCAGAGGCCGGGCGTCTCCCCTGTACGGATCTGCGCAGAGGCCGGGCGTCTCCCCTGTACGGATCTGCGCAGAGGCCGGGCGTCTCCCCTGTACGGATCTGCGCAGAGGCCGGGCGTCTCCCCTGTACGGATCTGCGCAGAGGCCGGGCGTCTCCCCTGTACGGATCTGCGCAGAGGCCGGGCGTCTCCCCTGTACGGATCTGCGCAGAGGCCGGGCGTCTCCCCTGTACGGATCTGCGCAGAGGCCGGGCGTCTCCCCTGTACGGATCTGCGCAGAGGCCGGGCGTCTCCCCTGTACGGATCTGCGCAGAGGCCGGGCGTCTCCCCTGTACGGATCTGCGCAGAGGCCGGGCGTCTCCCCTGTACGGATCTGCGCAGAGGCCGGGCGTCTCCCCTGTACGGATCTGCGCAGAGGCCGGGCGTCTCCCCTGTACGGATCTGCGCAGAGGCCGGGCGTCTCCCCTGTACGGATCTGCGCAGAGGCCGGGCGTCTCCCCTGTACGGATCTGCGCAGAGGCCGGGCGTCTCCCCTGTACGGATCTGCGCAGAGGCCGGGCGTCTCCCCTGTACGGATCTGCGCAGAGGCCGGGCGTCTCCCCTGTACGGATCTGCGCAGAGGCCGGGCGTCTCCCCTGTACGGATCTGCGCAGAGGCCGGGCGTCTCCCCTGTACGGATCTGCGCAGAGGCCGGGCGTCTCCCCTGTACGGATCTGCGCAGAGGCCGGGCGTCTCCCCTGTACGGATCTGCGCAGAGGCCGGGCGTCTCCCCTGTACGGATCTGCGCAGAGGCCGGGCGTCTCCCCTGTACGGATCTGCGCAGAGGCCGGGCGTCTCCCCTGTACGGATCTGCGCAGAGGCCGGGCGTCTCCCCTGTACGGATCTGCGCAGAGGCCGGGCGTCTCCCCTGTACGGATCTGCGCAGAGGCCGGGCGTCTCCCCTGTACGGATCTGCGCAGAGGCCATGCGTCTCCCCTGTACGGACTTGCACAGTGGGATAGGAGGTACAGTAAGGCCCCATGCTCACGCTGCAGTTTATGATGTGTTTTTGGAACAATTTTGTGGTAACTAAACTGCATCATTTTCCTTCCCCATCAAAGGCTATGAGATTTGCTGTGTGCACATTGCTTTTTTTTTGTGGTGAAAGCAAAACTGCAGCATGTGACTTCTATTTGCGTTTTTCCCTACGTTTTTCACCCAATGGTGTTATAAAACGCATCAAAACCGCATGCGTGTTTTGATGCGTTTTTGTGACTACCGGGTGCAGTTTTCTGGTGAACACAAAACTGCAGCGTGCGGGCATATCCTTAGGCTATGTTCACACACTGTGTTTTTTAACCGCGTTTTTGGTGCACAAATTTCTTGAGAAATTCTTGTAACCTTTCTGCAGACATTCCCCAGCAAAACCTATGGCAAAAAAAAATAGCTGTGCACACTGCGTTTTTTTCCTAAGAAAATTCTTTTGGTAGATTTTCTTAAGAAAAAGAATGAGCATGTTACTTCTTTTCTGCAGCTAACTGCGTTATTCACTCCATTGACTGTAATGTAATCATGAAATCACGCAGGGAATAACGCAGGGAGCAAGTTAGTGTGTTATTCCCGCGTTATTTCGTGTTTTCGAGACATAGTGTACATCCCTGCCCTGCGTTTTGCAAGGAAGTGATGTCACTAGGAGAGGAAGAGGAAGTTCCTCCATTTTCAGTGTTGGCATTAAGTAGTGATCTCACACTCACACACAGACACATACATATATAATGCACACACACATAGAAATCAAACGTACATATTAAAAAAGAAAAACAAAAAAAAAAACGTGGGCTCCGCTGTATTTTTACCGTCCAGCCAGCAGGTAACCCCACACTGGCGGCCTGGTATTCTCAGGCTGGGGAGGACGAGGGACATGGTTAATGCCCCCCCCCTGCCGCAGCCGAGAATATCAGCCCGCAGCTGCCCCGAGAATGTCGCATCCATTATGCGACAGTCCCGGCGTGTTACCGGCTCTTCCTGTTGCCGTGATGCGGTGGCAATCGGCATAATATGTAGTTAATGGCAACCAATAGCTGCCACTAAGGCTGCTTTCACACTACGTTTTTTTAACATGCGTCATGAACGTTTCTTTGCTGTAAAAGTGGATCCTGTTTTTACAAAGAAAAACGCATGCAAACACATGTGTTATTTTGCAGGATCCTGCCACTTGAAGTTTATGGGCAGGCATTGAAGCCATGTGATCGGGAGTGAGGGGAACGTGATAGACTGGGAGCCGGCATCTGACAGCTGCAGACGCTGGTAACCAAGGTACACATCGGGTAATTAAGCGAAGTGCTTTGCTTGGATACCCGATATTTACCTTGGTTACGAGCGTCCGTAGCTGCTAGGAGCCGAGGTGCCTGCTCCCTGCACACGTAACCAAGGTAAACATCGGGTAACTAAGCGAAGTGCTTTGCTTGGTTACCCGATATTTACCTTGGTTACGAGCGTCCGCCGCTCTCAGGCGGGGGAGAGAGAGAGGAGAAAGAGGGAGGAGAGGAGGGAGAGAGAGACTGATCACACCAGGCTGGTTTCTGGGCTGGTTTCTGGGCATGCTCAGTAGAGAAAGCCGGATCCTGCCTATCAGCATGCCAGTGTTCACATGCGTTTGCGTGCAGTATAGTCAGGATCCAGTGAAAAACAGTATTTGGACACAGCTCAAAAACGCTACAAGTAGCGTTTTTGAAAAAAGATAAAAAACTGCAAGTCGCTGGATCCTCACTATAACGCACGCAAACGCATGTGAACGCATGTTGACGCAAGTGCATTGCAAATGCATTGAAATGAAAACGCATTTGCACTGAATCCGTTTTTGCGTTAAAAAAAGTTCATGACGCATGTTAAAAAAAGTAGTGTGAAAGCAGCCTAAGTCCAAGATTAGTAATGGCAGTGTCTATGACACGCCGTCACTAATCTGTAAGTGAAAGTAAAGAAGCACTCACACACACACTGAAAAATCCTTTATTTTGAATAAAATACAAAAAGCCCCTCCTTCTCCACTTTAGTAAACCCCCCTGAACACAGCTCCGACGTAATCCACACCGATGTCCTGCGGCGCTTCCAGCACTGCTCCAGCCGCCTCTGACAGTTCTTCACGCAGCCTCGTTTAGTGAGCGAGTGCTGAATGCGGTTCCCTGAGCGAGGCTGCGGGTAACTCCAGGACATTTCTCACGGCCGGTAATGTGAACACATTACCAGCCGCGAGAACTGCAGTGTTTCCACAAACATCATAAATAAAGCTGGAATATCTATCCCTCTATTATTTATATTTCTATATTATCTATCTATCTGTCTATATTATCTATCTATCTATATTGTCTATCTATATTATCTATCTATCTATATTATCTATCTATCTGTCTATATTACCCATCTATCTATGTTGTCTATCTGTCTATATTACAGTCATATGAAAAAGTTTGGGCACCTCTATTAATGTTAACCTTTTTTCTTTATAACAATTTGGGTTTTTGCAACAGCTATTTCAGTTTCATATATCTAATAACTGATGGACTGAGTAATATTTCTGGATTGAAATGAGGTTTATTATACTAACAGAAAATGTGCAATCCACATTTAAACAAAATTTGACCGGTGCAAAAGTATGGGCACCCTTATCAATTTCTTGATTTGAACACTCCTAACTACTTTTTACTGACTTACTAAAGCACTAAATTGGTTTTGTAACCTCATTGAGCTTTGAACTTCATAGGCAGGTGTATCCAAATCATGAGAAAAGGTATTTAAGGTGGCCACTTGCAAGTTGTTCTCCTATTTGAATCTCCTATGAAGAGTGGCATCATGGGCTCCTCAAAACAACTCTCAAATGATCTGAAAACAAAGATTATTCAACATAGTTGTTCAGGGGAAGGATACAAAAAGTTATATCAGAGATTTAAACTGTCAGTTTCCACTGTGAGGAACATAGTAAGGAAATGGAAGAACACAGGTACAGGTCTTGTTAAGCCCAGAAGTGGCAGGCCAAGAAAAATATCAGAAAGGCAGAGAAGAAGAATGGTGAGAACAGTCAAGGACAATCCACAGACCACCTCCAAAGACCTGCAGCTTCATCTTGCTGCAGATGGTGTCAATGTGCATCAGTCAACAATACAGCGCACGTTGCACAAGGAGAAGCTGTATGGGAGAGTAATGCGAAAGAAGCCGTTTCTGCAAGCACGCCACAAACAGAGTCGCCTGAAGTATGCAAAAGCACATTTGGACAAGCCAGTTACATTTTGGAAGAAGGTCCTGTGGACTGATGAAACAAAGATGAGTTGTTTGGTCATACAAAAAGGTGTTATGCATGATGGAGGCAAAAAAACACGGCATTCCAAGAAAAGCACTTGCTACCCACAGTAAAATTTGGTGGAGGTTCCATCATGCTTTGGGGCTGTGTGGCCAATGCCGGCACCGGGAATCTTGTTAAAGTTGAGGGTCGCATGAATTCAACTCAGTATCAGCAGATTCTTGACAATAATGTGCAAGAATCAGTGACGAACTTGAAGTTACGCAGGGGATGGATATTTCAGCAAGACAATGATCCAAAACACCGCTCCAAATCTACTCAGGCATTCATGCAGAGGAACAATTACAATGTTCTGGAATGGCCATCCTAGTCCCCAGACCTGAATATCATTGAAAATCTGTGGGATGATTTGAAGCGGGCTGTCCATGCTCGGCGACCATCAAACTTAACTGAACTGGAATTGTTTTGTAAACAGGAATGGTCAAATATACCTTCATCCAGGATCCAGGAACTCATTAAAAGCTACAGGAAGCGACTAGAGGCTGTTATTTTTGCAAAAGGAGGATCTACAAAATATTAATGTCACTTTTATGTTGAGGTGCCCATACTTTTGCACCGGTCAAATTTTGTTTAAATGCGGATTGCACATTTTCTGTTAGGACAATAAACCTCATTTCAATCCAGAAATATTACTGAGTCCATCAGTTATTAGATATATGAAACTGAAATAGCTGTTGCAAAAACCCAAATTGGTTTAAAGAAAAAAGGTTAACATTAATAGGGGTGCCCAAAGTTTTTCATATGACTGTATCTATCCCTCTATCTATCTATCTATCTATCTATCTATTCCCCTAAATACCTATCTATCTATTATCTACTTATCTATCTATCCCTCTATTATCTATCTACCTATATATCTATTCCCCTAAATATCTATCTATATCTGTCTATCTATCTATCCATCTACCTATATATCTATTCCCCTAAATATCTATCTATATCTGTCTATCTATCTATCCATCTACCTATATATCTATTCCCCTAAATATCTATCTATTATCTATCTATATCTATCTATCTATCCCTCTATCTATCCCTCTATTATCCCTCTACCTATATATCTATTCCCCTAAATAGCTATCTATTATCTATATCTATTATCTATCTATCTATCTATCCCTCTATATATCATCTAGCTATCTCTCTGTTATCTATCTATATTATCTATCTATTTTTTTATTTATTTTTTTTTTCATTTTCAATGTGCTTTATTGCTGTAAAGGCATTAAAAAATGTAGGGACCAACCTGAAAAAAACGCACCTGCGTTATTGGTGCGTTTTTTAACGCCAGTGCGCTAATCCTTCACTGTCAAGAAATTTCTTAAGAAAAATCATTTTTCCTAGTGTGAACGTAGCCTAATGGCCCCATTTAGTACAGCGGGAGCTCTATTACAGCTCTTTCCAGCAATGCCATAATAAGACTATGTGCAGATTTTTAGGTTGTGCCCACCTAAGCACTCTGTTGCTGGACCAGTAATATAGGTTAGCCATGCTGGGACCTGCTAGCTCATGTGACACCTCTCCCCCTGTGTAAGCAGGAAACATTGTCCCTGTACAGAATGCCAGAGTCATGGTGGACCATGTCTATTTCCAGGGTTATGGCCAATATACCAACACGTTAGAACTTACCAGTATCACCACATCATGGGAATCCTCTATCACACCACATTCCTGAATAAGTAATCCTCAGTTAGGCCCTGTCCCTGGAAAACGGAATTTTCTTAAGAAAATTCCGCAGGGTCTGAAAGATTACCGCGCCCGCGGTAAATAACCGCGGCAAACCGCACCCGAAAACCACATGCGGTTTGCTGCGGTTTTACCGCGGTATTGTTCGCGGTATTGCCGCGGTTTTGCCGCATGCGGGTTGGTACATGTGCTTTAATGCATTCAATGCAATAAAGCACATTGAAAAGAAAAAAAAGAAAAATAAAAGTAATTTCCTTCTGAGATAGACAGCAGACAGATAAATAGACAGAAGAATAGACTGATAGAGGGATAGATAGATAGAGTCCCTGTGAGCACACGCTGCATTTCTCCCGGCGGTAGTGTGTTCATATTACCGCCTGCGGGAAATGACCTGTGGTTTCCTCTCTGCTGTCTCGCTGCGAGGCTGCATTCAGCGCTGTGTCAGTGTCAGTCGCGGCTGGATGCAAGCATCGCAGGGCGTGGATTACGTCGGAGCTTTGTTTTGGGAGGGGTTAATAAAATGGTGAACCAGGGGCTTTTTTGTGTTTTATTTAAAATAAAGGATTTTTCGGTGTGTGTTTTTCACTTTACTTACGGGTTGATCATGTCAACTGTCACTTAGACGCTGCCATGATCAAGCCTGGACTTAGTGGCGGCGATCTAACACCATTAACTCCTTATATTACCTTGATTTGCCACCGCATCACGGCAACAGGAAGAGCCGGGGACACTCCGGTACTGCCGCATAATGGTCCCGGGGCAGCTGCGGGCTGATATTCTCGGCTGCGGGAGGAGGGGGCATTAACCCTGTCCCTCGCCCTCCCCAGCCTGAGAATACCGGGCCGCCGCTGTGTGCTTACCTCGGCTGGACGGTAAAAATACGGCGGAGCCCACGTGTTTTTTTTTTTCTATGTGTCCGTTTGCTTTCTATGTGTATTCTATATGTCTGTGTGTGAGTGTGATCTGTGTGTGTGTTCTATGTCTGTGTCTGTGATCTGTGTGTTTACTCTGCTCCGCTTTCTCTTCCTGTCATAATGACATCACTTCCCTGCAAACCGCAGGCAGTGATGAACATTACCGCAGGTAAACCACGAAATACCGGAGGGAATAACGCAGGAAAACGCAATGATTCGCACAGAATTTGTTGCCTGCGTTATTCCCTGCGGTATTTCACGATTACATTGCAGTCAATGGAGTGAAATCCTGCAGCAACGTGCGGAAAAGAAGTGACATGCAATTGTTTTTGCTGCGGGAATCCTGCAGCAAAACATGCAGCTGTCAAAATCCGCATAGTGCGCACAGCATTTTTGTTTCCCATATGTTTTGCTGGTGATTCACTGCAGAGATGTTATGAACATAACATGCAGCGAAACATGCAGCAAAACCGCAGGTAATCCGCGGCAAAAACCGGCAAGTGCACACAGGGCCTTAGGCGTCGTCTCCACTTGCTTATTGCTTTTGACGCGAGAGCATCGGATGCAATATGGTAATGGCCCTCAGCTCAGGCTCTGCTAGTGCTATTATACTGTGCCCTGATCTGGCAATCAGATCACGGTTGCGGAGAAGAGGGATAGAGTGCCTTCTCCCTCTTCTACGCTGCTTGTCTGTGTGTATATTGCACTGTACTCTGATGACATCCGAGTGCAGTGCGATGTTTCACACGCTCCATTGCCTTGTATGTGTGCATGTGAAGCAAGACTCACCGCCAATAGCAGCATGCTGCGATTCTTTTCTCATATTGATTTTCCATGAGAAAAAAAATAGCAGATGGATACTGCCCCATAGTTTTACACTGGTGCGAGTGCAATCCGATGTTTTATTGCACTGGTCCGTGTAAAACGTAATTGGAACTGAGACCTTAGTTATACTTTCCGTAGGCTTTTTTCTTTTTTTGAATGACAGTGCTTACTTTTTACCCAAATATCAGCAGACAGTGTGAGCCCCTAGTTGCTTGGCTGATGTGGATCAATGTACACAGGTGCAGTGTGGTGCAGCATATAGTACTATTAGGTGTTTGAGTATATAGAGGTGTAGAAATTGTTTCAGCCTAAATACAGTATTAGATTATCCTGACCACAACCTGTTCTCTGCGAGTGGTTCCTTCTAGTAGGTAGAGTGTGTAGCCGGATCATTGTTCCTGGATGTCCCTGTCTGGGGCGGGTGTGAAGGGCTGGGCTGGGACAGGTTTAAGGAAGTGACTTGGAAGGAAGAGCTGCACTTTGTTTCCTGGTTGCCGGCAGCACATTTCTAGTGACAGGCGTCTAAATGGCCACAACTTGGATCTAGGTTGGTGAGGTGCCTTCTGATTTCTCTCTTTTTGTGTCTAATTGATGTATTATCTATATGGACGCGGTTGGATTGCTTGTCTGTCACTTAGTGATACTAATGTATTATGCAGGTTTAGTGTGTAACATGATGATCCCCAAATCCTTCTTGTTTCATGCATTTAGATATGTCAGAGAATATTAGATCAGGATCTTTGTAAGATCCCCTGATAAATTTACACGAATGGGCTTCATGCACCTCCTCCTATGGGAATTTTGAGTAGTGGGCTTCCCGGCTCAGGATCCTCACCTCTTGCCAAATTGTCTCACTGCCCTGCACCACAGTCTTGTGATTCTAGTGGGCTCTGAGGCCTCATTCAGATGACTGTGTGACACGCATTGTATCCTTTTTTTTTTTCCATGGAAACCACACATACCTATTATAACCTATGGGACTATTTACATGGACTGTATATAGGTGTAAAATGCACGGGGATGTCCATTTTTATTGGCAGCACAGATGACAAAGGCCAATACAAATCTATGGGTTCGTGACAAACATGTACCACATATGGATGGCGTTATTGTACAGTCCATGTAATGTACGTGTTTAACATTGAGAAGTATAGGAGAAGCTTTGTGTCAATTGTTTCAGCCTGTTTTTCCACCCATTCAATTGAACAGGATAAAAATGCATGCCAAAAACAAAAAATAGCATTATTTTATTCAGTGGCTTTCCTACCAACACTGGTTTTTGCTACAGAAAAATTTTATGCAAATACTTAGCGTGTGAATATAGTGTTATTCCACAGGGTATACCAGTACTTAGTCTCTGGGGTAACACTTTGTGACCTGCTTATTGACAAGGGTCTCCTCTAACAGTAGGAATTTTCCGATGTGGAAAACCTCTTTAAGGGTTAATCCCAAAATTGTAAGATGTCACCTATCCTATAGTAGGGGATAATTTGCTGATTGCTGGGGGTCGAACCTCTAAAACCCCTTGTGATTCTAAGTTCAGGGCTCTGGAACCCTATAAGTAGGAGATAACGTGGGATTTTGGGAATGACGCTTTAATGTACAGTAGGACCTCAGCACAACCCCTGATGGTGCTGACTCCATTCATTTTCTTTTTCATGTTGTTAGCTTTAAGGTCTGTTTAGTAATTACTCATGGAGTGAAACTACCGTACCTCTATGGCTGTGTGTTGAATCCAGTCATTCAGTGGGGTCTATCAGTACAAATGTTTATGAGGGTCAAAGCATCTTGTTTTGCACTCTCTCCCATTAACAGAAATGACTTGGAGGCTAAGACATTGCTATTGGTAAGTTAGCGGATGGATGACGTAACAGTTCCCGACAATCTCATATCTGTAGGCGCCTATAGGATCCATTACTGTTGTGATTATTGCTTGCTCACATCTGGACATTGGATTTCTCCCACACAGAAGCCTTTATAATCAATACTAAACGTGGGGCTTTGTTCAGTAGAGCAAGCACTAATACCTTGGAGATTGTAGTGTCTATTGTCTGTACTTCATCCTGACCATACTTGAAATTCACAGTCTATACAATATTTGTTAATTGTCATTCTGTAAACTAACCCCCCCCCCAAAAATTGATATTAAATGAGCTGTCACCCCAAACTGACCATTTTTGCTGTCACCCCAAACTGACCATATTTTATTCCTGCTGCTCCCCTTAGTAATTAGTTTTGTTTTTAATTCACCATACGGTTCCAGAGATATGGGCCTATTTTGGTGGCTTTTACCAAGGAAGCGGTGCTTACAGACTAATAACACAGAGCAACCTAAAGACACCCCCCTGGGAATCCTAGAAGACACACCCCCTTCATAAAAAAAACCAACAAATAGTAGTAAACTAGCAAAAAACAATATTCAGGGGAGCGGTGGACACACAATAGGAGCACAAACTGGTCATCTTTGACCTAATGACAGGTCCTCCTTAAAAACTACACGTTTTGGAGAATGGTTAAGGGAAAAGCTTGACCCGCAGAATTGACTCAACCTCACATGGATTTCCCCACATGTCTCAATTTGGACCCAGATTTCAAAGGATCTAAATACATAGCAGAAAATATATTCAAGGTGTTTTAAAAGCCCCCATAGGGATGGCATGACGTTAGGAATATGTTTATTTGCCAATGTATATCACTACTGCCTATCTATGTCTATAGGCACGTTGTGTACAAAGTAGGCTAGGTAATGTCTTATTGTTCTCTGGGAGCTGCACCAATCGGGAAAATGGAGAATTTGTATCCCTGACAGGGCACCATTATTGCCGTTAGAATGGAGCGGCAGCATGCATGCCCAACTGGCCTCCCATTCATGCTATGTGGGGCTGCCAGAGATAGCCGAGTGCAGGGCCGCCCCATAGAGAATGGATGAAGTGACTGTCGGATGTATACTACCGCTCCATTCATTCAGACTCCCACCGATCAATTAGTTATCTCCTATGTTGTGAATGTGTTATAACGTGTTTTCACCAGAGAACCCCTTTAGTATAAATTACTCTGCTCATGGTATGTGTTTTGAGGACAAAATATACTATAGACCTTATGTAAGTACTGACTAGTCCACTAATATTCGGAGAAACTGTTGCATATTCGCCATATGTCAGGGATCCTCCACTACTAACAAGGTAATCTTAATAGGCCTTGAGTGGACTGAGAAGACAAAACTCTATACTCCCCTCCTTGATTGGCTCCATACTATGCCCCCCGCCGGTCTCCTTCTACCAATATCCAACAAAGGTGTCCAATGACCACTGGAGCCAGTCATCACCTGCTGATTGGCTGGAGCCTTGACATTCTGTCCACACACTTTTTTCTTGATTGTCTGCAGAGGTCACTTGACACAGACCACAGAATATATTAATGGCTGGAGCACAGTGGAGGAGCAGGAGGTGAGTATAGTTTTGTTTGTTTTCTTACACCACTCTGGGCCCATTAAGATTAATTTGTTCAGTAATGGACAACCTCTTTAAATGCAGATACGTCTGTACTTTAAGGCTTGGATTGCAGTTATGGAGAAAAGTATCATTCACCACTGGGTGTCTATGATGCCTCATTTCTTGGATATTAATTCTCATTCTCTTGTAGGCTAAAAATATGGACAATAAAGCTTACCATGCCAACCCCAAGCCACCGCTACCGGGATATTGAGAGGACAGCAGAGTACCTCCAGCCAGAGAAGTGTCTCCCACCACCAGTAGACAACTCCATGGCTAAAGTGTGGTTCATCAAGGATGGCTGCGGCATTGCTTGTGCCATAGTTACCTGGTTTCTGGTTTTCTATGCAGAGTTTGTGGTTCTTTTTGTTATGCTGCTGCCATCCAAAGATTTGGTTTATAGCACAATCAATGGGATTATCTTCAACATGCTGGCATTCCTAGCTCTGGCTTCTCATCTACGCGCCATGATCACCGATCCTGTAAGTATGAAATATCAGTTTCTGGCTTCACACTAAGAGTTATGTTATGTAATCTGCACCCATAAATGAGAAAGACACTAAATAATGATAATTGAACCAGATAACGGCTTTGCACGCTGACGGGGATGGCACATAAAATCTCAAGGTGTCCAAATATCCCTTACTTCTATGAACCCAAAAGCAGAATTGCCTTCTCAGCATTGGCATCCCGGTCCCCTCCATGGAGTACATGGTTCACTGCCGACAAAGAGGAGTCTTATAACGCTTAGAAATTGTGTGCAAATGGTTCACATGCAGTAAGGAAAGCGACATGTATTTGACTATTTTCCTCCAGTTTTATCTGTGACTTTTTACATTTGAGATGACAGCTACTGTGTTTCCCCAAAAATAAGCCCCACCCTGAAAATAAGACCTAGCAGGAATTTTCAGCATTTTCAGCGCAAGTCTTAAATGTAAGCCCTACCCCGAAAATAAGACCTAGTCACAAGTTCAATAATGAAGTGTCTATGCAGCTAAAAAGTTAAGGAATCCTGCAGGACACTTCATTGTAGACAGCAGACACCCTCAGAAGAAAGAAGACACCGCAATCATACCCTCCAGACGCCAAACGGAAGGACCTACAGTGGAACGCACACCCACACACGTCAGATCATGCACATCAGATCACACACACATCAGATCACACACATCAGATCGCACACACAATCACACATCAGATTGCAGCCCTAGCTCATATTTCAGGGCAAAAAAAATATATAAGACCGTGTCTTATTTTTGGGCACGCGCAGTATCTGCCACACTATTATTTGCACATTTTACAATAAAAACTATAATTTTTCTAAGAGAGTCAAAGAGTTGGAACTGGATATGCAGGTTCCAAAGTAAATAGTTTGGGGAAAAAAGATTATAAGAAAAGACTTATACCGTGGTACACATTATGCTATCTACTTAAATGGAATCTGTCAGCAGGTTTTTGCTACCTCATCTGACACCAGCATGACGTAGGCATAGAGATCCTGAATACAACGATGTATCACATAGATTACTGAGTGCAGCCGTTCTGACACAATCAGAATTTTTAGCTTTAGTTATGTAGCAGAGCTGAGAGAGCTGTCCCTGCCCACACCAGACTCTCCATAGAGATTGCACATTGACAGTGAGGTGTCAATCAGAGGAGTGGGACAAGTCACTGTCATAGTGTGACGTTCTAGTCCTGTAATGATAAGGTTCCTGCTGCTTAAACATAGCAAATAAACAAAAGATCCTACTGTGATAAGACAGGCATCCCTGAAATTTCTATGTTAACCCTTTCGGCATGCTGTCTTCAGCTTACATAGCAAAAACCTGCTGACAGATTCCCTATGAAAGGAATGTAGTCTCACAAAATCCTCAGAAACTTTTAAATTATTTAATTCAGATGTTTTGTGTAAATTTTATTTCTTTACATTTTGGTAATGTTTATTATTTGTCTGTCCAGAAGGCCACACGGACATTAGTAGCAATAGATTGACTCAGACTCTCTATAGTTTTGTTGGAGAATCTATTGCACATGTTCTAATTAGAGTAATACTCATTGTGAAGGGACGGGAAAGAGGCGAGCTGTGACCATTGCTTATTGTGAATGGTGCACTTTGTGTTACCTTTCATCATAATCCTGTCTGCGATGGTATTGGGACTTCTGAAAAGTCTTTTGTGGTGGACATAAATTAGTTCAAACTTAGGCTTAATGGCCATTGTGAAAATTGTAAAATTCATCAATTTCCTTATCACAATTCTTATTAAAAAAAATGAATTTGAAAATGAAAATCACACCACACTGTGGAAATGTTTTAGGCAGATGTGTAAAAAATGCTGACTCCTACCTTACAACGGAGGGTATGACACCCTAGCTTAGCTTGGCGCCCCCGTTCCGTGTCGACTCACCCTAATTCTGGTGTAGCCCTAGACAAGGTATGGGATAGTGCACTAAAATTAAAAAGCCACAAGGGGCAAAGGAGGGGAAGGAAAAATCAAAGATTCTCTCCACCATTACACCCTTAAGCGGGCTTTACACGCTACGACATCGCTCAAGTGATCGATTTAGCGATGCCGTTGCGTGTGACACCTATGAGCGATTTTGCATTGTTACAAAAACGTGCAAAATCGCTCATCGGTGACATGGGGGTCCATTCTCAAATATCGTTACTGCAGCAGTAATGAAGTTGTTCCTCGTTCCTGCATCAGCACACATCGCTGCGTATGACACCGCAGGAGCAAGGAAGCTCTCCTTACCTGCGTCCCGGCCACAATGCGGAAGGAAGGAGGTGGGCGGGATGTTACGTCCCGCTCATCTCCGCCCCTCCGCTTCCATTGGGCGGCGGTTCAGGGACGCTGCTGTGACGTTGCTGTGACGCTGAACGAACCGCCCCCTTAGAAAGGGGGTGGTTCGCCGGTCACAGCGACGTTGCAGGGAAGGTAAGTCCGTGTGACGGGTCCGGGCGATGTTGTGAGACACGGGCAGCGATTGGCCCGTGTCGCACAACTGTTGGGAGCGGGTACGCATACCGCAGTGTGTAAAGCGGCTTTTAGGCTATGTGCGCACTAGAAAAGTGATTTTTTTTTTTCTCAAGAAATTTTCTTGAGAAACTTCTGGGAGTTGAAGATTACCGCAGCTGTGTTTAAAAAAAACGCATTGCCACGTTTTTTCCGCAGGTTGGTCCCTGCGGTTTTTTATGCTGTAACTGCAATAAATAATATAGATAATAGATAGATAGATAATGGATAGAGGAAAAGATGGATAGATGAATAGATAGATAGATAGATAATAGATGAGAAAGACTTATATAATGTCCCACCTCCCTGCGTATTCTAAGCTGGCACCCTTTAGTGACTTTCATGCGGCACTAAAGGGTGCTTAGTCTTGTATTTAGCCAAAAAATAAATAATAAAAAAAAAAAGACGTGAGGTCCCCCATATCTTTTGTAGCCAGCTAGGATAAAGCAGACTGCTGCAGACCACAGCTGGCAGCTTTACCTTGGCTGGTAATCCAAAACAGAGGGCACCCCACGCTGTTATTTTACATTAAATAAATAATTTAAAACAAAAAACGTGGCGCCCCCCCCCCCCAAATAGGATCACCAGCCAAGGTAAAGCGGACAGCTGTGGTCTGGTATTCTCAGACTAGGGAGGTCCACCGTTATTGGACACTCCCCAGCCTAAAAATAGCAGGCCACAGCCGCCCCAGAAGTGGCGCATCCATTAGACGTGCCAATCCTGGCGCTTTGCCCCGACTCGTCCCATTGCCCTGGTGCGGTGGCAAACGGGGTAATATATGGGATTGATGCCAGATGTGTAATGTCACCTGGCATCAGGCCCTGGGGTTAGTGATGTCAAGCGTCTATCAGATACCCGACATCACAAACCCAGTCAGTAAGAAATAAAAAATAGACAACAAAAAAAGTTTTATTTGAAAAAACACTGCCCAAAACATTCCCTCTTTCACCAATTTAATGAAAAAAACAATCAATTCCAGGTCCATCGTAATCCAATAAGGAGGTCCCACAATGATCCATACCATAGTCACTGTCTCAGTCAATGAAGAACAGAATGTTTCCCATTGGCTGGGAGAGTAGTGCAGTGACCTGAGATTACATCAATAGGTCAGCCCAGGTCACTGCAAGGGATGACGAGCGCTGCTGTCAGGCGGTTAGATGAGATCATTACCTGCTGTGACGATCTCCTGCAGTCCTGACGTCAGCGCTGTCACTGACTTCTATGCCCGCCGCGTTCTCAACAGTATCAAGAGAGCCCGTGACATCAGCGCTAGTCACAGTCTCGGGCCGCCCGTGAGACGGGCATAGAAGGCAGTGACAGCGCTGGCGTCAGGACAGCAGGAGATTGTCACAGCAGGTAATGATCTCATCTAACCTCCTGACAGCAGCGCTCATCATCCCCGCGGCTGCCAGCACTGCAGTGTGAGAAGCTGATACTGCTGTGTGGGCAGCCGCGGGGCTGGCAGGGAGCGGGACACAGACTGCACGGGCACCCGACGGAGGTCACACGGAAGTGCTTCCATGCGGCGTCCAGGGAGTGTGATGTGTGTGTTTACTCTCTGCTCCGCTTCCTCTTCCTGTTATAATGACATCACTTCCCTGCAAACCGCAGGTAGTGAGGGTATACCGCACATCATTTGCTACCTGCGGTATACCCGCGGTATTTCGCGATTACATTACAGTGAATGGAGTGAAATACCGCAGGTACCTGCGGAAAAGAAGTCACATGCACATTTTCTCAAGAAATTTTCTCAAGAAATTCTGCAAAAAGAATTGTCGAGAATAAAACGCAGCGTGCGCACAGCTATTTTTTTTCCCATAGGTTTTGCTGGGAAATGTCTGCAGAAAGATTATAAACATTTCTCAAGAAATTTCTGCAGCAAAACCGCGGGTAAAAACACAGTGTGCGCACAGGGTCTTACACCCTACAGACAGCATAACTTAACTTATAAAGTAAGCTGAAATAGTGCACCACTTCACACACCCAGCCCTCCCGGACTAATACACCTGAACATAACAAATGGCACTTCCTTGAAATGGAGAATATTGTGTAGATGGAAAGGGGTGCACTTAGTAGGTTCCAAAGCCAAGAAACTAAGTATAGACACAAGGCACTCCCAAAATTCTTGATGCTGTGATTTTATTTATCAGTGGATGTGCATAAATAACGTTTTCGATCACAGAAGACCTTCATCAGTTCCACATGGGGAAACTGGATGGTGCTCGTGTCACAGCGCGGAATCCACCGCTGAATGGGGGCTGCATGCGGTGGATTCCGCGCTGTGACACGAGCACCATCCAGTTTCCCCATGTGCAACTGATGAAGGTCTTCTGTGACCGAAAACGTTATTTATGCACATCCACTGATAAATAAAATCACAGCATCAAGAATTTTGGGAGTGCCTTGTGTCTATACTTAATACACCTGAACAGACCATAAACAAGAGGGGTACATCACATGCATATCCGCACCGACAATTAAGGGAAGTGTATCTGCATAGCAGAATGCATTTGGTGATTGTTTTTCATTGTGTACAATTTGCTAAATCCTGCTCCTGATCTGGGGACATCAGCATGCAATGTGCCCCTTTTCTCTATGGTCTGTTCAGGTGTATCAGTCCGGGAGGGCTGGGTGTGTGAAGTGGTGCACTATTTCAGCTTACTTTATAAGTTAAGTTATGCTGTCTGTAGGGTGTAATGGTAGAAAGAACCTTTGATTTTACCTTCCCCCTTTGCCCCTTGTGGCTTTTTGATTTTAGTGCACTATCCCATACCTTGTATAGGGCTACACCAGGGCAAGCTAGAGTGAGTCGACGTGGAACGGGGGCGCCAAGCTAAGTTAGGCCTAAGACACACGACATGAAAATCGGATCGAGTGGAATGCGATAAAACATCACATTCCACTCGGACCAATATTACCCTGTGTGTCAGCACGCATTAGCGATTTTTTTCTCAGCCCTAATCAGACCGAGAAAACAATCGCAGCATTCTGTGAGTTTAATGCGATCCTAGATTGTCTCGCACCCATTCAAGTCTATGGGGCGAGAGAAACATTGCACTGCACTCATGGTACACCTGTGTACCGCGAGTGCAGGTCGAGAATGGCAATAGCCGGCTATGGAGGAGAGAGGGAGATAAATTCCTCCTTCCCCTCCTCAGCACTGGTCCGCCCCCGCAGCTGTTGTCCGATTGCATGATCTTGGGTTGTTTTAATTGACAATAATAATCTTTTAGATTTTAAGGGATTTTTCTGACATTTCTGTTAACCCTATTTATGTAATCCCATACACATTGTACTTGTTAAATGTAATGCAGGGGTCCCCATCCTGTGACTCTGGAGCCACATGTGTCTTGCGAGACCGTGATGTGTGGCTCCCAGCTGTCTGCCAGATTGGGGGATAAGCACTAGGTCTAGTAAATAGCTGAGAAGAGGGTGACTTAGGTGGGTTGCTCCACATAGAAGAGCAGACCTGAATGGGGGTAGGGTAGGAACCCCTGGATCTTAATATACTGCTTTGGTGTGATCTCTATGGAAAAGCTTTGGCTGTAATTATATCAGTAAGGCTGGGGCCACACGGGGCACTACTGCGATGCTCGCATGAGACTCGGCTCGCGCTGGCAGTACAGCAGGAGCCGAGTGTCATACGAGTCTGCCTGCATCTGAGGTCCGATCATGTGAGCAGACCTCAGCTACGGGGGGCGGGCCGGCACGGAGGAGGGGGGGGAGGGATTTCTCTCCCTCTCTCCTCCGTAGTCGCCTATTGTCATTCTCGCACTGCACTGGCGGTACACCAGTGTACCGCCAGTGCAGTGCGATTTTTCTCTCCCATTCACTTGAATGGGTGCAAGAGAAAGAGTCTCAGCTTACAATCGCAGCATGCTGCGATTGTTTTCTCGGTTCGATTAGGGCTGAGAAAATAATCGCTCATGTGTGCTGTCACACAGGCTAGAATTGGTCCGGGGGGAATGCGATGTTTTATCGCACTCCAGTCTCACCGATTTTCTTGCCGTGTGGCTTAGGCCTAAAGGGGGCTCTGGAGCTGGTTGTGGCTCGCGATCCTCTCTGAGCTGAATGTGGCTGTCAATAGTAGAAAGGTTGGGGACCATTGATGTATAAGGGCAGCTTACATGGCTTGTCGAGTGGTTCATGAATTGTACAAAGGTTGTACAAAGGTTGATGCACTTGGCCTCTGCATTAGCCATGATGGAGAAGGAGCTGGCTTCACTAATGTCCTGAACCAGACAACTAGACCCATATCAAACACAAGGAAAATGAGGTAGCTGGGTCTCAAAAGAAACTTAGACTTTTAGGTTGCAGATCCAGGAGAGGAGGCCTGAAAATGCATGATTTTACATGTCATAGCAGTCTTCTAGTTGTAAGTTAGGGAAAGCTGGTTTTACCAGTGACGTCACACAATAGTTTGTAGTCGCAAATGAAAAATCCATATGCTGGTCGTTCTAATGATGTTTATGAAGGATGGGAACAAGGAACAAAGGGAGTATACGGAATATACTTGGCCTTCTGTATCCTGGATGGTACAGTGCATAATGTACATGGTGTAACAGTACACAATGACGTTATACAGCACATTGTACTAATACTAGAACCAGTGCGATACCGGCCCATAGGCTGTACTGAAATGTAACTTCAGCAGTGAATAGAAATGAGCTGCAATAAACCTCTTGGATTGCTCTATGGCATTGGTCACTCATTCTGTAGAAGAAAGCATGCGTTACAGGTAATTAAAAAAAATGTCTTGAGACACCTACACATTATAAGGCTGCTTTCTTTATTAGTCATTACTACATTTAATGCACTTCCAGGTAATTAGAATGGTATGTAGTTGGATGGGTATAATCCGATGCTTTATATAGTGTTGTCCTCGTTTCTACATAGTGTCATAGTGAGTGTCACAGTATCTCGGTTACTCATTACGGTGTTCCTGTCATCCTAGATGACCTCATGTCTGTGGATGTATGATATATGATGGTAATACTAGAACAAACAACTTAGGACTCACAAGTAGTGCTTGTAGTCCTGGGAAAGAAGGTAGTGACTTGTAACACAAAAATTCCAATAATGTAACCATTATTTGCGGTCTGATTCAACAATTTTTTTGGGAATGTTTTATTAGGTTTATAATGGAAAACTACAAGATATGTCCTCTCTTCATCTTGAGACATTTGACAATATGTAGTTTACTGATGCCCCTGCCGCTTCTGTTCCTCCTGGCCGCCATTGATCATGGTTTGACACTGACATGTAAACGTGGCAGCCAAACACTTGATTCAAGGGTGACTTTGCTTGTGTCTGCTGCAGTAGTCTTTAGTCCTCCATGAGCCAATCTTAGGACAGTATCACACATTTGTGTTTTGGACCTCGATGTATGGACCAGCCTGAACTTGACAGTCTCCTAGGCATATATATTATGAAATTGTGGAATTCAGGTCAGGACACCCACAGTCCATGTGTGCATCTTGGTCCAAAACATGTGTGAAACCGAAATTACAGTGCTGATGGTTGTTGTTGTTGTAGCCAAAGGCCTTAGGCTGCGTGCCCACGATCAGTGTTTGCAGCGTTTTGGATGGAGCAAGCTTCAAACACTGCATTGTACAGTACAAGCATAGTGGATGAGATTCCTAGAAATCCCGTGCCCGCTGTGCTTGTTTTTTCCCACAGCAAACACTGACCTGCGGTGAAGCTTTCCAGATCACAGCGTGTCAATTGTTTGCTGCGGATTCGCATCCGTTCTCCGTAGGGAGAACACAAGTGAGAGCGCAGTGCACTGAACCCTTATCGTGGGTACAAGCAGCTGCGGTCTCCTGCGGAGGAGACTCACGGCCTCACAGGATAGGATCCGCTGCATCTAGGACATGGCGAGTCCTGATCGTGGGCACATACCCTTAGAATGTTTTTAAATGATTGTAGCAAAAATCACCTTTTTCAATAAAAAAATAAGTCCTTTATTTTTTCAAGTTGATAAAAAACTATATGCTAATGATATGCAAATGATGACAAATTTGAAACATTTTCAAATCATGTTAATTTAGAAATCATGCACCTACATGCCGTTTTCTATCTGTGAGGTCTGGAGATGCTGCAGGCTTTAGTCGGATACTTGAACCACGTAGGCTGCTCCCTGTAGCAGGGCGGGATTTCCCATTAGGCACAGTAAACACCTAACCTAGGGCCTACGAATTTTATAGGACCACGAACTGTAGAAAAGAAAGATCCTAAGGTAAAAAAAATAATGTGACCTAATATATTTTTATGTGATTTTAACAGGAACTTCCAATAAACTAAAATCATACAATATTGACAACATATTGAAGCGTAAATAGTTCTTAATGTGCTTCAGGTTAGAAAATGACCGTTCTCCTTCAGCATTAGACCCAAGTATCGATAAATAAATTCTGAAAGCAATTGTTACGTCACCACCGGAGTCCGCTCCAGCGACTTCTGCTCCGATCGCCAGGTGACACTGTGTTCCTACCGTGGATGGTGCTGGTGATGGGAGAGGAGTTGATGCCAGCGGCATTGGTGGGCGCAGGCTCCGATCATCCACTGGGCTGGGTTATCTTGGGACCTGCAGTACCACTGACTGACTATAGGTGGCGTGTTTCTTCCAGCTGAAGTTGCCAGTGTTCAGCTACAGCCAATGGGAAGACACCACACTCTTCTTAGTTCCCCTCCTGTCTACTGACCTCTGCCAGAGATAGTTCTGATTTCCTGGCTCCTGATCCACCCTATTCTGTTTAGTGATTCCTGTGTGCTGACTTCTGCGTGTTTTCTGACTACCCTTCTGCCTGCTGTTTTTGTACCTCGCTGCCCGATCCGGATTTGACCTCTGCTACGTTTTCTGATTACGTCTTTGCCTGCCGATTCTGTCCCTGTTCTGCTATTCCTGGTTTGACCCTGCCTGACGACTACTCTCATCGGACTGCAGCCTTCCACAGGTAGTGATCTCCAGGGCCCTGTGTAATTCCAAATCCCTGTAGAGGGGTTAAAGGGTTTCAGGGTTCTGGGGGTACTGCTTGGTGAGTGGCTTCCTTCTAGCCTGTCCATTACATCCCATCTGAGTCTGTTGATTCAGGCAGGCGTTACAGCAATGTGAACATTGGGAAAACTGGAAGTCAGGTTATCTTTAATTTGAGATCTCACCATTTGAAGAACTGACTTTTTGTCCTTCTACAAAGTAGAAAACATTAGAAACTCATCAACAAAATCCTCCTCCGAGTCTCATGGATACATGTTAGGTAAGGATGGTTGACCTTAGGGAGATCAACATCCAGCACCGCAGAGCACCATCACATGATTTCTCAACGCAGTGATTCTAGAGCAATGCCCCCTGGGAAATATGCAAAACAAGGAAGCCGCGGAGACACCATCACATGTTTCTCAACGCTGGCAGGTAACTGACCAGGTCTTTCACCGGGAAGGAAAAACCACGGGAAGGGCAGTCTCCAGTCAAGGAAACCACCTATACCAAAACATGTGATGGTGTCTGTCTTTAGTTTAATTTCATCTCGTGACACGGTCTTGTCTGTGAGGGAACTGAATGTATCACATAATTCACTGTAGGCCAAACGCCTTAAGGCCACTTTACACGCTGCGATATCGTTACCGATATCGCTAGCGTGGGTACCCGCCCACATCTGTTGTGCGACACGGGCAAATCGCTGCCCGTGTCGCACAACATCGCCCAGACCCGTCACACTACTTACCTGCCCGGCGACGTCGCTGTGACCGGCGAGCCGCCTCCTTTCTAAGGGGGTGGTTCGTTCAGCGTCGCAGCTGCGTCACTGAACCGCCGCCCAATAGAAGCAGAGGGGCGGAGATGAGCGGGACGTAACATCCCGCCCACCTCCTTCCGCATAGCGGCCGGGAGGCAGGTAAGGAGAGCTTCCTCGTTCCTGCGGTGTCACACGAAGCAATGTGTGCTGCCGCAGGAACGAGGAACAACTTCGTTACTATTGCAGTAACGATTTTTGAAAATTGGCCCCTATGTCACCGATGAGCGATTTTGCACGTTTTTGCAATGATGCAAAATCGTTCATAGGTGTCACACGCAACGGCATCGCTAATGCGGCCGGATGTGCGTCACCAATTCCGTGACCCCAACGAGTTCGCATTAGCGATGTCGTAGCGTGTAAAGCCCCCTTTATCCTCATCTCTGTCATTAGTACGTCAACAATAGTATAAAATGCTTGGACTCAAAAAGTGTCTCGTGCAGTTATTTCCTTTTCTGTTTCTTCTTCAAACAAGATATTTATTTAGCATTTTCTGTCTAAGCTTTGTTTATACTCTGCATGTAGAAGAAGCTCTTCTGCAGCCTTTTCAAACTCAGAATTTTTCTTCACTTCGAATATTAGCCAAGTATTGCAAAAGTTTGTCATATTAGTTAGCGATTGTGCATAACTCTATACCAGGTTCTTGAACTGCTTTGTTTACCAAGTTGATGTTTCTTAACCACTTAACGACCGCGGGCAATAATGTTACGTCCTAGCGGTCATAGTGTTAATCCCACTGGCTGCCGCGGGTAGTCGTGGGGGATCCACGCACATGTCAGCTGATTTGTACAGCTGACGTATGCCTTGAAGGCACGATTGGAATCACTATCCAGTATCCACCCTTACCTGCTAACCTCTTAAATGTCACTGTCAAAATGGGACAGCACCATTTTAATGGCGATCGCAGTAAAGGTTTACTCACCGCCCGCCACTGGAAGTCACGGGACTTGATCACGTGGATTCAATGGTTGTCATGATAGCACAGGGTCATGTGATGACTTCTGTAGCTCACATGACTCAGGTCCTGTAACCAGCAGGTTGCAAGAGATGAGCATTTCTCCCAGTCTGAGCGGTGCTGCTCTAATCAGGAGAAATAAAATCAGTGATCAGACTGCTGATCCTTATAGCCCCCTAGGGGGGACTAGTAACCAAAAAAAAAAAAGTTTAAAAAAACCTAAAAGTTCAAATCACCCCCCTTTCACACCATTGAAAATTAAAGGGTTTAAATATATACATACATTTGGTATTGACGCGTTTAGAAATGCCCGATCTATCAAAATATAAAATTAATTAATCCGATCAGTAAACAGTGTAGTGGCAAAAAAATTCCAAACAACAAAATTATGTTTTTTTGGTCGCCGCAAATTTTGCGCAAAATGCAATATCAGGAAATCAAAACTTAGCATCTGCGTAAAAATGGTACCGGTAAAAACTTCAGCTCAAGACGCAAAAAATAAGCAGCCACTGAGTCACAGATGCCGAAAAATGGGAACGCTACGGGTTCATAATGTGAAGACCACCTTATGTCTGATAACTTTTTCACTGAAATTGTATTTTCAATTGTTTTAAGTCTAGACCATCTTTGTGGCGAAGCTGCAGAAAAAGAATATAGTGCTTGTGATATGCCGAAAAAGTTAACAGCAGCCAATGAGCTTTCTGTTCCCACTAAATTACTGTTTCCAATGGAGTATGGAAACTTTCCATACATTTTGTATTTAAAGGGAAGCAATCACCAGGATTTTGGTATATAAGCGAAAGCCAGTGCTACACTGGACTATCAGGCTGATTCTCTACATACCTGTAGTGGTCAGCTCGGATGGTTAGGTTTTGAAATCCAAAAAAGTAAAGTTTATAACATTAGCCGCTTGTTGAGTGACAGCTGCACTGGAACAGATCATATATTCCTAGTGCTCCCCTCCCTCTATTAGAATTAGCTTAAGTATTATACAAACAATAATACAAAGTGTTACTTTGGTTTTGGACGCAATGGTAGCCAGAGGAGACCATCTGGGCAATACCAATAAGGCCTAAAACACACTTCCGCAAAAAAACGTCCGTATGATACGGTCCGTTTTTTTTTAGGGTCCGTGTTCCGTTTTTTAGGGGCGTTTCTCCGGTACGTATGGCATCCGTGTGATGGCGTATGCGAGCCGTGTGTGCGTGTGGAATGTCCGTATTGACTAAAAATACGTACGTGTGCTGTCCGTGTGCTGTCCGTTTTTAAAGGCCCGCATTGTTACCCAATTAACGATTTTAATCATTCATCATGAGATCCTGGTGTTGTTGTTTGCTTTCTATTGACCTGATAGATTGGTAACAAGTGTTTCAGATTTTGTGATGAAAAACGGACACGGACGATACGTGCTGAACACGGACATACTCCGTGTGCGGTCCGTGCAGGCACGGACCCATAGACTAAAGCGGGTCCGTGCCTGCGTGCTGCCGGCCAAAAACGGACATGTCGTCCGTGTAGAAAAGCGCACACACGTACTTACGACACGGACACACGTTCCGTGTGATTTTTACGTGTGTGTGCCATCTACCATTGAATAACATGGGTCTCCGTGTGTACGTGTCTCCAGTACGTGCAAATACGTACCGCACACGTACAAAAAAAACGGATGTGTGTTGCGGGTCTAAGAGAGAGTTATGAATGAATATGACAGGTTCCCAGGAGTCTTTTTCTACATGACATCACCAAGCCAAATGCTTTTTGTGCTACTGTGAGCAGCCTGCGTGGCCTAACTGTGCTCCATAGCCTGCAGCTTCTCCAGACTTGTCTGCCATGTAGCACATCTGTGATGTCATTCAGCAGCAATTGCAAAGTGGTATTCCAGCAGCAGATCTTGATGATTTGTGTGTCTTCAGTCTGACAGAACATTTCTCAGATAACCATTGATACCATGCCAAGTATATACAGTGCTGGCCAAAAGTATTGGCACGCCTGCAATTCTGTCAGAAAATACTCAGTTTCTTCTTGAAAATGATTGCAATCACAAATTCTTTGGTATTATTATCTTCATTTAATTTGCCTTCAATGAAAAAAGAAAAAAAAATTTTCATAAAGCCAAATTGGATATAATTCCACACCAAATATAAAAAATGGGGTGGACAAAAGTATTGGCACTGTTTGAAAACTCATGTGATGCTTCTCTAATTTGTGTAATCAACAGCACCTGTAACTTACCTGTGGCACCTAACAGGCGTTGGCAATAACTAAATCACACTTGCAGCCAGTTGACATGGATTAAAGTTGACTCAACCTCTGTCCTGTGTCCTTGTGTGTACCACATTGAGCATGGAGAAAAGAAAGAAAACCAAAGAACTGTCTGAGGACTTGAGAATCCAAATTGTGAGGAAGCATGAGCAATCTCTAGGTCCATCTCCAAAGACCTGAAAGTTCCTGTGTCTACGGTGCGCAGTGTCATCAAGAAGTTTAACCCCTTAACGACCGCGGGCCGTAAAATTACGTCCTAAAGGACATAATCTTACTGCCCGCGGTCCTCCGGCGGCAGCATGCCGCGATCGGCACACATCTCAGCTGATTTTCACAGCTGAGATGTGTGCCTGCTAGGCACGAGCAGAATCGTTATCTGCTCGTGCCGATTAACCCCTTATAATGGCGCTGTCAATACATGACAGCGCCATTATAAGCGCAATCGCGGTAAAGTTTTACTTACCGCCGAAACCGGAAGTCACGTGACGCGATCACGTGACTCCCGATAGTTGTCATGGTAGTACAGGGTCATGTGATGACTCCTGTACTACACATGAATTGGTTTCACTTTCGCTGTGCCCGGGGCACAGCAAAAGAGAAAGACAGCGTATCTGCTGTTTACAGCCTTCCAGCTGTGATCAGCAGATACTGCAGAGCGATCGGAATGCTGATCGCAATAGCCCCCTAGGGGGACTAGTAAAATAAAAAAAAAAAGTAAAAAAAAAAGTTTTAAAAAATTAAAAAAAAACAAAAAAACCTAAAAGTTCAAATCACCCCCCATTCGCCCCATTAAAAATTAAAGGGTTAAAAAAATAAAAAATATACACACATTTGGTATCGCCGCGTTCAGAAACGCCCGATCTATCAAAATATAAAATCAATTAATCTGATCAGTAAACGGCGTAGCGGCAAAAAAATTCCAAACGCCAAAACGACGTTTTTTTGTCGCCACAACTTTTGCGCAAAATGCAATAAGAGGCGATCAAAACGTAGCATCTGCGCAAAAATGGTACCGTTAAAAACGTCAGCTCGAGACGCAAAAAATAAGCCGTCATTGAGCCTAAGATCCCGAAAAATGAGAACGCTACGGGTCACGGAATATGGCGTAAAACGTGCGCCACTTTTTTCGGACAAACTTCCGATTTTTTTTTAACCCCTTATATAAAAGTAAACCTATACATGTTTGGTGTCTACGAACTCGCACTGACCTGAGGCATCACACCCACACATCAGTTTTACCATATAGTGAACACAGTGAATAAAATATCTCAAAAACCATAGTGCTATCGCACTTTTTTTGCAATTTTTCAGCATTTGGAATTTTTTTGCCATTTTCTAGTACACAATATGGTAAAACTGATGGTTTCATTTAAAAGTACAGCTCGTTCCGCAAAAAATGAGCCCTCACATGACCATATTGACTGAAAAATAAAAAAGTTACGTCTCTCAGAAAAAGAATGGCGAAAAAAAAAAACGGAAAGCGAAAAATCGGCCGGTCGTGAAAGGGTTAAAGCCCATGGCACTGTAACATCCAAACAAGTTCAAGCTGCCCTGCAGTCCGAGGGTACAACAGTGTCAGCCCGTACTATCCGTCGGCATCTGAATGAAAAGGGACTGTATGGTAGGATACCCAGGAAGACCCCACTTCTTACCACGAGACATAAAAAAGCCAGGCTGGAGTTTGCCAAAACTTACCTGAGAAAGTCTAAAACGTTTTGGAAGAATGTTCTCTGGTCAGATGAGACAAAAGTAGAGCTTTTTGGGAAAAGCCATCAACATAGAGTTTACAGGAAAAAAAAAAGAGGCATTCAAAGAAAAGAACACGGTCCCTACAGTCAAACATGGCGGAGGTTCCCTGATGTTTTGGAGTTGCTTTGCTGCCTCTAGCACTGGACTTCTTGACCGTGTGCATGCCATTATCAAGTCTGAAGACTACCAACAAATTTTGCAGCATAATGTAGGGCCCAGTGTGAGAAAGCTGGGTCTTCCTCAGAGGTCATGGGTCTTCCAGCAGGACAATGACACAAAACACACTTCAAAAAGCACTAGAAAATGGTTTGATAGAAAGCACTGGAGACTACTAAAGTGGCCAGCAATGAGTCCAGACCTGAATCCCATAGAACACCTGTGGAGAGATCTCAAAATGGCAGTTTGGAGAAGGCACCCTTCAAATCTCAGGGACCTGGAGCAGTTTCCAAAGAAGAATGGTCTAAAATTCCAGGAGAGCATTGTAAGAAACTCATAGATGGTTACCGGAAGTGGTTGTTCGCAGTTATATTGGCTAAAGGTTGTGCAACCAAGTAATAAACTATTTTTTCCTATGTGTGTGTTTTTTTACTTTACACTTACCAGGTTAGTAATGGGGGTATCTGATAGACCTCTCTGCATTACTAACCCCTGGGCTTGATGCCAGCTGACAGTACACAGCTGACATCAACTACATAACCCATTACCCCGATTTCCACCCCACTAGGGCAATCTGGAAGAGCTGGGAGAAAGTGATAGTGTTGACGCATCGAATGTATTCACAACTTTTGGGGCAGCTGCCGGCTGTTATTTTTAGGCTGGGAAGGGCCCAATAATGAAAGACCTTCTCAGCCTGATAATATCAACCCTCAGCTGTCTGCTTTACCTTGGCTGATTATCAAAACTAGGGGGATCCTGTAACAACGTGTCCCTCCCCCGCCTGTGCTCATGGTGTAAGAGTCTGTCTCTCCTTGACTGTCCTGTATGTACTACTGGAGGGGGATTGTTTGTTCCTCTCAGCATGGGACTTCTCCAGTCAGCAACTTGGTAAACAAGACAGAGCCAGGAGTCTAAAGTCCATTCATGTATCAAATGCCATCAAATGTCCGGGCGGAGTTGGGCCCACCTTAGGGGCTGATCCCAGGAGAGAACAATGAGACCCATGTTAGGTTAGTTAGTTGGATCTCGGCTGGAGAAAGGCGAGGATCTGTGCTGAGGGCAGGTCCTTGTGCCTGTGTATGGACTATGGGACATTGAAGATCAGCTGCTACGTGGCATTGTGTTGTGTCCGCCACGCTATCGGATTTAAGGAACACATCTAAGGACTGTTTTGCATCTTCCTTGGCATTGGATTGCTGTGTGGCGCCCCGGATCTGTTTTCATTGTGTGGACTCATTGTGGACTCTAAAGAACCATTTGGATATTGGATGTTTTATGCTGCCTGCCTCATTAAATCTTCTTGGATTGTTCATCGGTCTGGTGTCCCTTACTGCTCTGTCACATACCGCGTCACAGATCCCACGTAATTTTTTTTAAATTATGTAACTCCTATCCACATTTGTTTGCAGGGCAATTGTCCTGTTCTTACCCCCATGTTGTTTCCTGTTGCAGCCCCCTAGCCCTTACTATGAGCATTTTACTGCACCAAAGTTCAGGTCCCCTTGACTTCTATGGAATCCAGGGTCAAGTTGATTCAAGTCCGGGTACCAAAGTTCAGCCATATCCGGCAAACCTGATCATCCACGGGGGTCTGCTTGTCTCTAGTTGCCACAGATAATTCCTGCCTATTATAGTCTATGAGGCTGGTAACATGTCAACATCTGTTATTTTTAACCTCATCTGGGTCATGAAAGTCATAGACAGGTATCAGATGGCCTCCGTGTACAATCCGTGTTCTGTCCGTAATTAACATTGCAAAGGATAGAAGATTTGTAATTTATTTATGCAACATTTATGTGAAAAATAAAGATGGTAAAAACGGACACATGAACCTCAGGGCTCATTCACACTCAGTTTGTCATGTACAAGTGCTATCCGTATTTTTCATGGACAGCACTCATTCTTATGATAGTCCATGGGACTGTTCACACGTCCATGATTTTTTGTGAACCAAATGGTCTTGGCAAAATTGCAGAAACATGTCCAATCCAATCTGAGCTATGGATCCAGCTTGGCAATGAAAGTCTATAGGTCTGTTAAAAAATTGGACAGCACTTTTTTTTTTTTCTCTAATCGGTTAAAAATTGATGAAATTCAGATGAAACTGTACTGTAAATCAGTGATGCAACTTGGTTTGTTTTCTGTTTGTTTTCTATGTGGAAAAAAACCTGATGTCTGAGTCCAAATTGTGATAAAACTTAGGTCCATAACACTGATGACACTCGGACTTTTTTTTTCTATTTTTTTTGCGTAGGTGAAGAATTATGGACGTTCAAGTGAGGCCTTATGGGTCTTTCAATGCAGTATCACTTACAGGAAAAAAATATATTTACGGTATTTTTATTGCACAAAAGGAACAAAACAAAATGACCTGCGAGTAGAATTGTCTCCCTTATGATAGAGAAGATATCTTATTTAAGGATTTGTGCAAATTAGATGAGAATATGTATTCTATCGTACTCCTAAGGCTATGTTCACACACTGCGTCTTTTCTAACCACAAACCTGCAGTGTTTTTGTCCCCAAGAAATGCACCCATGGCAAAAATGCATGCGTTTTTACCGCATTTTGCCCAATGCGTTTTTTAGGTCAAATCTATTGACTGGAAGGGCTCAAAATCGCTGGAAAAACACAAAAAGAATTTTTTAATTATTTATTGTACTGCACAATATAGACCCGCCCACCGGCGGCTGTGATTAGCTGTAGTAAGACAACTGTCACACAGCGTGGGGGCGCGTCTGACTGCAACCAATCATAGGCACTGGTGGGTGGGGGAAGCAGTGAATATGAGATGACCCTAATGAGCGGCCGACGCTTTCAGAAGCAGGAGAGGCCGTGGGAGCAGTGTGACAGCCGCGCCGCATCGGTGAGTATGAGGTAGAGAGAGAGACCGACAGAGAGAGACTGAGAAACCTGCGTTTTTGTTGACAAGAACGGATAAAAAATGCAACCAAACTGCAGTGCAAATGCACAGCTAAACATTTTGGTTGCGTTTTGACACATCTCATTCATTTCAGTGAGTGGAAAATGTTCACAAAACGCAATGAAGAAGTGACTCGCTGCTTTTTTTTACACAATGATTTTGACAAATATTTGTCAAACAAAACGCTGTCTAAAAAAAAAACGTACGAATGGAAATTTCTGATTTATCATAGACTTTGCTGGGGAAGCAAAACACATGCATTTTGTCATTGACCTGGTGCAGTTTAAAACGCAAGAAAAAGACATAGCCTAAGGCTATGTGCGCACTGGAAAATGGAATTTTCTCAAGAAAATTCCGCAGGTATTCAAAGATTACCGCATCCGCGGTAAAAAAACGCGGCAAACCGCACCCAAAAAAACGCATGCGGTTTGACCGCGGTATTGTTCGCGGTTTTTCCGCGTGCGGGTTGGGATGTGCTTTATTGCATTCAATGCAATAAAGCACATTGAAAGAAAAAAAAAAAAGTAATTTCACTCTGAAATAGATAGATAAAGAGACAGAAGAATAGATAGAGGGATGGATAGATAGATAGACAGACAGATAGAGGGATAGATAGATAGATAGATAGATAGATAGATAGATAGATAGAGGACAGATCGCTGCATTTCTCACTGTCGGCAGTGAATTCACATTACCGGCCGTGGGAAATGCCCTGGAGTTACCTCTCTGTTGTCTCGCTGCGAGGCTGCATTCAGCAGTGTCTGTGTCAGTCGCGGCTGGATGTAAGCAGCGCAGGACGCCGGAGCTGTGGATTACGCCGGAGCTTTGTTTCGGGAGGGGTTAATAAAAGGGTAAACGAGGCTTGTTTGTTTTATTTAAAATAAAGTATTTTTCTGTGTGTTTATTCACTTTACTTACGGGTTGATCATGTCAGCTGTCACATAGACGCTGCCATGATCAAGCCTGGAGTTAATGGCGGCGATCCGCCACCATTAACCCCTTGTATTACCCTTACTGCCACTGCTACACAACGGCAGGAAGAGCCGGGGACACTCCGGTAGTGCCGCATAATGCATGCGACAGTCCCGGGGCAGCTGCGGCTGATATTCTCGGCTGCGGGAGGTGGGAGTGAGGCGGGGGACATTAACCCTGCCCCTCTCCCTCCCCAGCCTGAGAATACCGGGCCGCCGCTGTGTGCTTACCTCGGCTGGACGGTAAAAATACAGCGGAGCCCACGTTCTTTGTTTTCTATATTTCCGCTTGCTTTCTATGTGTGTTCTATGTGTGTGTGTGTGTTCTATGTCTGTGATGTCTGTGTGAGTGTGATCTGTGTTTGTTTACTCTCTGCTTTGCTTCCTCTTCCTGTCATAATGACATCACTTCCCGGCAAAACTGCAGGCAAGCGATGTACATTACCGGAGGTAAACCGCGAAATACCGCAGGGAATAACGCAGGAAAACGCAGTGAACCGCACAGAATTTGCTGCCTGCGTTATTCCCTGCGGGATTTTACGATTAATATTGGAGTCAATGTAGTGAAATCCCGCAGCGACGTGCGGAAAAGAATTGACATGCAATTGTTTTTGCTGCGGGAATCCCGCAGCAAAACATGCAGCTGTCAAATTCCGCCTAGTGCGCACAGGATTTTTTTTCCCCATAGGTTTTGCTGGTGATTCACTGCAGAGATGTTCTGAACATTTTCTGTAGCGAAACATGCAGCAAAACCGCAAAAAATCCGCGGCAAAATCCGGTAAGTGCGTACATAGCCTAAAAGATACAGTGTGTGAATATAACCTACAAACATACAATGCTCTGGTACAGTAAGCAGACACTTGTTATATGTGTGGAGCAAGCCTCACTTATCAGGGCACATATTTACCAGCAAGGTGTGTCAGATCCTCGGTAGGAGAAGTGTAGCTGGTGTAAGAGCACTTAGTGATATCTTAGTCCTTTTCTAGAGAAACAAAGTTTGCATCAATGGAAAATAAATATTTGCTAAGTAATTTTGCATACTTTTTTTATGCTTACACCACTTTTCAAAAAAAATGAAAAAAAGAGCCTTAAGATATTGGCTTAAATTGTTACATTATATTGCAGCTATGGCTACAAGAGATGCTTTGCATTATTCAGTTGTGCATCTCGTAAGTCTTTTTATTTGTTTGGGTTTTTTTATAGGACTGTATTCCCCTTCCCCAGTAGTATACTTGCCCACCAGTGTTTTAATCCTTTGTGAGCATCTTGTGCCCGTAACTTCTGACTGCCCGGAAGTCAGAAGTTGCATCACAAGCTCTCAATACAACTCTATGAGAGCGAAAGCTAGGCCCTCATAGACTTGTATTGATTTATTAACTCCGGCGTGTTCCAGCAAACACTGTAGTTGCCAGCAGGACACAAATCACCAGAGACCAACAGGAGCGATGCTGGAAACAGATGAAGACGGCTGTGTATAGTACTGTCTAAAGCGCTACTCCAGAGGGGAAATACATTTAAAAAAAAACCACGCTGCAATGGTGGGTTAAGGTTGGCATTAGTAGTGCAGTCTTACTATAAGGCTATGTGCGCACAGTGCGTTTTTCGTGGCGTTTTTGGCCTCAAAACTGCATGACTTTGCTTCCCCAGCAAAGTCTATGAGTTTTCATTTTTGCTGTCCGCACACAACTGTTTTTTTAAGCTGGGTTTTTTGAGCTTAAAAAAAAAAAATGGACATGTCAATTCTTTCCTGCGTTTTTCTGCGTTTTCCCCCCATGCAATGCATTGGAAAACCGCAGAAAAACACAGAGATCAAAAACGCAGCAAAATGCAGCGAAAACGCACCAAATCGCGGTAAAAACGCATGCGTTTTTTTACGCGTTTTTTCGTCGCGGGTGCGTTTTTGTGCATTTTTAGCGGGCAAAAACGCAGCGTGCGCACATAGCCTAAGGTCTCTTTTCCACTTGCGATTTTCTTGTGCGAGTGTGATACAATAAAACATCGGATTGCACTTGCACCAGTATTAATCAATTAGGCAGTGTCCTTCTGCTATTTCTAATGTCAGCATGCTGCATATGGTTGCGTATATCGCACCAGATATGGGTGCGAGAAAAATATCACACGGCATTACATTCGCATGTCATACAGATCCT
Source organism: Anomaloglossus baeobatrachus (assembly GCF_048569485.1). Classification (NCBI taxonomy): domain Eukaryota; kingdom Metazoa; phylum Chordata; class Amphibia; order Anura; family Aromobatidae; genus Anomaloglossus; species Anomaloglossus baeobatrachus. The sequence goes on from NC_134358.1 coordinate 422,534,668, forward strand.
TTGTGAGAAAAATCTACACACTCGCACGACACTCGCATGCCATACGGATGCTAGCAGAGAAAAAAACGCACACCATATGCATGACACTCGTCCACGTTTTCGGGATGAGTATTGCAGTGATTATTTTATCGCAAGTGGAAAAGAGCCCTTAATAGTTCCAAAGATCAACTTAAAGGGAACCTGTCAGGTGCAATATGCACCCAGATCCACGAGCAGTACTGGGTGCATGTTGCTAATCTCTGCCTAACCATCCCTGTATACACTAGCATAGATAAAGAGATCTAAACATCCCATATGATATGCTAATGAGCGCAGGAGCTAGTCGCAAAGATGTTAGTTCCCTTGGCTAATCGGCCCCCTTAGCATGTTACTACACCCCTGTGGGCGTGCTAACATGCTAATGAATACGCATTAATCTGCTGCCGTCGTGTCAGGCTCCTGGATTTTGGCTCAATGTGCATGATCCCGGACTTCATATGGCCTTCATAGGCCCCTGGCTGCCGTGGACCCATCAGCACTTTGTGATCACTGTAAAGGCCCATTTACACACTACGATATCGCTAGCGAGCGTTCCCGCCCCCGTCGTTTGTGCGTCACGGGAAAATCGCTGCCCGTGGCGCACAATATCGCTAACACCCATCAACATACTTACCTTCCTAGCGACGTCACTGTGGGTGTCGAACAACCTCTTTGTTAAGGGGGAGGTTCGTGCGCCGTCACAGCGACGTCACACAGCGGCCGACCAATAGAAGCGGAGGGGCGGAGACCAGTCGCATTAACGACACGCTCACCTCGTTGCCGGAGGACGCAGGTACGGTGTTGTTCGTCGTACCCGGGGCTCACACGTAGCGATGTGTGCTGCCTCAGGAACGACGAACAACCTGCGTCTACAACGACCAACGAGATTTTGAAAATGAACGACGTGTGATCAATGATTAGGTGAGTATTTTTGATCGTTAACACTCGTTCGGAGCTGTTAAGGGGGTGTTACACGCAAAAGTGCCTGCCCCCGTCGTTTGTGCATCACGGGCAAATCGCTGCCTGTGGTGCACAAAATCGTTTGGAGCCGTCACACGTACTTACCTGCCTAGCGACGTCGCTGTGGCCGGCGAACCGCCTCCTTTCTAAGGGGGCGGTTCGTGCGGCGTCACAGCGAATTCACTAAGCGGCCGCCCAATAGTAGCGGAGGGGCGGTGATGAGCAGCCGTAACATGCCGCCCTCCTCCTTCCTTTCGTATTGCCGGCGGCCGGAGGTAAGCTGCAGTTCGTCATTCCCGAGGTGTCACACGTAGCGATGTGTGCTGCCTCGTGAACGACGAACAACCTGCATGCTCAATGTGACGACACAGACTTTTTCAATGTGTGTCGTGGGTTAAATTTCTTACATAAAGGCCCCGTCACACTAAGCAACATCGCTAGCAACATCGCTGCTAACGAACAACTTTTGTGACGTAACAGCGATGTTGCTAGTGATGTTGCTTAGTGTGACATCCAGCAACAACCTGGCCCCTGCTGTGAGGTCGTTGGTTGTTGCTGAATGTCCTGGGCCATTTTTTAGTTGTTGCTGTCCCGCTGTGAAGCGCAGATCGCTGTGTGTGACAGCGAGACAGCAACAACTAAATGTGCAGGCAGCAGGAGCCGGCTTCTGCGGACACTGGTAACCACGGTAAACATCGAGTAACCAAGAAGCCCTGTCCTTGGTTACCCGATATTTACCTTCGTTACCAGCCTCCTCCGCTCTCACTGTCAGTGCCGGCTCCCGCTCCTTGCACGTGTAGCAGAGTACACATCGGTAATTAACCCCATGTGTACTGTAGCTAGGAGAGCAGGGAGCCAGCGCTAAGCATTGTGCGCTGCTCCCTGCTCTGTGCACATTTAGCTGCAGTACACATCGGGTAATTAACCCGATGTGTGCTGTAACTAGGAGAGCAGGGAGCCAGCACTAAGTGGTGTGCGCTGCTCCCTGCTCTGTGCACATGTAGCTGCAGCACACATCGGGTAATTAACCCGATGTGTGCTGTAATTAGGAGAGCAGGGAGACAGCGCTAAGCGGTGTGCGCTGCTCTCTGCACGTGTAGCTGCGTGCGCTGGTAACCAAGGTAAATATCGGGTTGGTTACCCGATATTTACCTTAGTTACCAAGCGCAGCATCTTCCACGCGGCGCTGGGGGCTGGTCACTGGTTGCTGGTGAGCTCACCAGCAACTCGTGTAGCCACGCTCCAGCGATCCCTGCCAGGTCAGGTTGCTGGTGGGATCGCTGGAGCGTCGCAGTGTGACATCTCACCAGCAACCTCCTAGCAACTTACCAGCGATCCCTATCAGGTTGGATCGTTGTTGGGATTGCTGGTAAGTTGTTTAGTGTGACTGGGCCTTTAGCCAGACGTATTGTTCTTCTGTGTGTTAATTCATGCTTGCTAAACTATTGTTTCTGCTAGACCCCTCTGAGCGTCCATTGTAATGTAGTTGTGTATTGCTAATCTAATGTAAATTACCTCAGTGGCCATTGTCAGTTTGTGGATTGCAGACTCCATGTAAATATCCTCAATCTTTCTGTCCACATCATTTAAATGAACATTATCCATGCAGCTTGAAATTCATCCATTAAAGGTCCAGTCACACTAAGCAACTTACCAGCGATCCCAACAACGATAGGGATCGCTGGTAAGTTGCTAGGAGGTTGCTGGTGAGATGTCACACTGCGACGCTCCAGCGATCCCACCAGCAACCTGACCTGGCAGGGATCGCTGGAGCGTCGCTACACGAGTTGCTGGTGAGCTCACCAGCAACCAGTGACCAGCCCCCAGCCCCGCGTGGAAGATGCTGCGCTTGGTAACTAAGGTAAATATCGGGTAACCAACCCGATATTTACCTTGGTTACCAGCGCACGGAGCTACACGTGCAGAGAACAGGGAGCAGCGCACACTGAGCGCTGGCTCCCTGCTCTCCTAGTTACAGCACACATCGGGTTAATTACCCGATGTGTGCTGCAGCTACATGTGCACAGAGCAGGGAGCAGCGCACAATGCTTAGCGCTGGCTCCCTGCTCTGCTAGCTACAGCACACATCGGGTTAATTAACCCGATGTGTCCTGCAGCTACATGTGCACAGAGCAGGAGCCGGCACTGACAGTGAGAGCGGCGGAGGCTGGTAACAAAGGTAAATATCGGGTAACCAAGGACAGGGCTTCTTGGTTACCCGATGTTTACTGTGGTTACCAGCCTCCGCAGAAGCCGGCTCCTGCTGCCTGCACATTTAGTTGTTGCTCTGTCTCTGTCACACACAGCGATCTGTGCTTCACAGCGGGACAGCAACAACTAAAAAATGGCCCAGGACATTCAGCAACAACCAACGACCTCACAGCAGGGGCCAGGTTGTTGCTGGATGTCACACACAGCAACATCGCTAGCAACGTCACAAAAGTTGTTCGTTAGTAGCGATGTTGCTAGCGATGTTGCTTAGTGTGACGGGGCCTTAAGAGAAGCAACCTTGTACAACCAATCCGATAAGGGCACAGTATATCCTAAGGGAAGACTCTGGCTATGAAAGGGGACTTCTTAAGGGGGCTTTACACGCTACAATATTGTTAATGTTTTGTCGTCGGGGTCAAGTTGTTAGTGATGCACATCTGGAGTCATTAACGATATCGCAGCGTGTGACACTGAGTAGCGACCTTAAGCGACCTCAAAAATGGTGAAAATCGTTCACCATGGAGAGGTCGTCCCAAACTCAAAAATCGGTAAGGGTTGTTTATCCAGGTGGTTCATCGCTCATGCGGCAGCACACATTGCTGTGTGTGACACCGCAGGAGCGAGGATCGTCTCCTTACCTGCCGCCGGCCACAATGCGGAAGGAAGGAGGTGGGCGGGATGTTACGTCCTGCTCATCTCCGCCCCTCCGCTTTGATTGGCCAACCGCTTAGTGACGTTGTGGTGACGTCGCTGTGATGCCGAACGTCCCTCCCCCTTGAAGGAGGGATTGTTCGGCAGTCACAGCGACGGTGCCGACCAGGTAAGTATGTGTGACGCTGCCGTAGCGATAATGTTCGCTGCGGCAGCGATCACAAACAATCGCATGCGCGACGGGGGCGGGTACTTACACTACAAATTGCTAGCGATATCGCTACCGTGTAAAGCTCCTTTTAGAGTCACCAGTCGTTGATGGATGTTGCACGATCCAGTCTAAGCTCTTAGGAGCTGGCTAGGGGATCAGAACCAGGATGCCTTGTGGACTCGGTCTAGGGACTTTGGCTCCGACTAGAGGATCACTTGTCTACATGACTTCAATCTAGGGACTCTGATTCTGATTGGAGACCATAACCACAGTCTAGGGATTTCGACTCTGGCTGCCAAGATTATATCATATCATCATACCAGAGACTACTTAAGGAAGAAACCCAGGTTGGGACAATTTGGTCACCTGGCTGCAGACTTTGCAGACCTCAGCCAGCTTCCTAAATCTGGCGTTATTCCATTCTCGGTGGGTGCTCGCCAAAACCGGGGTGCTGCTGGATTAGAGTAAGTAGCCCTGGAAGCTCTGAGGCACGGACAATCTAATCCCTTGTGAGCTAGCGGAAGGGTGAGACTCTGTTGCCTGTTACATTTGTGTGTTTTTCTGGTTATGTGCTATGTGCCGTTAATTGTTTGGGGATCCAATAAAGTCTTAATATTGTGATTCCCTCACCCTGTGTTGTCTGAGTAGTGTTCCCCCCACGGTTAAGGAGGTCGGGCGTTCAGTTGCGATGAGCCCTGGGCCATGCTGTCTTTCTAAAGGTGGCTGGCCCAGCGGACGAGAGCACCCACTGACCCCGTGTCTCCACAATTGGTGGCAGCAGTGGGATACTACTCAGCCTTGTTTATCCAGGGGAGTTGCAGAGGACTAGTGTTCTCAGACACCGTCCAGGGCTCAACAAACAGGAAGACACAAAAGTATACCCAGCAGGCCATAGGGGAGGCATTCAGGTTTCGGACACTGCCATGTCCAACCCCACCAGCTCAGCCATGGGACAAGGACCAGAGAGGAATTAAGACCGCAGCAGTAAATTGATGCTACAGGTTCTGTGCCAGATGCAAAAGATTGACTGCAGGAACGCTGACACTCTGTCAGACTTGATCCGGAAATTAGTCCGTTGGGATGCCCAGAATGATGTAGAGGACGATGAGGATCCCGCCGATATTGACCCAGAGGATTTAAACTATGTGCCACATCATGGATCTAGTAACAATCGGGAATCAACTTGGTCCCATGTAGCCCGAGCCACAGAGTTGTTGGCCGCATTGGGGCCTAAATCCTCAAGAGAAGAGAGGGCTTGTGTTCTGGAATTTGTTTATGGGGTTCCAGCTGCCGTACTGCTAAGGGGCACTTTGCACACAACGACATCGCAAGCCGATGCTTGCAATGCCGAGCACGATAGTCCCCGCCCCCGTCGCAGCAGCGATATCTTGTGATAGCAGCCGTAGCGAACATTATCGCTACGGCAGCTTCACATGGACTCACCTGCCTTGCGACGTCGATCTGGCCGGCGACCCGCCTCCTTATTAAGGGGGTGGGTTGTGCGGCGTCATAGCGACGTCACACGGCAGGCGGCCAATAGAAGCGGAGGGGCGGAGATGAGCGGGACGTAAACATCCCGCCCACCTCTGTCCTTCCACATAGCCGGCGTGAGCTGCAGGACGCAGGTAGGAGATGTTCCTCGCTCCTGCGGCTTCACACACAGCGATGTGTGCTGCCGCAGGAACGAGGAACAACATCGTACCTGTCGCAGTCGCGTAATTATGGAATTCCCAGACACTACACCGATGATACGATTACGACAATTTTGCGCTCGTTAATCGTATCATCTAGGATTTACACACTACGATGTCGAGTGCGATGCTGGAAGTGCGTCACTTTCGACATGACCCCTCCGACATCGCACCTGCGATATCTTAGTGTGCAAAGTGCCCCTAACACCAGCCGCTCTAGAAGGATGGTCCCGCTACCCAGCAGAAGCTGCACCAAAACAAAGACCTACAAACAGGGCCTGTAACTTGCCCAATCTACGGCACTGTTATACATGTGGGCGCATTGGACATATGGATAAAGATTGTCTCCAAAACCGAGGCGTCATGCTTGGAGCCCATCTGCCAGCTCAGCCGGACAAGGTCTGTGATATACAGAGCCAGGGACTACGAGACACTGATTCCTCCATTACCCTGGTAAGCCCAGTAATTGTTTCCCCAGAAGACCATTTACCAGATTCCCAATTATCCATCTCCCTGGCTTGTTTCTGCCAGACCCCTCTGAGCGTCCATTGTAATGTAGTTGTGTATTGCTAATCTAATGTAAATTACCTAAGTGGCCATTGTCAGTTTGTGGATTGCAGACTACATGTAAATATCCTCAGTCTTTCTGTCCACATCATTTAAATGAACATTATCCATGCAGCTTGAATTTCATCCAAGAAGAGAAGCAACCTTGTACAACCAATCCGAAAGCGGCACAGTATAGTTGCTGGTTATGTGTTATGTGCCGTTAATTGTTTGGGGATCCTATAAATGCTTAATATTGTGATTCCCTCACCCTGTGTTGTCTGAGTAGTGTTCCGCCCACGGTTAAGGAGGTCGGGCGTTCAGTTGGAATGAGCCCTGGGCCATGCTGTCTTTCTAAGGGCGGCCAGGCCAGCAGACGAGAGCACCCACTGACCCCCGTGTCTCCACACTCAACATTCAACGATTTTTTAAAAAGGAACGACGTGTCAACGATGGACGATAAGGTGAGTATTTTCCATCATTAACAGTCGTTCCTTGCTGTCACACGCAACGACATCACTAACGATGACAGATGTGCGTCACGGAATCCATGACCCCGGCAATATATCGTTAGATCCGTCGTTGCGTGTAATGGGGCCTTAACACGCAACGACGTCACTGACGCCGAATGTGCGTCACGAATTCCGTGACTCTGACGACATATCGTTAGCGATATCGTTGTGTGTAAATGGGCCTTTAGCCCTGGAACGTTGACAGCCATGTTGGATCTCTTTAGTTATTGTTGAATGGCAGCTATGTAATAAAGCTAAAACATGGTCTGTAGATTGATGGCCATAAATATGTGGGAGCTCTTCCTAAGAGATTAGAATAAATCAGAAGTCTTGCAATTTTCATACTGATCACTAGGCCTAATCATTGCCTCTACTTCCTGTTCTGTACAGATCGGGATTTTTCACCAGTCTCATTATCATCACAGGCAGGATTATAATGAACAGTAACCTTTCTATATACAGTAGATTACACAGCATCCTCCAATCACACTGTAAAGTCATAGATTACCTCCTGACAATGACCTTTGCCGCCCAGTTTTGAGTTTAAGATTAGTATCTCAGAGGCATCTATATATAATGTCCATGTGCCCATCAGGAAGTAGAAGTCTAAGGCCCTGTGCGCATGCTGCGTTTTTTACCGCGGTTTTGCTGCATGTTTTGCTGCAGAAAATGTTCAGAACCTTGCTGCAGTCCTACCCCAGAAAAACCTATGGTAAAAAAAAAATGCTGTGCGCACACTGCAGTTTTTCCGCAGTAAAAAGAATGTGCATGTCACTTCTTTTCCGCATGTACCTGCGGTATTTTACCCCATTGATTGTAATGTAATCATGAAATACCGCAGGGAATAACGCAGGTTGCAAATTATTTGTGTTTTCCTGCGTTATTCTCACGGTATTTCACGTTTTTCGGGACATAGTGATCATCACTACCCTGCATTTTGCAAGAAAGTGATGTCACTAGGAGAAGATGAGGAAATAGAGCACAGAGAAAATACACACATATCATACACACACTCACACACACACACACACACACACACACAGACACATACATATATAATGCACAGACACATAGAAAACAGCAACGTATGTTCGGAGGGCTGGTATTTGGCCAGATACAGCTCCCCATATAAAGTCTATAGGGACCAGAATCGGGCACAAAGGGGTAGGAGCAAGCACTTCATACTCGCCGATCACCGGGCGGCTGTCACATTGCTGCTGCGGCAGCTCTTTCATCTTCCAGAGCCGCCGCTCATTAGGCTCTTAACATATTCACGCTTTCCCTGCTCACCGGTGGCTGTGATTGGTTGCATTCAGACGAGCCCCCACGCTGAGTGACAGCTGTCTCACTGCAACCAATAACAGCCGCCGGTGGGTGGGTCTATAACGTGCAGTACAATATATAAATACCAGCCAAGATAAAGCCACACGGCTGAAGGCTGGTATTCTCAGGATAGGGAACCCCATGTTATGGGGAGCTGCCCAGCCTAAAAAGATCAGCCAGCAGCCACCCGGAATTGCCGCATCTGTTAGATGCGACAGTCCCGGGACTCTACCCGGCTGATCTTGATTGCCGTGATGCAGTGGAGTTAATGAATAAGGAGTTAATGGCAGCCCATGGCTGCCACTAAGTCCAAGATTAGTAATAGCAGCGTCTATGACACGCCGTCATTAATCTTTAAGTGACAGTAAATAAACACGTACCCCCAAAAATCCTTTATTTGAAATAAAAGACAAAAAATCCCCCTCTTTCACCACTTTATTAATTTCCGAAAAGCCCTCCAGGTCCGACGTAATCCACACAAGGTCCCACGATGCTTGCATACTGATCCAGCGGCGTCTGAGGCTCAGTGCAGCCTCATTCCGTGAACGAGATTGCAGGGGTAACTCCAGGTCATTTCTCACAGTCGGTGATTGATATAAACACATTACCGCTCACGAGAACTTTAGGGCCTCACAAGCGGTAATAGAGTGACGTCACCGACCGGCAGTGACCCTGTGAGAACCCAGATCCAAGCTCCCGCAGGGTCACTGCTGTATCACAAATACTGTTGGCGGTGGAGGGGAATGCATACATCAGAAATAAAAGCTATAATATCTATCAACCTATCCATCATCTATCTATCTATCCATCTATTTATCGATCTATCCATCCATCATCTATCTATCCCTCTATCTGTCCATCCATCCATTATCCATCCATTTATCTATCCCTCTATATATCCCTCTATCTATCCCTCTATCTATCCATCCATCCATTATCTATCCCTCTATCTATCTATCCCTCTATCCATCCATCGATTATCTATCCATGTATCAATTATCCATCTATCTATCTATCCCTCTATCTATTCATCCATCTATCTATCCCTCTATCTATCTATCCATCTATCCATCCATTATCTATCTATCTATCCATGTATCCATTATCCATCTATCTATCTAGCCATTATTTATCCCTATTATTATTATTATTATATTATTATTATTTATTATATTATCCCTCTTTCTATCCCTTTATCTATCTATCTATTCATTATCCATCTATCTAAGAAGGAAATGACAACACAACCGCAGCGGTTATCGGGTGCGGTTTCCTGTGTTTTTTTGCCGCGGGTGGGGTAATCTTTCAGAGGGTGTGGAAATTTCTTAAGAAAATTCCATTTTCTAGTGTGCACAGGGCCGTAAAGTGGCTGCCCCACCATTCTCCTAGTCTAGTAATGGTGGATTATTGACAATGTATAGAATTCATGTGGTATTATATATGCTATGGATTTCTTTATGTATTGCAGATAGCTGATTTATATATACATGTTACTTCAGTGATCGCTGCTTATCTCTATTCTTCTCGTTCACATGGTCACTTTTTCAGTTCAGGAGCTACTTTACAGATTTTTTTAGCAAATACAACCTGTTTGCATAATAGGTCCCAAGTACAGGATTTGTAAAGCAAATTTCTTGCCTGATGTCAGTGGTTGGGTTGTGAGCGGTCTTGGTTTCAAAGCCAAGTCACAAAAATGTGTAATACATAAAAGCTGGAACAGTTCACAATCGGAATCCAGAAATCTGAGATAAAAACAAGGAGAATTGTTGTATTTTACATTCTGTGTGTAATTTCAAGGCATCACATCAAACTGGAGCATGTATTCACAAGGGAGTGAAATAAATATTCATAGTATGAAAATCCTTCACCAGTGCCTGCTTTTGATGGTTTTATGAGGAATTGAAGCAATGGCATGTTGACACTGTACGTGGCAGAAACATGTGGCCATCAGTAGTGCAGCTTCTGGCTTTAGGGGTACTTTGCACACTACGACATCGGAGGTGCAATGTCGGTGGGGTCAAATCGAAAGTGACGCACATCCGGCGTCGCTATCGACATCGCAGTATGTGAATCCATTTACATACGATTAACAAGCGCAAAAGCGTCATTATCATATGATCGGTGTAGGGTCCGACATTTCCATAATTTGGCATCAACGACGGTACGATGTTGTTCCTCGTTCCAGCAGGCAGCACACATCGCTGTGTGTGAAGCCGTAGGAACGAGGAACATCACCTTACCTGTGTCCACCGGCTATGCGGAAGGAAGGAGGTAGGCGGAATGTTACGTCCCGCTCATCTCCGCCCCTCCGCTTCTATTAGCCGCCTGCCGTGTGACGTCGCTGTGAAGCCGCACGACCCGCCCCCTTAGAAAGGAGGCGGTTCGCCGGCCAGAGCGATGTCGCAGGGCAGGTAAGTACATGTGAAGCTGCCGTAGCGATAATGTTCGCTACGGCAGCTATCGCAAGATACCGCTGCTGCGACGGGGGTGGGGACTATCGTGCACGGCATCGCAGCATCGGCTTGCGATGTCGTAGTGTGCAAAGTACCCCTTAGTCCTGGACCCGTAACAATAATTTTACACTATCTTGCCAGTAGGACTATGGGATGTTGATAACTTGCTGATCGGCGGAGCTGCTCCGATCGGCACAAAAGGTCACTTATAAATCACAAAATAGACCAGCAAATGTGACGCTTGATTGTTACTCCATTCTCTTTGGGGCTGCTGGAAAAAGCTGAGCACAGCGATCAGCAGCCCCATAGGAAATGAATGGAGCGCAGGTCACACATGCGTACTGCCGCTCCATTCTCAACTTTCCTGTTCTGCCAATGTATGCAGCTCTGAGGAGTTGGACCCGCACCAATCAACAAATTATAACCTGTCCAGATAACCCCTTTAAGGTCCTTTTAAAATGGCTGCAATAACCTGTTTTCCGGTGGAAATATGGCAGCACTCGGCTGAGAAATGAGCCGATCACATCTTTTATGAGAGCTAAAAAATTGTCTTCGGCAGCACATCTACTAATGTAAGCAGAGGATGTGCTGCTGTCAATATACATAGAGTATGGGGCCAACCAAACAAAATAAACAATTGTCCGTTCCTATGCAGTTTGTATCAGTTTATGAAAAAGGGTCTTAAGGCTATGTGCGCATTGAGTGTTTTTCGCGGCATTTTTGCAAGTTTTTTGGGTGCGTTTTTGCCCATTTTGGGGCTCAACACTGCATGATTTTGCTTCCCCAGCAAAGTGTGTGACTTTTCATTTTTGCTGTCCACACACAACTTTTTTTTTGCTACGTTTTTGAGCTAAAAATAACAAAAAATGGACATGTCAATTCTTTCCTGCGTTTTACTGCGTTTTTCACCCATGCAATGCATTGGAAAGGTTTTGGTAGTCCAGTTGTGCCAGTTTCTTCAGAAGATCTTTTAGTTCCAAAGTTGTGCGGTACATTCTGGTATCCTCCATTTTTAGTTACAAGTGAACCAAAACCAAACCAAAACCAAACCCTTTTCACTTGTAACTAATATGCATTGGAAAAATGCGAAGAACAAAAACACAGCCAAAAACGCACCAAAACACTGGAAAAACGTATCCAGTCTTTTTCCGGTGTGTTTTTGCAGCGGGTGTTTTTTTGTGGCCAAAAACGCTGTGTGCACACATAGGCTTAATAGGCACCGTTTGACTTTATGTTGTTGATTGATGTTCATTACATGCATAAATCTGTATAGGTGGCTCGGGAAGTCGTAGAAAAAAAAAGTTTGATTGTACAGTAAAGGACATTTTTTTCCGCTTTCCTACTTTTCTCCTTCTAGGTATTTTTAATATTAAAATAACGTTTTTCTGGTTTTTATTTTTTTGCACAGGGTGCTGTTCCTAAAGGAAATGCCACAAAGGAATTCATTGAAAGCCTACAACTCAAGCCAGGACAGGTGGTTTACAAATGCCCGAAATGCTGCAGTATAAAGCCCGATCGGGCTCACCATTGCAGGTAGTAACAATGGGAATAGATTGTGCTGATCTCCTTATGTAAAGCCTGTCATACAAGACATTCAGAGGGTCTGATAATCGGTGAATGACGAGTAGTCCTCCTAACCACTCCTTAACCGTGTCCAACCCACGGCACAGGCTGGCTATCAATGCTGCCCAACACAAAATCATACATTTACTGAAAACATTGCGCTTATTTTGGGACTATATTTCTCCATGTCGCATATAGTAAACATTCGTACCATCTCGCTATTTGTATGAATGACTGGTTTCAGTTCTACCCTGCTGGGCGGCTTCCAGGGTTTTATCCTCTAAGAGCAGAGGGTAGAATTACTACCATCAGGTTTTACATGTACTCAAGTCAGCTATTATTCATAAGATGTCAACCCAATAATGTGCCATTAGGTATTTAATGTCATTTGCAAGTCAGTTAAGCATACTTATTTGATTAATAAGGGTACTTCAACACCTCAGTGCTTCACACATTCCCTGCTGGGCTTTTCAATTAGGCCTCCTCCTTGCCCGGCCTTTGCAGCTGGGAGGGTTCTGGAATTGCCCAAATAGGCACAGACTGGCTATCTGCCCATCTGAGAAGAGTCGGCAGCTTTTCATTTTTCTGCAGAGAAGCACTGTTTTGCGTACATAGTGTTCAGTACCAAATGCTGCTGCAGTGAGCGCACACTAGGCTTTATAAAACCCGTTGCTAGCTAGTGTCAGGACATTCTTTGTGGGCAGGGTTAGTGGTCTGCTCTCCTGTCCCGCACCCACCATTTCAGCTGTGCAGCAACAATTTGAGCCTAATCTGTTTTTGCTTGTGTAAGGCATGTTGCAGCCTGTAATTTCCCCCATGTGCAAGGGTATGGGTGAAGTAGTGAGATACTACCTATATGATATCTACAGCAGAGTGTTAGTATATCATGTGTGGTGTATACAGCAGTCTCAATGCATCCTATGTGATTTATACAGCAGTCTCAGTGTAGCCTATGGGATGCATACAGCAGTCTCAGTGTATCCTATGGGATGTATACAGCAGTCTCAGTTTATCCTATGTGATGTATACAGCAGTCTCAGTGTAGCCTATGTGATGTGTACAGCAGTCTCCGTGTATCCTATGTGATGTATACAGCAGTCTCAGTGTATCCTATGTGATGTATACAGCAGTATCAGTGTATCCTATGTGATGTATACAGCAGTCTCAGTGTAGCCTATGGGATGTATACAGCAGTCTCAGTGTATCCTATGGGATGTATACAGCAGTCTCAGTTTATCCTATGTGATGTATACAGCAGTCTCAGTGTAGCCTATGGGATGTATACAGCAGTCTCAGTGTATCCTATGGGATGTATACAGCAGTCTCAGTTTATCCTATGTGATGTATACAGCAGTCTCAGTGTATCCTATGTGATGTATACAGCAGTCTTAGTGCCAATACATCAATGGTGTGTTTATTATCGTCTATGTCTGCAAGCATATGGAAAAATAAGAATAAGTCCAAGACAAACTGTTTGATGGGGCAGAGAACTTACTGAGAATTGTAACTACTTCCAGCAAGACAGATATTGATTCATCAGTTTCTCAAATACAATGTCAAATATCTCACTAGAGGATGCCAAAAAGTTGGATATCCCTGCATTACACTAAAGTAGCACTAAAAGTCTGCTGGAATGATGACCCTGGGGCTTGCCTTCCTCCTTACTTCTCATGATTAACGTCTGTACAAGCCTCCTGTGTATTTTCTATGTAGTGTTTGGTTGCTGTTGGATATTATTGAGGGCAAGGGGGTAACAATTTCATGGTTGATATCGTTAAAAAAAAAAAAAACTGGCCCATCTTGTCCAAGCTAAAATTTAACTGTGTTTATGCAGAGGATGACAGATGCCCTACGGGGCTAATGCTAAATATCTATTATGCAAACAACTTCCTGCTCAACTCTAATTATTGCAATTAGGATAAATCTCTGGATCAACAGCCCAACTGGAAATATCTAGTAGATGTGACAGGCGACTCTATTACTGTCACATAGGCTGTATGCCTCTTATGAACTATTGGTGCTGGTATGTATGAGTTAGTCTCTTGTGGTGTTTGGCGGCTCTGTGGAGCTGTGATGATATTGCTTAGTCATTTTATTAGCAGATATGCTTTAATTGGGGGAATAGCGATTAGCCCTATGTCATCAAATCTGGGTGAGGTGAGATTAAGTGGGATTTACCAAATTGAAGCTTTGGAGCCAGATGTAAAACCTCGCTAGATAATCGAACTCTATTAAATACCTACATTCAGAGGAGTAACATGGCAGGCAATCCTCAGTGGTCCTGACAATAGTGATTATTGCAGGCGTGGGGCAGAACATCATTTTACAATTTGGATATGGCAAATGGAAAATCAGCTTTTTTTAATTTCCTAATATTTAATTTGGTAAAAAAGGGGGTGATTTTAACTTATATATTTTTTTCATACTTGTAAAAAAAAAATAAAATAAAAAATGTGTAACTGTATTAAATAGTCCCCTTAGGGGACTAGAGCCTGCAATGGGCTGATCACTTGTTTTATATACAGCAGTGCAACAGCATTGCTGTACATAGAAGAAATCACAGTCTCCTATGAACGCCAGCCATGGGCTGGTTTTCACACTAGTAGTGTGATGACAGACATAGGGATGTTCTGCAGACCCCTGACTGTCATGACAACACGTCGCAGGAACGCTGATGAGAGATCAGAACTATGTGTCCCCCCCAATGAAGGCGAGGGTTAAATGTTGCTGTCAGAGATTGACGTCGGCATATACCACCCGCACCTGAAGGCTGAATAATTCAAGGAAAGATGCGGGCTCAGTGTGCAAGAGAAACAACTAATGACATAATTAAGGGGTTAAAGAGAATTTAAATCATGTTTTTATTCATAGCACTTATCATTACCGATGAATGAAGCGTTTCGATGCAAATTAAAAAAATTGGCAATCGATTTTCAGAAATCTAAAAAACAATGACTTCTGCCATTTTACACATTGCAGAAGATCCATCAGTCACAGAAGGCTGACATGATCCCACGCTGACTTCCCCATAATGCCTTGGAGCTATCACATAACCTAGTATAGCACCACGATTCAGTCACAGTAGGATGATGTTGCCTCTAAGGCTATGTGCACACGTTGCATTTTTTTTGCTGCATTTAAACCTGCAGCGTGTCATTGTCAAAATGCATGCGTTCTGTTTCCCCAGCAAAGTCTATGAGAAGTCAGAAAATTCAGTGCACATATTGCTTTTTTAAATGCAACGTTTTGGATGCCAAATATTTGACAAAATCGATGCATTTAGAAAAGCAGCATGTCACTTCTTTTATGCATTTTGGTTGCATTTTTTATGTAAAGCGCTGTGGAATTAATAGCGCTATATAAATGAATAAAATTATTATTATTATCCACCCATTGAAATCAATGAGGTGTGTCAAAACGCAACCAAAATGTTTAGCTGTGCGCTTGCACTGCATTTTTGTTGCGTTCTGCATGCTTTTTTGACAAACAAAACAGGTCTTTTGGTCTCTCTCTCTCTCTCGCTCTCTCTGTCTGTCAGTCGGTCTCTCCCTCCCTCTCTCATACTCACCGATCACCGGCACGGCGCTGCACAGCTGTCACACTGCGGCAGCTTCTCCAGCTTTTGAAAATGCCGGCCGCTCACTATTCCATCTCATATTCCCTGCTTCCCCCGCCCACCAACACCTATGATTGCATTCAGATGAGCCCCCACGTAGAGTGACAGCTGTCTCACTGCAACCAATCACAGCCGCTGGTGGGCGGGTCTATATCGTGCAGTAAAATAAATTAAAAAAAAAACAACAACGTGCGGTTCCCCCTATTTTGATACCAGCCAAGGTAAAGCCACACAGCTGAAAGCTGGTATTCTCAGGATGGGGAGCCCCCCAGCCTAAAAATATCAGCCAGCAGCCGCCCGGAATTGCCGCATCCATTAAATGCGACAGTCCCGGGACTCTACCCGGGTCATCCCGAATTGCCTTGGTGCGGTGGTAATCTGGATAATAAGGAGTTAATGGCAGCCCATAGCTGCCACTAAGTCCTAGGTTAATCATGGCAGGCGTCAATGAGACACCCCCCATGATTAATCTGTAAGTAAGAGAAAATAAACATATACACCCAAAAAATCCTTTATTTGGAATAAAAGACAAAAAAATCCCACCCTCTTTCACCACTTTATTAATCCCCAAACACCCCTCCAGGTCCGACGTAATCCACACGAGGTCCCACAACGCATCCAGCTCTGCTACATGAAGCTGACAGGAGCCGCTGTAGAGCACCGCCACTTCTGTGAGTTCCACAGGGCAAATGAAGTGAGCCGCGCTATCAGCGATGGCGTCACTCAGGTTACCCGCGGCCACAGCTCTCAGGTGGAGGACTGCAGCTGGCCGTGGGTAACCTGAGTGACGGCACCGCTGATCGCGCGGCTCACTTCAGTCACTCAGGGGATTTGTGGTCATCGGTGAGTCCTTCACCTGTGATCGCAAATCAGGCTGCGGCACACAGACAGAGCCGCGGGATGACAATGAAGTCGGGTGAAGTTCATCAGAGTTCATTCTGATCGCGCGGCTATGTCTCGCAGCCAGCCATGCTCTATGGAGATGTAGCAGAGCCGAGTGGGACCGCACTGTCAAAAATGCACCCAAAATGCATTCAAAACGCATTCAAAATGCATGTGTTTTGGATGCATTTTTTTGTCAAACGCAGTGTTTACAGTTGTCCAGTCTGCCAGAGGGTGAGTTTTTTTCTGCACTTGACAGAACGCAGCGTGCGCACATACCCTAACAGTGACACCATCTCACTGAGTCATTGTGCTGTACAAAACACTCTGACATCAGGAGGGACCATTTTTTATATATTTGTTAGTTTAAAAGAAAAAAAAAACATGAAAAGCAGTGTGACATTAATGGCAATATTTAGCCAAGTAGATAAAAGTTTATAAGTACACTCCGGTATTAAATGAGCTGTTGGTTACTTCCAGTTACCATCTGTTTCAATGGTGAGGTCACGCTCACATTACTAAGGCTGTCCTTGCCTTAAAGAGATTGAAGGGTGTTGGATATAACCATAGGAGACCTCAGACTTTTATACACGTCTTTTGAGGGGATTTAGAGTACCCGCTAATTTATTTGCCACATATTGAATTTTTGGGAACAATTAGCTGAACCTATCCATATTTTGAAAATATTTGATCATCTATACTATCTATAATATAAACTTCAAAAGTTTCCCAAATTTCACCCTTACCCCAAGGCCAAATAATATTCGTCTATTGCTGTTCTTTTCAGCAGACGCATGGACATTAGCAACAGTGGACTGACTTTGATCCTTTTTGTTTGTATACAGTGCCTTGCAAAAGTATTCATCCACCTTGGAATTTTTTGTATTTTGCAATCTCACAGCCTGGAATTTCCATGGTTTTTTAGGGTTTGCATCAATTCATTTAAAGAATATGCTTGCAAATGTAAACATTTGGTTATCATTTTACTGGGTAGCAAACAAAAAATAGGACAAAATAACTGAAATCTTCAGTGTGCCTAAGTATTCACGCCCCTAAAGTCAGTACTTTGTGGCAATTACATCCTCAAGTCACTTTGGATAAGTCTCCATGAGCTTTCCACATCTTACCACTGAGATTTTTGCCCACTCCTCAAGGCAAAACTGCTCCAGCTCCTTTAAAGGGAACCAACCAGCAGGATTTTACTATATGAAGTAAAGACAGTGCCATACTCGCACTAAGATGCTGAATGCAGGCATACTTGTTGTAGAAAGATCGGACGCTGGGATGAGGAAATATCTTTAAAGTTGCAGAAATGCACTGCACTGTGACTGATGGGTGCAATGGGGGGTGGCTCTTTGTGGGTTTGGTCCTCGGCTTTAATCCCTTCTCCGGCATCCTCCTATCTTGCCCCCTTTTCTTTTTGATTATCGCACCACCATCGCTGTTATTGGCGGCGCATGCGCATTGCCACAGTAATTATGACTCTGTATAACCCAGTCCACTCCACTCATTGGCAGATTTAGCCTGTGCACAGTGTACACAGAGAGCTGGCAATCACTGGTATGGTGGGGTTATATAAAGCTCATGACTGTTTCACTTCCCGGCAGCATTTTACTAATCGTCTGGTGATAATCTCCTGCTGATAAAACAGTGATTCTATCAAAACTACACTAAGTAGCCCAGTAAGTGACACATCACTGGATGTCTCTGTCACTGTTACGGTGCTCTTAGAATAAGTGGCAAAAACCTGCTGACAGATTCCCTTTAACATGAAAAACATAGTGATTTTGTCATGGCTTCATTAGACAACGGTAGTTTAGCATAGAGGAAATCTCTTCCACCTCTAAATGTCTTTAAATATATATGAATCTTTTAATTCTTTATCATTTTATCGTTTCACTCTCTTTCCCTAGTGTATGTAAAAGATGCATTAAGAAGATGGATCACCATTGTCCATGGGTTAATAACTGCGTGGGAGAAAACAACCAGAAATTTTTTGTTTTGTTTACTGTGAGTATCTGATACTAGACGCTAAAACTATTGATATGCCAATAATATGTCAGTTTTTCAATGGGGTTTTATACATCAGCACTTTTAAAGGTATTGTCTCACTAACAAAGTACATTTTAATCAGTACATCTTGCAATAAAAATAAATTTCATAATTGGGCATGGTAGATAATCCTATATACAACCATGGCCAAAAGTGTTGGCACCATTGGAATAGTTCCATAAAGTTGAGTAGTTCTCCCAGAAAATTATTGCAATTACACATATTTTGTTATACACATGTTTATTTATTTTGTGTGTATTAGAACAACACAAAAAAAAGGCAGCGAAAAAGGGTAAATTGGACATAATTTCACACACAACCCACAAAATGGGCTGGACAAAATTATTGGCAGCTTTAAAAAATTGTGTGGGTAATATAAAAATCACACCTGAAACCAGATAAAAAGGGGAGGCGCTGACTCAATCTTTGCATAGTGTGTCTGGGTGTGCCACCCTAACCATGGAGAGCCGAAGGAGAAGAAAAGAACTGTCTAAGGATTTGAGCACCAAAATTGTTGAAAAATATCAATAATCTCAAGGTTAAAAGTCCATCTCCAGAGATCTTAATGTTCCTTTGTCCATGGTGAACAACATAATCAAGAACTTTACAACCCATGGCACTGTAGCTAATATCTCTGGATGGGGATGGGAGAGAAAAATTGATGAAAAGTTACAACGCAGGATAATCCGTCCGGATGGTGGATAAGTAGTCCCTATGAAGTTCCAAAGAAATTCAAGCTGTCCTGCAGGCTCACAGTGCATCAGTGTCAGCGCAAACTATAAGTCCACATTTGACGGAAATGAAACGCTGAAATGGCAGGAAACCCAGGAGGATCCCACTGCTGACACATATACATAAAAAAGCTACACTGCAGTTAGCTAAAATGTACGTGACTAACACAAAATCCTTCTGGGAAATCGTCTTGCGGACAGATGGGATGAAGGTAGAGCTTTTTGGTAAAGAACATCATTCTACTGTTTACTGAAACCATAATGAGGCCTATAAAAAGAACACAATACCTACAGTCAAATATGGTGGAGGTTCAAAGATGCTTTGGGGTTTTTTGCTGCCTCTGGCACTGGATGCCTTGACTGTGTGCAGGGCATCATGAAATCTAAAGACCACCAAAGGAGTTTGGGTCTCAATATAGTGCGCAGTGTCAGAAAGCTGGGTTTGCAGCCTAGGTCATGGGTCTTCCAACAGGACAATAACCCCAAACATACTTAAAGAAGCCCTCAAAAATGGATGGAAACAAAGCACAGGAGAGTTTTGAAGTGGCAGTAATCTAAATCCCATTGAAAACCTGTGGAAAGATATTAAAATTGCTGTTGGGAGAAGGCAATCTTCATATATGAGAGACCTGGAGCAGTTTGGAGAAGAGTGGTCCAAAACTCCAGTTGAGAGGTGGAAGAAGCTTGTTGATGGTTTTAAGGAGCAATTGATTCCAGTTAAATTCTTTGCAACCAAATATTAAGTCGAGAGTGCCAATAAGTTTGTCCTGCCCATTTTTGGGGGTTTGTCTGAAATTATGTTCAATTTGCTTTTTTTTTTACTCAGGTTTTTTTTGTGTTGTTCCAATACTCTCAATAGATAAACAAGTGTATAACAAAATGTGTAATTGCAATAATTTGCTGTGAGAAATACTTCATTTTCTGGAACAATTTCAATGATGCCAACACTTTTGACCATGACTGTATGTGCCTCTGTTATGTGCTGTGTAATGGCTGTGTCTGACCGTACAGGAACATGGTCTGAATGTAACACAGCTCCTGGGCAGGGGAAGACACAGGAGACTATACAGATAGGTCAGCATATGTTCAGAGCTGATTTTTTTCTGTGAGGTAAAACAATTCCCTGCCTTATTTTAAACAGCATTTCTGAGGAAATTCCTCATGGGCAATGGCATCCAGTATACCCCATAGCCTATAATTAAACGGGTTTTCCCACATCAAAGTACTTTTTATTCAGTAGATCTTGGAATAATAAGTATCACCTTTGGATGTGGATTTTATTTCTGTGAGGTAAAACAATTCCCTGTCTGTTTTCAAACTGTTTCTGACCATTCTAGGCAAAAACAGTCCTTGTGTTCAAAACTACAATTGGGAGAAATGAGATCAAATCTGACATGTACAGTAAATGCATATTTCTTTGTCGCTCCATTGGGAGACCCAGACAATTGGGTGTATAGCTTCTGCCTCCGGAGGCCACACAAAGTATTACACTTTAAAAAGTGTAACCCCTCCCCTCTACCTATACACCCTCCCGTGCATCACGGGCTCATCAGTTTTATGCTTTGTGTTGAAGGAGGCACACATTCACTCAAGCTCCCATTTTAGTCAGCAGCAGCTGCTGATTGTATCGGATGGAAGAAAAGAGGGCCCCCAACAGGGCCCCCGGCATGCTCCCTTCTCACCCCACTAAGTCGGCGCTGCTGTTAAGGTTGAGGTACCCATTGCGGGTACAAAGGCTGGAGCCACATGCCGTTTTTCCTTCCCCATCCCTTAGAGGCTCTGGGAGAAGTGGGATCCTAACCGGTCACCATTCACTGGGACCGGGCTCCCTCCGCAGCCCCTGGGGGAATCTGCTGGACAGGAGACTGGGTATCATCAGGGACAAGCCCTGCATCTAAAAGGTACTCTGTGTCCCCTTGGGGACGGTGCATGGAGCGCCTGTGTTACAGACGCTGCAGCGGCTGCTGTTTTTTTGTGACGACCGGGACTACCGCGCCGACCGCGCCTGTTTGCCGGCCGCGTTATTAAATTTAGTCCCCGGCTTCTGCGGCCTAGTACCATAACTCCCGCCCCCGGGCCTGCCAGTCAGGGGTAAGGGCGGGACGGTCGACTGGACGTCGGCAGTAAGGGCTGGAGCATACTTAGGTGTCCCCCCCCCCCTCACTGAGCACTGTGGGGCACCAGATTCCCGCACTTTATTAGTCACCGCCCACGGCTCCCTCCTCCCCTGAGAGCTCTGGCAGCCATTTTTACAATCACTTCTGCCGGTGGAGGATTTCAGAACGAGCTCTGCAGCTCTGGGAGGCCCAGGCAGGGAATCTGGTGGACACACAACCGCTTTGGGCGGTCGGTAAGCCACACCGGTTACCCGGTGCTGGCCCCCCTAGGGTGCCGAAGTGTATATATATATATATATATTTGTATACATTTTCTCTGTTCGGTCGCATTGTTTTGCTTTTGGCTATATACCCTCACTGATCACTCTCAGAGGAGACAACAGCATGTCGTCCGCAAAGAGCAAGGGTGCCAAGGCACAGGCTTATTTTGCAACCTGTACCTCTTGTGCGGCTATGTTACCTGCAGGTTCCACCTACCCTCACTGTGTGCAATGCTCGGCCCCTGTGGCACTCACTCAGCCGGAGCCTCGGGCACTGGTGGGACCCTCGGCTCAGGTAGAACCGCCGGCTTCCACTGTCCAGGTGGCAGGGACAGAGTTTGCAGTTTTGGCTAAGAAACTCTCTGAGTCGCTTTCACAATCCATGGCTCAGTCTATGGACAGATGGTCTGCTAAGATACTAGAAGCCTTGCAGTCCAGATCGGTAACACAGGCCCCGGGCACTGTGAGTTCATCGCCCCCAGGCACCTCTCGGTCGGCGCACAGAGTGCTCCTGGGGTGACACCTAGGTCCCACGGGGAGGACTCCGACACGGACCGCAGTCCCAGACCGGCTAAGCGGGCTCGCTGGGAACCTTCCCCGACTTCATCACGCTGTTCGGGGTCTCAGCATGAGGACTCTCTGGAGGATGAAGCGGAGGTCGCAGCTCAGGGCTCTGATCCTGACGTTGCTCTCAATCTTGATACACCTGAAGGGGACGCCATAGTAAATGACCTTATAGCGTCCATCAACCAGGTGCTAGATCTTTCTCCCCCAACTCCACCTATAGAGGAGTCGGCTTCGCAACGGGAGAAACACCAGTTTAGGTTTCCCAAACGTACACGGAGTGCGTTTTTCGATCACTCTAACTTCAGAGATGCTGTCCAGAAGCCCAGAGCATTTCCGGACAAGCGCTTTACTAAGCGCCTTAATGACACGCGTTACCCCTTCCCCCCTGACGTAGTTAAGGGTTGGGCTCAGTGTCCCAAGGTGGATCCTCCAGTCTCTAGACTGGCGGCTAGATCCGTAGTATCAGTGGCAGATGGTTCATCGCTCAAGGATGCCACTGACAGGCAAATAGAGCTCCTGATGAAATCCATCTATGAAGCCATAGGCGCGTCTTTTGCTCCGGCCTTTGCAGCCGTGTGGGCACTCCAAGCTATCTCAGCTTGTCTGTCTGAGATTAATGCGGTCACACGTACCTCTGCTCCGCAAGTTGTGTCTTTGACTTCTCAGGCGTTGGCCTTTGCGTCCTACGCCATGAACGCCGTCCTGGACTCTGCGAGCCGTACAGCGGTAGCGTCCGCCAATTCGGTGGCAGTCCGCAGGGCCATGTGGCTACGCGAATGGAAGGCAGATTCTGCTTCTAAGAAGTTCTTAACCGGTTTGCCATTTTCTGGCGACCGTTAGTTTGGCGAGCAATTGGACGAAATTATTAAACAATCCAAGGGAAAGGACTCGTCCTTACCCCAGTCCAAACCAAACAGACCTCAGCAACGAAAAATTCAATCGAGGTTTCGGTCCTTTCGGCCCTCAGCCAGGTCCCAACCCTCCACGTCCAACAGGTCAGAGAAGGGCCAGAGGAACTCTTCTGCATGGCGGTCTAAGTCACGTCCTCCAAAGACCGCCGGAGGAACCGCCTCCAAGGCGGCCTCCTCATGACTTTCGGCCTCCCCAAACAGCATCCTCGGTCGGTGGCAGGCTCTCCCGCTTTTGCGACGCCTGGTGGCCACATGTCAAGACCGATGGGTGAGAGACATTCTGTCTCACGGTTACAGGATAGAGCTCAGCTCTCGTCCTCCGACTCGTTTCTTCAGAACATCTCCACCCCCCGAGCGAGCCGATGCACTTTTTCAGTTCGTGGCACTGCCTTTCGGCCTGGCGACAGCCCCACGGGTCTTCACCAAGGTCATGGCATCCGTGGTGGCGGTCCTACACTCTCAGGCCACTCGGTGATCCCTTACTTAGACGATCTCCTAGTCAAGGCACCCTCCCGGGTGGCATGTCAACACAGCCTGACCATTGCTCTGGAGACTCTCCAGAGGTTCAGGTGGATCATCAATTTCCCAAAGTCAAAATTGACACCGACCCAATCACTGACTTACCTCGGGATGGAGTTTCATACTCTCTCAGCGATAGTGAAGCTTCCGCTGGACAAACAGCGTTCGCTGCAGACAGGGGTGCACTCTCTACTTCAGGCCCAGTCACACCCCTTGAGGCGCCTCATGCACTTCCTAGGGAAGATGGTGGCAGCAATGGAGGCAGTTCCCTTTGCGCAGTTTCATCTGCGTCCACTTCAATGGGACATTCTCCGCAAATGGGACAGGAGGTCGACGTCCCTAGACAGGAACATCTCTCTTTCACTGGCAGCCAAAACCTCTCTTCAGTGCTGGCTTCTTCCCACTTCTTTGTCGAAGGGAAAATCCTTCCTGCCCCCATCCTGGGCTGTGGTCACGACGGACGCGAGCCGGTCAGGGTGGGGAGCGGTCTTCCTCCACCACAGGGCTCAGGGAACCTGGACTCCGACAGAGTCCTCCCTTCAGATCAACGTTCTGGAGATAAGGGCAGTGTATCTAGCCCTAAAGGCGTTCCATCGGTGGCTGGAGGGCAGGCAGATCCGAATACAGTCGGACAACGCCACGGCGGTCGCGTACATCAACCACCAGGGCGGCACACGCAGTCGTCAAGCCTTCCAAGAAGTTCGGCGGATTCTGCTGTGGGCGGAAGCAACAGCCTCCACCATCTCCGCAGTTCACATTCCGGGCGTAGAAAACTGGGAAGCAGACTTTCTCAGTCGCCAGGGCATGGACGCAGGGGAATGGTCTCTTCACCCGGACGTGTTTCAAGAGATCTGTTGCCGCTGGGGAACGCCGGACGTCGACCTCATGGCGTCTCTGCACAGCAACAAAGTCCCGGCATTCATGGCACGGTCTCAAGATCACAGAGCTCTGGCGGCAGACGCGTTAGTTCAGGATTGGTCGCAGTTTCGACTGCCTTATGTATTTCCTCCTCTGGCACTGCTGCCCAGAGTGTTACGCAAGATCAGGTCCGACTGCCGCCGCGCCATCCTCGTCGCTCCAGACTGGCCGAGGAGGTCGTGGTACCCGGACCTGTGGCACCTCACGGTGGGTCAACCGTGGGCACTCCCAGACCGACCAGACTTGCTGTCTCAAGGGCCATTTTTCCATCTGAATTCTGCGGCCCTCAACCTGACTGTGTGGCCATTGAGTCCTGGCTCCTAGCGTCCTCAGGGTTATCTCAAGATGTCATTGCCACTATGAGACAGGCCAGGAAACCAACGTCCGCCAAGATCTATCACAGGGCTTGGAGGATCTTCTTATCCTGGTGCGCTGATCAGGGTTTTACCCCCTGGCCGTTTGCCTTACCCACTTTTCTTTCTTTCCTTCAATCCGGAATGGACAAGGGTTTGTCTCTCGGCTCTCTCAAGGGACAAGTATCGGCGCTTTCCGTGTTTTTTCAAAAGCGTCTAGCCAGGCTTCCGCAGGTCCGCACGTTCCTGCAGGGAGTTTGCCACATAGTCCCACCTTACAAGCGTCCGCTGGAACCCTGGGATCTTAACAGGGTGCTAACGGGTCTTCAGAATCCACCTTTCGAGCCGATGCGGGATGTCTCTCTATCACGCCTTTCGCAGAAGGTGGCCTTCCTAGTGGCAGTCACATCACTTCGGAGAGTGTCTGAGCTAGCAGCGTTGTCATGCAAAGCCCCCTTTTTGGTGTTTCACCAGGATAAGGTGGTTCTGCGTCCGGTCCTGGAATTTCTCCCTAAGGTGGTATCCCCTTTTCATCTCAATCAGGATATCTCCTTACCTTCTTTTTGCCCTCATCCAGTTCACCAATGTGAAAAGGATTTGCACTTGTTAGATCTCGTGAGAGCACTCCGGCTCTACATTTATCGCACGGCGCCCCTGCGCCGTTCTGATGCGCTCTTTGTCCTTGTCGCTGGCCAGCGTAAGGGGTCGCAGGCTTCCAAGTCAACCTTGGCTCGGTGGATCAAGGAACCGATTCTCGAAGCCTACCGTTCTTCTGGGCTTCCGATTCCTTCAGGGCTGAAAGCCCATTCTACCAGAGCCGTAGGTGCATCCTGGGCATTGCGGCACCAGGCTATGGCTCAGCAGGTGTGTCAGGCGGCTACCTGGTCGAGTCTGCACACTTTCACGAAACACTATCAGGTGCATGCCTATGCTTCGGCAGATGCCAGCCTAGGTAGGCGAGTCCTTCAGGCGGCGGTTGCCCACCTGTAAGAGGGGGCCGTTTTCGGCTCTTTTTATCGAGGTATTCTTTTACCCACCCAGGGACTGCTTTTGGACGTCCCAATTGTCTGGGTCTCCCAATGGAGCGACAAAGAAGAAGGGAATTTTGTTTACTTACCGTAAATTCCTTTTCTTCTAGCTCCTATTGGGAGACCCAGCACCCGCCCCTGTTCCCTTCGGGCTGTTGTTCTTTTGTGTACACATGTTGTTTATGTTGAATTGTTCTTTTGGTTCATGGTTTCAGTTCTCCGAACATCCTTCGGATTGAATTTACCTTAGACCAATTTATAAGTTTCCTCCTTCCTGCTTTTGCACCAAAACTGATGAGCCCGTGATGCACGGGAGGGTGTATAGGCAGAGGGGAGGGGTTACACTTTTTAAAGTGTAATACTTTGTGTGGCCTCCGGAGGCAGAAGCTATACACCCAATTGTCTGGGTCTCCCAATAGGAGCTAGAAGAAAAGGAATTTACGGTAAGTAAACAAAATTCCCTTCTATATAGTTGTGGTGTGGTTATAGTGCAGCTTTCAACTGGACCATTTCTCCAGGTGAACCCATCCTTATCGGGTCTGCATACCTTATCGCGTTTTCATATATCTCAGGGATATACAGGAACATAATCGGCGGGGTTCTAATTTCTGGAACCACCTCCGATCACATAGGAATGCTAGCATCTGTCCAGCTTCTTCCTCCCTATCTGAGTATGTCTTGTCCATGCCTGTACATCAGGTCTTTCATTAAAGTGCAGGACCATAGAGGTGAAGAACTAATAATGTAGAGCATCTTGTGAGATATAATTTTGGTTTGTGGATGTCTTAGGGTTGATATTTTCTCTTTTTCAGATGTACATAGCCCTGATTTCCCTGCATGCCCTCATCATGGTAGGGTTTCATTTCCTGTACTGTTTTGAAGAAGACTGGACAAGTGAGTAAATATGCAGTGAAAAATGGCATTGTAACCTGGCACAAACTCGGTATATTCGGGGTGAAGCTCTATTCTAGTCACCTTTTGGTATGACCTCCCCAATGCCTACAGAAGCCTTTATCGCTTCGGTGGACTTTCCACGGAAGCTTTATTAATGGGCTTGGCAAACATTCTAGAAATGTTTTCATAAGGGTTATTCTGGAATCATTAAGTGATGGCATATTGATAAGATCTGACCGGTGAGTAAAGCGAGGGCAGTGCTGCATCCTTTTCTGTTCTTCTACATAGCGGCATTCCCAGCCACGAATTGCAGCACAGCCTCACTTACCTGAGCAGCTGGGTGGTTAGTCGCACCACAGTGCAGGAACAAACTGTGAATGGGGGGGGGGGTCACAATCATTGTAGGGGTGTTCTCAAGTTTAAAAGTTATCATCTATCCACGGGATAGGGGATAACATTCAGATTGCTGGGGGTCCGACCTTCATGGCCCCCCACCAATCCCTAGACCAGGCCTGGAGGGAGCAGAGGTTGCTCATGTGCACTTCCGCTCCATTCATCTTTAATGGGAGTGCTGAAGATAGCCAAGCACAGTGCATATCCTATCAATATGGCATCACCCATTGTGATGGAATATCCCTTTTAAGTATATTTTGAAAGTGTTACCTACATTTTTATTTTATAAATCAATAGTACACATGAAAATAAGCAACTTTGTAATGTATGTTATCAGACAAATCTGCTTATTTCTCTGCCAGAATAGATCAATCACTATCAGATTTCTCAATTCTGGGGTAAAATCTGTATTCAGTGAAAACTTTCCCATCACTGAGATAGGAGATGGCAGTTGGTGCTGATGAGATTCTATAGAGATAGAAGAGGGAGGACTGGGCGGAGCTTTGCCTCTAGCTCCTCCCTCTTCCTCTAGCTCCACCCTCTGCCTCTAGCTTCACCCCTAATGACTGATCAGTTCTGGCAGAGAAAGAAGCAGATGTGTCTGATAAGATATATTACACAGTTGCTTATTTTCATGTGCACTATAGATTTATGACAAAAAAAAAAATTAAAACAACGGTTACACTTTAACACTAGAACTACTGAGGTAGTCATTTTGACTACTTTGCACTATGTATTTCTATATAGGTGTCACGAGTCCAGTAGTTCTAGTGTTAAATATATGTAAAATAATTGATGAATACCTTTCCACATTCTGTCTATTTTAGTTGAAAGCATTCAGTGTGATGACACCATTAGGGTCTGTGCGCAGTGAGAAATTTGTGTTTCTTAAGTAAAATCCGCATTATCTGGCAGAATTCCGCACCTGCATCAAAAAAAATGCACCCAAAATCTGCATGAGGTTTTACCGCGGTTTTGGTGCAGTTTTTTCGCGGGTTGGTCCCTGCGGTTTTTAACCATTATCATTGGCAAAACCACAAGTACCTGCGGAAGAGAAGTGACATGCTGCTTCTTTTTGCTGCAGAAATTCTGCAGCAAAACCTGTAGGGAAAAAAACCGCAGTGTGCACACAGGGCCTAACTTTGGTTTGATAGATGGTGTGAATATGTGTACAGTGTAGATCCGAGGACTCTCCGTTCAGTTAGGGAGCCAGATGTTGCAGTTGGTACCTCTATGACAGAGTATTAGCTCTCCTGACATTAACATCTCCTCAAAGCCCAGATCTCTAATACTACTCAGTGACACATAAGTAATGTCAGGCTTTCTCCTGACCCACAGTATATATCGGCTGCTACAGGTAGATCTGGTCACTTCTTCTGGACAGTGGGTGATGAGATAAAGGGGTAAATGAGACCCTCCCTATTTCTGCTGGGATTCACACATTTGGAATATATTTTTCTTTACTGAAATATATCTTTACCTTTTAATAATTGAAATGCGTTTTCCTTGGGAGGATTTCCATTGTTAGATCATCACACAAATACACGTCGATAAGTAAAATCCTTCCTACTATGATGTAAGAACCTACGCTCACACGTAGTGGACTACCCATCCTCTAATCTCTGCTCCGGTCTTGTTCCCATAGAGTGCAGCTCCTTCTCTCCACCTACCACAGTCATCCTCCTTATTCTGCTCTGCTTTGAAGGTTTACTGTTCCTCATCTTCACTGCTGTGATGTTTGGCACCCAAGTACACTCCATCTGTACTGATGAAACGGTGAGTACCTCTTCTGTCCTTGTCTCTGCTCTTTTATACGAGCGTTGTTCAATGAAATCCTGTTATATACTTTATTAGTATCAGGATAACGTTGTCATCAGGAAACCTCAGTTAGTCACAAACACGTTTTAGGCTCGGATCACATTTCCTCTCTTGTGATCCCTTCAGGAAGCATAAAAACATAAACGGAACATTCAGCTGTAGCGCCCATTGCATGGGTTTTCATGTTTCTTAAAAGGATATCAAATTGCAACCCTTCCATCCACTATACATTTTTGGATGGACCAATAAGTCTGCACAACTTTTTTTGTCCTTCCCTAAAAAATGGATAGCTGGCCTTATGTCCTTGGGAAATGAATCATAATGCATGGACACTCCTTATGTCATCAGTATAAAAGATCAATTATTTAGCACAGTAAAAATGGATCCACACAAAATGCAACAAAAACAGAAATGGAAACCAAAGTTGATGGAATATGTTTAAAAATGGAAACTTTGGCTCCAGTTTGGTATCCGTTTGCATCCTTTCTTTGCTTTGTTTTTTTTTTTTTTACGTCAATTTTTTTTCCACTAGATCCATTAACAGATGGACCCCAATGGTCTTGTAATCAGTTTTCAGATGCCCATACACATTAGTGTAGAGTTTTACAAAATAGACCTAATCTATGTTGATCAGCTCAAAAATCGATCGCTCAGTGGGTGAAATTTGTAACGTACAGCTTGTAATCGCCTAGAGAGAAATTGGACATGTTCAACTTTTCTTCAAGTTAATTTGAATAACTCTTCAAGTTTATTTTAATGTTTATTTTAATCATTAGATCTTGGAATAATAATAATTTCCACAATTAGATGTGTTTAATAAAAGTGTTCCTGTGCTGAGATAATCCTTTTTTTTTTTCTTTTATAAATTTGTTTTATTGAAAACTGTCACACAACAATAATACCAAGAGATGTCTTCAGAAGTAGTAACAATAATAATAAAACTATAAAACTTTTTGCTGCCCTAGGTTTTAGAGGAGGAAAATGTGACACTGTTATGAGGGTAATGTCCCCCAATTCTGTATTAATGTCTCCCATTCTGGGCCCCTATCAGGTATATATGTCCCCAATTCTAATATATATGATCCCCCATCCTGGTATATACGATCCTCACCCTGGGCCCATCCTGGTATATATGTTCCCCATCCTAGTATATATGTCCCCCATCATGGGCCCAACCTGGTTTATATGCCGCTTTTTTAACACAAAAATAAAATATTCTACTCACCTTCCCTCCACTCCCTTGTGCGCGACGTGCTCTACAGATGCCGACAACTGACTTCGGCGTGTAAGCTATGAGCAGTACATGACGTCACTGCTATACGCCCCC
Source organism: Anomaloglossus baeobatrachus (assembly GCF_048569485.1). Lineage (NCBI taxonomy): Eukaryota > Metazoa > Chordata > Amphibia > Anura > Aromobatidae > Anomaloglossus > Anomaloglossus baeobatrachus. The sequence goes on from NC_134358.1 coordinate 422,565,193, forward strand.
AGATACACACTGACGTCAGTTGCCAACTAATCCAGAATGAATATCCACGCTCCACACCCTCGTAATCCTGCCCGCCTCTCGGCCCTTGCTTTTGTGAAAATTAACACATTTTCATGAGTATGCTTGTGAACTTGTCTCCAATACGTGTGATAATGGAAACCACTCATACTGGAAAGATGGATCCGTGAAGAGGCCTAAGGAATGTTTTGGTCTACAGGAGGTCAGGGAAAAGATAAAACCCTCTGGATGGCATTCAGGATAGCAGGAGCTACACTCCAACACGTTTGCTTACAGCATGCGCATACCCACATCCCCATGCTGAGATAATCTTATACATACAGTATGCCCCCGCTATGTACTGTGTAATGGCCGATTGTGACCATACAGGGACATAGTCTGATCATACCACATCTGCTGGGCAGGGGAGGAAGCAAAATAGAGCATTCAGATAGTAGAGCATGGGATCACAGCTGATTCATGATGTGAGGTAAAGCATTTCCCTGCCTATTTTAAAAAAATGTTTTACTTCAAAGAAAGAATTATTTGCAGTCCCGTGCTGTAATGTCTGTATACTTTTTTACGTCCTGCTTGGCCCAGGAGCTGCGGTATGATCAGACCACGTCCCTGTACGGTCAGACACGGCCATTACACAGAACATAACAGGGGCATATATAAAATTATCTCAGCACAGGAAAAAATTGATAAACCCATCCAATTGTGTAAATTATTATTATTCCAAGGTTTATTGATTAAAATGAACTTTGTTTGCGAGAAAACACTTTTATGTAATAAAAGTCTGTATGGCTGCTTTGTAACTATTCCTCCCCAGACAACCATACATTCAACCAACCAGTATTCTGCCTCTCTATAATGTATATGGCTAAAAACCAAAAAGTTGACCAGCACCTTAGAACAGAATAAAGCAATTGTGAATAGGTGTAAGATGCTATGTCTGCATAAATGCATAAGAGTACAGCTGCACTCTGTAAGCACTGATATATGTAAACATGGAATATATAACATTTGGACTGAATTACTGCTAAATAAAATATGCTTATTCTTATAAAATAAGGTACTTCACACACACATAGGCCAATTCATGAGACCCTACCAATGTGACAAGGCGTAACATCCTTTGATTATCTAATTTTTATGGTCTTTGCCAAGTGGGCATTACTTACCGGATTCCCTGGGGTGTGTCTCTAGATTCCTTGGTAAAGACCATAAAAATTAGCATTACGTAAAAAGCCCATATCTCTGGATTTCAACGTATTTTGCTGCAGATGAATTGATAACTCAGCCCTCTGACTATTAATCTCAGGGTGACCAGATATCCGCCTCCTTTCTGCTGGCTTCTCCCAGTTCACAGACACTAATGTTTGGTACAAGCCTACCTATATTTGCTGTTTATTATAGGATGCATAATTATAGTAATAAGCACACACTAAAGCTAAAGACACTGTTTTATTGGCTTTTAACTATCACAGATGATGGCAGTGGTTTCTAATTCCTCACTGTGTTTCCTAACGTCTCTACTTTTGCATTTAACTTTATTCTTGGTGTTGGATCCTTATTTCCAATATGGTGGCTCCATTCTATTCACCTTTTATGTGTGGCATTGCATCCTTTACATGGCACTCTTATAATATTACTGTTACTTAGGTTGATAACAGTTGATCACTTTGTTCAGGGCACTAATGCTCCAGCGATATGCTAATATAGAATAAGAGTACCGTATTTTTCGCTTTATAAGACGCACATGATTATAAGACACACCCTCAAATTTGGTTACGGAAAAGAGAATTTTTTTTTTAATGTTAAATGGGGTCCATCTTATAATGCCAGTGCCAGTCTAACAAATCATATAGGGTATATGTCCCTCATAGCCCCCCATCCTAAAATTAGACCCCTTAATCTGGATATGGCCCCCTTAATCTGGATATGGCCCCCTTATATTGAATATAGCCCCCTTGTGCTGGCACACGTTCCCCTGTGCTGCCTATGGCCCCTTATGGATTGCACACGTTCCCTGTGCTGCCTATGCCCCCCTATGGATTGCACACTTCCCTCTGTGCTGCCTATCAGCCCCTATGGATTGCACACGTTTCCCTGTGCTGCCTATGGCCCCCTATGGATTGCACACGTTCTCCTGTGCTGCCTATGGCCCCCTATGGATTGCACACGTTCCCCTGTGCTGCCTATGGCCCCCTATGGATTGTACACGTTCCCCTGTGCTGCATATGGCCCCCTATGGATTGCACACATTCCCCCTTTTCATGCCTATGGCCCCCTATGGATTGCACCTGTTCCCCTGTGCTGCCTATGGCCCCCTATGGATTGCACATGTTCCCCTGTGCTGCCTATGGCCCCCTATGGATTGCACATGTTCCCCTGTGCTGCCTATGGCCCCCTATGGATTGCACATGTTCCCCTGTGCTGCCTATGGCCGCCTATGGATTGCACCTGTTCCCCTGTGCTGCCTATGGCCCCCTATGGATTGCACACATTCCCCTGTGCTGCCTATGGCCCCCTATGGATTGCACGCATTCCCCTGTGCTGCCTATGGCCCCCTATGGATTGCACACATTCCCCTGTGCTGCCTATGGCCCCCTATGGATTGCACGCATTCCCCTGTGCTGCCTATGGCCCCCTATGGATTGCACATGTTCCCTGTGCTGCCTATGGCCCCTTATGGATTGCACACGTCCCTCTGTGCTGCCTATCAGCCCCTATGGATTGCACACGTTCCCTGTGCTGCCTATGCCCCCCTATGGATTGCACACGTCCCTCTGTGCTGCCTATCAGCCCCTATGGATTGCACACGTTTCCCTGTGCTGCCTATGGCCCCCTATGGATTGCACACGTTCCCCTGTGCTGCCTATGGCCCCCTATGGATTGCACACGTTCCCCTGTGCTGCCTATGGCCCCCTATGGATTGTACACATTCCCCTGTGCGGCATATGGCCCCCTATGGATTGTACACGTTCCCCTGTGCTGCCTATGGCCCCGTATGGATTGCACACATTCCGCCTTTTCATGCCTATGGCCCCCTATGGATTGCACCTGTTCCCCTGTGCTGCCTATGGCCCCCTATGGATTGCACATGTTCCCCTGTGCTGCCTATGGCCCCTTATGGATTGCACACGTTCCCCTGTGCTGCCTATGGCCCCCTATGGATTGCACACGTTCCCCTGTGCTGCCTATGGCCGCCTATGGATTGCACCTGTTCCCCTGTGCTGCCTATGGCCCCCTATGGATTGCACACATTCCCCTGTGCTGCCTATGGCCCCCTATGGATTGCACGCATTCCCCTGTGCTGCCTATGGCCCCCTATGGATTGCATACGTTCCCCTGTGCTGCCCCTGGCCCCCTATGGATTCCACATGTTCCCCTGTGTTAGATATGGCCCCCATGCTGCTGCCCATAGTAAAATAAAACATTCTTTCCTTGCCTCCTCCAGCGCTGTCCTCCCTCCTGTCTACTTCCGTGCTTCTGTTCTTCCACTTCCTGGGTCTCAGTGACGGTCATGTGATCAGCACAGCAGAGTGATATCCTCTCTGCGTGCCTGATCACAGTGGAAGCAGAGACACCGGGAGACACGCTGGAGGGGGTAAGTAAAGCTTTTTTATTTTAGGATGAACAGCAGCATGGGGGCCATATCTAACACAGGGGGGGCATGTACCACCACAGGGGGGCGCAGGCTCATATAATATGCACCGCTCCCCCAGCCTGTCACTGCGGTGCGGTTTCAGCACCACAGTGATGGACAGCGGCTGTGCATATTATATGAGCGGGAGCAGGAGATCTAAGGCTGCCGCCCGCAGCGTTCACCTGCCCCAGCAGCGCTCCAGAGCGGACCCTGCAGTGAGTATGTATGTATATGTATATATATAATATATATATATATATACACACACCCCCCCGTATATTCGGCTTATAAGACGCACCCCCTATCCCCCAAAGTTTGGGGGAACAAAAGTGCGTCTTATAAAGCGAAAAATACGGTAACTTAGACTCTAGCTCAAAGAGGATAATATAAAACAAACAAGTGCTTACTTGTTAAATTAATTCCCGTCATTGAAATGATGCAGCTCTAATCCTCCCTGCTAGTAAATATTTACTTGGCTGCATCAATGATGTGCCATCTGCCACATAAGACTACGGCAGCAAATAATTGGCTTTAGCAATGTACTGGTGGGGGGGGGGGGGAGATGGAGCAATAGGACACCCCACCCCTTAGACAGATTTCATGGTTTGTATTCCTGTGAGTCTGTTGAGTTTGAGTCAGGAGACCCTCAACCATTTTGATGATTGTGGTCTGTACACAGACCCTAACAATCAGACATATGAAATTGGCCTAAGACAAATTTTGCCCTATTGGTTTGTTATCTGTAGTGATTTCAGGGCTCTAAGTACTGAGCACTGTGCCTCTAGATCCTGTGGCTTATCTTGGAGAGCTGACTACAGATCGTGCAATGTACAGCCTACATAATTGGTGCTCCAAGGAAAAGCAAAAAGAGCCAAAGGGATATGATGCTCAATGGGGTGCCACAAATCTTTTTAGCAATTTTGTAGGTTTGGTGTCCACACCAGTGCCAATAATCATTTCTGTTAACAGAAGTATGTGCTGGAACCGATGAAGGTTTATCTTTGGCTTCTGATCTACACTTGAACACGCACTACAATGAAAGCATTAACGGAGATACATTTAGAGTTGAAATGTTACCACAAGTGATGAGCGAGCACTACCATGGTCAGGTTTTCGGTACTCGAAACAAGCAGGTCGAACACTCAGACGGGCTTGGCTCATGTATGAAGTATAATGGAAGTCAATAGGAAGCTTGAGCATTTTTACGAAAGATCTCCTAGAAAAATGCTTGTTTTCCATTATACTCAGTACTCAAGTCGAACCCGTCCAAGCATCTGACCTGCTCATTTTGAGTACCAAGTACCCGTGCATGGTAGTGCTTGCTCATAACGACTTACCCCATCTATTCCATAATGTATTAATACTGAGGTTGCGGTAGATGTATGTTCTATGCACATAAGCTTGTGATGTCTGATGCTTTCTGTAACATTTTATTCTCTATACTAAAACTATAATCCTCTCAAACATATATTTTATGACTGCTCTGTGGTGTTGGTGGCCTAGATTTTTGCACTAAGTATTTGATAAAGATACAGTATTCCTAGACTTTACATACAATCTACCAATTTCTTGTCCTTTTGTTTTGGAGCTCTAAACGGCTCCTCCAACTTGACCCATTTCATAGGACTACCAAGAACTCATTATCATTATATAGCCCTGTGACATTGAGCCGTAGTCCTCCATCTTTACTGAAAGTTTGTGATCTTTTTATTTTCAGGGAATAGAACAGTTGAAAAAGGAAGAGAGAAGATGGGCTAAAAAAACAAAATGGATGAACCTGAAGGCAGTATTTGGCCATCCGTTCTCAATAGCATGGCTTAGCCCCCTCGCCACACCAGACCAGGGAAAAGCAGATCCCTACCAGTATGTGGTATGAGGATTTCTGTGCCAGCTTTGCCGCACAGAAAGGCATCACAATTACTTCCATTTACCAGCTTGACATTGAATGTTTCACAAAAATACAACTCTATTTTTGAAATGGCCAAGAGGTCCTGCTGAGAAGAAGCCGCCAACATACAGCAGTTTTGTTTGCTCCTGTTTTCTGGAACCTTTTGTTCATTATTATTTCTTTGATTCTCTGCTTCACAATAACAGAATGATTGTCTCTTCTCTTTACTACTTCCAGCTCTGCTAACCAACCTGACCTAACTTTGTCTGCCATCATTTGCCATAGCTGACTGTGCCAACTAACCACTAACTTGTTCTGGACCTAGTCATTAGGATGAATTGTTTCTGAGGAAAACTTGAATTTGGTGATGATTGCAAATCTCGAAAATCTTGTATCGATGGAGGATGAAGACACATCTGTTATCGCAGACACTATTATCACTTGCAGTAGTATTATGGGTTTGGAAGATTCTGGGACATTTTTATAGCAGCTATATATCCATTCTCTTGTGAGAAGATCATAAACTATTGACATTAGAAAAGGTTCTTTACAATGTCCACCTAAGCTAAATAATGCTGGGGTGGAAGGAGGAATGGTGAGTCCACATATAACAGATGAAAATCACACCAGAATGTAGATTTACAGTAAATCCACACAGTTTTTACATCAGTTGGTAATGGTTGCACAGTTTAACAGATTTATCCATGCCACCATTAACATTGGTATGAAAACCACAACGATTTGCAGTAAAACTCCATTTAGGTGGGATTTTCAACCATATTGTGCTGCACTTGTTCAATGTATTATTCTAAGTGCTCTTTTATCAAGTATATATTTGGATTTTAAATGTGTTGTCATCAAGATGGGCTGTATGGACTTAAAATATATTAATTACCACATTTTTAATACACTCTATTTATCAATTTTGCACTCTGCACGTATTGCCAGTCGATTTGGTCACTGACATGATTGGGTTGGGTTGTCTGCAAAGCTTGGCCATGGAGCAAGCAAACCAACAATATAGAAACTGGTAAATAATTTACACTTATATTATATTCCCATCCATACAGCCCAACTTTAAGAAGTCGTAAAACACCTTAATTATTGATATCTATTTTACCATCTTAGCATCACATTTCTGAAATAGACCTTTTTTTGAGCCATGGTCTTGTGACCTAAGCCTTGCCCAGATTTTAAAAAAATGGAATAAAAATGGCAGATGGAAATGAATCATTGTGGAATTGAATCAGAATTTATTTGCGCTTCTCCAAGAAGCTCAGATAAAGCGTTACTATAACTTTGGTCCGCTCAGGCTTCTGCTCCGTCTTGTGAGTGACCAATAATAATGTAAATTAATTTTACTTTTTTAACACATTTCCGTATGTAAAGTCCTGTCATCTCCCACATCTAGGAGATTATGTCGATTTATGTGACAACTGGAATTTTCTTTGTGCAATTCAAGCATAAACTATAAATTTAGCTTTTCCCTTTTTGCAATTCTATGTGTCTACATAGTCCCAAGTACTAGAATGGTGCCAATCTGGAGTTCCCCTACTGTTCCAATCAACACTACAGTTATAGACGGAGTTGTCCATGATCTACATAATAACCGAGCAGCGCTGTTATGGTCTGCCTGGCAGCTTTTATAGGGAAGGGAAGGAAATTCACTTCTAGGGAAGTCCACTGAAGTTTAAATATTTCATATGCTGATCTCCAAATGGCTCACAACAGTCCAGCTTCATTATCGTGGGCAGCTCAGACCTCAACTGCAGGATAATAGAGAACAGAAAACCTCCAAGTTGTACTAATATAGGAAAAAGACACTTTCAGCCCATGTAGATTTTAACAATTGATCAAAAACTTAAAGGACTTTGTCAGCTGGATTTCACTCCCCAAACTATTTGTAAGTGCATGTAGCTCTTTCAAAGACCACTCCAAAAATACCTTTACATGACCAGTCCGTTCCTGAGAAATCAGTGTTTTAATTGATATGTAAATGGCTATGCTACATCTGAAGTCTGTCACTCCAGCTCTATTTTCAGCTTAGCATTGTCTTCTGTTAAGACTACTGGGAATAGAGGTGGAGTGACAGAGACTTCAAATCTATAAGCTTTATTTTCTTATCACATCAAACGTTGAGTTGTCAGTAATGGAGGAACAGACTGGTCATGTAAAGGTATTGCTGATCTTATCTTTGAAAGAGCTTGCATGCATCATAAATAGATTGGGGGGTGAAATCCTGCTGACAGATTCCCTTTAATGAGTGTTAGACTTTAGGCATCATGTTATGTCATAGTACTAGTCCAATACTGGCTGTACGTCATATATCCGTTATTATCATATGCACTTATAGCTTTTCATGACATTGCATACAAGTTTGTCAGATAGAAACATGTAATCTATGTGCATGCATCCCCTTCCATCTCTTATTACGTATACATGGCATATGGTCTTTACAGTGAGTTCACATGCCATTCGTATTCATACAGGTCACCCTTTCATGTTCACTTTTACAAGTCGTGTAACGATAGTCATGCTGTTAAGCATTTGGAGTATTACCAGACAACACACTATGATAACAGAACTTGTAGCTCCATCTGCATAGAAAATCTCTTTGTACGTTTGCATCAGTAACCCTTTATGCTCTGTATTTATGACTTCACACTTGGAGATTTTCTATAGCTTCTCATATTTAATCCTTATCCCCTGGTTTAGGTAGTATAATTTATGGGTGCCTCTAGATTTTTTTTTTTTCTGAATGATCTATTGTCATAACTACATGTGGTGTTGTTTTGTGTTGTGCATTTTCTTCTCCTTCTTTTGAATGTAATGTATTGGTTTGTCGTGCCTGCGTGGCGCTCTTAGTTGCCACTTTGCCAATCTTTGAAGCTAATCTTCCAAAGATACAAATGTTATACTAGACCAGTTGAGCCCTGATATTCTTATACATTGACCTTTCTTAGAAATACCACAGGAAAATGTCTTTGGGTGCTGCTATTTACAAAATAGTTTGACACAAGGGGATCTTGTACGCTAAGTTCCCAAGATGAGCATTTGGTATACTTGTCTGCTGAGCATGTTCATGGGCAAAAACACAGTATTTAAATCTCATGCCCCCTGTGCTTTTTTTTTTTTTTTTCTCCGTAAACCCTTAAGAAATTTACCTGCTGTGCATTTGTGAATCTGCAGCATGTCAATTTCTCTTACATAAAAATGTGTGTTTTATTTGCGGATTTTCATCATAGACTTGAATGAAATGCAGAAAATCTGTTTAAAGGGAACCTGTCAGCAGAAATTTCGCAATAAACCTAAAAGATTCTAGAAAGGTTACTGTTGCTATTGTGTCCCCTTTGAGACCTAAATAAATACTTTATAAAGTCTTACCTTTTTGTATGCAAATGTTTTTTTATGGTCACGGGGGCGGGCTGTCTTGCGTCCGTTATTCGCCTCCTGCCGCTTTACGCCGTCCACCATTGCTCATTTCCATACATGAGGATGCCGCCCAGTGCTCCCGAGGTCTCGGTAATAGGTGACGTGGGTTCATATGGCCAGTGCTTGCGCATAACGGTGGAGACAGAGGGAAAAGCGTGGGCACGAGATTATGGGCGGGTGCTTGGATGACACTGCTAATGACAATCACAGCGCCGCCCATAATCTCGCGCCTGCGCAGTCACCTCACCAGCGGTCACGCTTTACACAGTGCTGTCCCGCGATAGTGCCACTGGGCATGCGCGAGACCTCAGGAGCACTGGGCGGCGTCCTCATGTATGGAAATGAGCAATGGGGGACGATGGCATAAAGCAGCAGGAGGAGAATAACGGGCGCAAGACAGCCCGCCCCCGTGACCATAAAAAACATTTGCATACAAAAAGGTAAGACTTTATAAAGTATTTATTTAGGTCTCAAAGGGGGCACAATAGCAACAGGAGTCTTTCTAGAATGCAGCCCAGGAGCTGCAGAAGGGGAATCTTTTAGGTTTATTGCGAAATTTCTGCTGACAGGTTCCCTTTAAAAAAAAAAGGCCTGTAATCTGCACATGACTTTATCAATAACGTTTTATCAAAACTAGGTAATTACTAGGGATGATCGAAGACCTCAAATATTCGGCTTTGGGAATATTTTCCGAATACCTCGCCGCTATTCGATTATTCGATGCGCAATGTAAGTCTATGGGAAGCCCGAATAGTACCGAAAAGTTGTTATTCGGGTTTTCCCTAGACTTACATTGCGCATTGAATATTCGCAAATAGTCGAATAGCGGCGAGGTATTCGGAAAATATTTGTGAAGCCGAATAATCGAAGTATTCGATCATCCCTAGTAATTTCATGAATGGTAAGATTCCAAAACAAAATAGTTTACATAAAACGTGACTAAAAGGAAACAAAAACCTGAAATAAAAAACACACAATAAAAACACATATCTAATACAGACTCAAAAACACTATGAAAAAACACCACCTAAATGGGTAGATCATCCAAAACGCACCAAATACTCATCATGGGAACTTGGTCTTAGTCCTGTTTCACATGTCAGTGAAAAACAAACGTATTTCACTGAGGTGTAAAAAACGCATGTCCGTCTGTGAGATGTGATCCGTCATCCGTGATTGCACATAAAGATAAACTCACCTGTCCCCGCTCCTGCAGTCTGTGGTGCTGAACTCTTCAGCTCTTCTGTGTTTCCGCCCCCGCTGAAGCTACTTCCGGGTCGTCTGTGGCTGCATACATAAATATGCATGACACTAGCCGGCTCTGAAGCAGAAGCCAGAGACAAGCAGTGCTGAAGAAGGTGAGTTAAAAATGCTTTTTATTTTCAATGTCCGTGTTTTTCTGGTACATGTCTCATGGATCACATCATAGTGTGGTCCGTGGGACATCAGTGATGCCAGAAAAAATGGACCTGTCTCCGTGTGGCAATCACAGACACGCATGTACGCCACGCAGAGACACGGTTAGTGAAAAATCACTGATATGTGCGCAGACCCATTGATTATAATGCGTCTGCGTATGACAGTGATTCTGATACTTATAAAAACTGACGTGCGAAAGAAGCCTAAGGCGGGGTTTGCACACTACGACATCGCAGGTGCGATGTCGGTGGAGTCAAATTGAAAGTGCCGCACTTCCGGTGTCGCATTCGATATCGTAGTGTGCAAATCCTTTTTGATAGATTAACGAGCGCAAAAGCGTCGTTATCGTATCATCGGTGTGGGGTCCGACATTTCCATAATGCCGGTGCAGCAACAGGTACGATGTTGTTTCTCGTTCCTGCGGCAGCACACATCGCTGTGTATGAAGCCGCAGGAGCGAGGAACTTCTCCTACCTGCGTCCCGGCTGCCATGTGGAAGGACAGAGGTGGGCAGGATGTTTACATCCTGCTCATCTCCGCCCCTCTGCTGCTATTGGCCGCCTGCCGTGTGACGTCGCTGTGACGCCGCACGACCAGCCCCCTTAGGAAGGAGGTGGGTCGCCGGCCAGAGCGACCTCGCGGGGCAGGTGAGTGCTTATGAAGCTGGCTTAGCGATAATGTTCGCTACGGCAGCTATCACAAGATATCGCTGCTGCGACGGGGGCGGGGACGATCACGCTCGGCATCGCAGCATCGGCTTGCGATGTAGCAGCGTGCAAAGTACCCCTAAGAGAAAGTTTATTGGTGACTTGTGTTAACCCATTGTTTATCTATAAGACCTAAATACGATGGCATAGTCCATCATGTATTCACATACCTTTAAGCACTGAACTATTAAATTTGTTTTAATTGACAACAAAAATGAAAATGCCTGCAATTTCTTACATCCATGATATAAAAAGTCATAATTACACACAGACCCTAAATTGCCCACAATACACTGCCTAGATATTGTTAGGTATACCTGGTTACAGTTGGTCCTGCTTCAGATCCATTAGTTATCTCCTGCAGGACGCCCTTAAGCTTCCCATCTGTGCATAACGGCCTGACATCATATTCTATTTCGGTATATCTCATACTGAAGCACAGTGGAGAAGGCTGCACAGATCTGGGCTTCAGCGCATACGTTACACTTATTTTTCATGTGACATGTACAGCTATAAATAATTTCATGTATATTCAGGACACATTCCATTCCTAAAACTTTGCAGAATATTTTGTAATTATTTTTGGGCAATAACTTGTACCATATGTCTTTTTTGCTTATTTAATTTTCCATTTTTAGAGGTTGTTATGACCTGAATTTCATGCTGGATATTATAAGGGCCTCTATAACTGGGCTTCCCAAATCTTAGGAACACTTTGCTAGGTTGTGACAGACTAAATGGTGTTTTTGTTTTCAGTTTAAATGTGAACGTTGCATCTCATTTAGCTCTGTACAGTATATGCTTCCATACTAAAAAGAAAAATGTTAATGCAATAAAACTTTTCATATAAAATAAGTGTGCGGCTTGTCTATTGTGTATCGTATTGCTACAGTTGTTACAGTGACTGTGCTTCCATTTTTGGAAAAAAGAAACAGTCGCAAGAAAAAATATGTTCTCTTGTTGGATCAGTTTTTTTTGTTTATAAAAATGGAAGAATGAAGTTAAAGGTAACCTGTCAGGTGCAATATGCACCGAGAACCACAAGCAGTTCTGGGTGCATATTGCTAATTCCTGCCTAACTGTCCCTGTATCTAGTAGCATAGATAAAGGGATCTTTAGAAAAGGTATTTCTAAAGATCCTTTATGATATGCTAATGAGCGCAGGCACTAGTCACAATAGCATTAGTTCCTGTGCTCATTCCACCCTCTAAGCATTTTACCATGCCCACAGAGTGTCATCATCAGCAGTGACGCGTGTACCTGTGTCCATTGCACAGTATTTCTAAAGATCATTTTTTGTATGCTAATGAGTCCCACAACTGTTCGCAAGGACATGCGTTCCCTTGGTTAGCCGGCCCACATAGCATGGTAGCATGCCCCTGTGGGTGTACTAACATGCTAATGAATGTGCAGCTTTGCCGCACATATATCACTCTTCATGGCTGCTGGCGGGGGATGGATGCGCACTGTGCATGATCCGGACTCTCCGGGACTTCTGGTCATGTGCACTAAATTGATGCCGGGTGTAAGCTTCCCGGTTTCAGTGAGGTACAGTGCACATGACAGGAAATGCTGGGAACTCCAGATCATGCGCAGTGCGCATCTGTCCTCCGCCTCATTTACCATATAATAAACAATCTTTAGAAATACTTTTTCTAAACATCTGTTTATCTTTGCTAGTGTATACAGGGATGGTTAGGCAGGGATTACTAATATGCACCCAGAACTGCTCGTGGTTCTGAGTGCATATTGCACCTGATGTTCATATAAATGCAATATGTAGGTGCATGTTCACACTGTGTCCATTTAATGGACAAAACCTAAGATAAATAAAAAAAAATGAACAAATACACTGCAGTAAGGGCGGCGTCACACGCTACGATATATCGGGCGATATGTCGTCTGGGTCACGGATTCTGTGACGCACATCCGGCATCGTTAGAGATATTGTAGCGTGTGATAGCTACGAACGGCTCTGAACGAGCAAAAATACTCACCTTATCGTTGCTCGTTGACACGTCGTTCATTTTCATAAAGTCATTCCTCCTTCTGCGTGCCGGTAGTTCGTCGTTCCCGAGGCAGCACACATCGCTCCGTGTGACACCCCGGGAACGACGAACACAGCTTACCTGCGCCCCGCCGGCAATGAGGACGGAATGAGGTGGGCGGGATGTTACGTCCCACTCATCTCCGCCCCTCCGCTTCTATTGGGCGGCCGCTGTGTGTGAGGATGTTCGCCGCCCACAGCGAGGTCTTTCGGGAGGTAAGTACGTGTGACTGGGGTTAACGACTTTGTGCGCCACGGGCAACAAATTGCCCGTGACGCACAAACGACGGGGGCAGGTGCGATCGCACGATATATCGTCCCATGTAACGCCGGCCTAAGTAAAGATGCCGCAATAATGCATGTAAACATACAAAGCAGGCTGGAAGGCACGTGAAACAGTAGGAGCTGGACAACTGGTTGTGCTAGGTGGCAGACAAAGAAGAGGAACGGGACACATTAGCCAACTAGTAAAATATAATAATAATAATAATAATTTTATTCATTTATATAGCGCTATTAATTCCACAGCACTTTACATACATTGGCAAAATATGATGTAAAACACCAGAAAGGGCGGTGACCACAGAGGTAGTGAGCGGAGCCCAGGCCTTCTGAGGCAGGTGCTTAACAGTTTTAGGGCCGCTCCAGAAAAAAATTGTAATAGAAGTAAAAGGATGCTTGGCATTAAGTCTAAACATTTTGGGTACTCTGCATCGCTCATACAGACCGTATGCCTTTCAGTCTATTAAGAAGAGATGAAATCAGTTGCTGAGTGCCCACAACCTATTTCTATGCAAGACAGACGGGAACGATGATTGAGAATGCATCATAGTATTATCCTGCTCCCATAATGCTGCAGCCCACACTAAAATATCTCAAATGAACAAATAAAAACTGTATGCCACGTTTGACCAGCCAAAAAGATATAAAATATGGAGACTTTCTCCAAGCAATGTCCCAGGTTATAATTGGGCTGTATCAGGTCTTGAGAAGCTAGTGATGAAACCAAAGGAGGCTGAGGCAAGGTATCCATAAGGACTGAAAGATGAGTCACAGCCTAGACTAGTTACTCAGAGCAAGTTACAAAACCAGTCCCAAAAAATCCTTTGTATTCCAAGTCAACAGTGTTGTTGCCGCTGCACATTTTGAATCTATGGTCTGTGTGTTCTTTTAGGCTCACCTGTTGAACTGTATTAATGAAATCAGGGTAAACACACAGACCACGGGCATTGGCACAGCAGTCCGGAAGGAACGTAGAATAGTAGAACCCCCTACAACTGGTTATGCTGAACACATAGCTGGAGCAGAACATACTAGAAGCTACAGATCCAGTAAGACAGAAGGAGAAGATAATGACAGGTCTGAAGAAGTACACAGATGCGGGTGGTAGAGTTGCTAATGGGAGCAGTCTCTAATAGCACCAGAAGACTATAGCGCTCACAAACCGAGGTAGTACATACTAGTAATAAGTAACATGTGCGGGGTAAAATGGAGATCAATTGACTTGCCTGGAAGATGCACCAGACTAGGTGAGTAAATGAATGCGTGTCCTCATCTGGAGGTTCGTAGTAGGTTGCAGAGGTTACCTTGGGACTGGCAGCAAGTGCAGAGTATGGAGGTGTTCTGCGAGGCGGGCTTCAAAGGGTGAATGCAAATCATACTCCGTAGGATGAACGGTGTGCGTTAAGGAGCTGGTGTCTGTATCTAGGAGCCTCGGCCGGCAGCTTCCCTGGATACCCGAACGCACGCGTGAAGAGAGCGTGTGACATCACAGGACTCAAAATAGGCTACGGATCAGGGGAGCTGATGAAGGAGGCACGTTTGAACCTCTGAAACGCGTTGGGACACTTTTGCCCCCCACAGATTTCCGTAGCATGTCTTGAGTACTGTGACGTCACATGCTCTCTTCACGCTTGCGTTCAGGTATTCAGGGAAGCCGCCGGCGATGGTCGTAGATAAAGACGCCAGCTCCTTATCGTACACCGTTCATCCTACGGGGTATGACACATTGCAGTGCCGGCATATGCGGACACACTGCAGTGCGAGCAGCTGCGGGGCTGGCAGGGAGTGGGACACAGACTGCGCGGGCACCCGACGGAAGTCACACGGAAGTGCTTCCGTGTGGCTTTCGGGGATTTTGTGGACCCATTGACTTGTATTGAATCACGGTCCGTTATTATGGAACAGAATAGGACATGTTCTATAATAACAGAACGGACATACGGCTTCCAATATGCTTTTTTGTAGGATCGGATGCACACAGAAGTGCTACCGTTTACCATCCGATCCTACACAAAAGACATTGAAAAGATGGTCCTGTCCGTGGGTCCGCAAAAAAACAGGAACTGAATAGGACAAATGGAACGGTCATGTGAATGAGCCCTAAGACACAGGGGTATGTCCATCAGGGTCTTAGAAGACCTGGGCAGATGATGTGAATGAGACACACCAGGCAACTAGTACAACTCAGAGTGGAGCACAGCAAAGGGCCGTGGCCATAGAGGAAGGGAGCTGAGGTCAACCCTGCTGAGATATATAGGTAGCATATAATCTTAAAAACGAAAAATTGGTGAAAAATGAAGAGTAGACGACGTATAATAGCCATAATTAGTGCTATTCCTTTTATGTGCACATACAGTAGCATCTTATTCTGAACAATCGCCGGAAATGACAGGTATAATTTAATTGTCCTTTTACAATATTTTAATCATTTTCTTGAATGTGCATTTGACCTTTCATGGCAAGGTGTTTTATAAAGATTTTTTTTTTTGCTTTGTTAATACATTTTGTAGTTTTTAAAAGTTACAGATGAGATTTTCCTAAAGAACTGCTCTAGAATTAGGCTTTTTGTTTTAAAGTGAACCTGTCAAGGTGCAATATGCACTCAGAAGCACGAGCAGTTCTGGGTGCTTATTGCTAATCCCTGCCTAACTGTCCCTGTATACACTAGCATAAATAAAGGGATCTTTAGAAAAAGTATTTCTAAAGATCTTTTATGATATGCTAATGAGCACGGGACCTAGTCACAAGGGCGTTAGTTCCTGAGCTCATTCTGCCCTCTAAGCATGTTACCACACCCACAGAGCCCAGCATCATCATCAGCAGTGACAAATGTACCTGTGTCCGTTACACAGCCTCAGATGCCGGGCTTAGGGTCCATGCGCATGGATCAGAAGTCACTGTGCTTCCATGCACACTAGATCTCTCTGAAGCTGGGATGCGTACACCCAGCTTCATAGTGCGCATGACCGGGAGTGCCCGGCATTCTAATTCATGCGCACTGACACTAAAGGGGGCTTCACATGCAACGACATCGCTAACGAGATGTCGTTGGGGTCACGGAATTCGTGACGCACATGCGGCCTCGTTAGCGACGGCGATTCGTGTGAAACGTACGAACGACCGCTAACGATCAAAAATACTCACCTAATCGTTGATCGTTGACACGTCATTCAAATCCCAAATATTGTTGATGGTGCTGGATGCAGGTTGTTCGTCGTTCCTGAGGCAGCACATATCGCTACATATGACACCCCAGGAACCCCAGCGATTTGCCCGTGACGCACAACCGAAGGGGGCGGGTGCGAACGCTAGCGAGATCGCTAGCGTTGTTGCAGCGTGTAAAGTGCCCTTAAGGGTGGTTTCACATATCTGGCATTTCGCCGGATTGCCGGATCCGGCACACTCCAGTACAGTGCAATACAGTAAAATGGCATCGCAGCAACCTCCGGTCACATGCTGCAGTGTACTGGAGTGTGCCAGATCCGGCAATCCAATGAAATGCCGGATGTGTGAAACCACCCTAACTCCGGTGTCTGAGGCGGTGCAACGGACACCGATGATGACACTGGGCCATGAGCATTGAATATCATGTTAGCACACCCCTGTAGGTGTGCTAACATGCTTAAAGGACGGAATGAGCGCTGGAACAAATGCCCTTGTGAGGGGTCCTGGCCTCATTAGCATATCATAAAGAATCTATAGAAATACTTTTTCTGAAGATCTCTTTATCTATGCTACTCAATACAGGGACGGTTAGGCAGGGATTAGCAATATACACCCAGAACTGCTCGTGGTTCTGGGTGCATATTGGACCTGACAAGTTCCTTTTACGTATTATCCATCTAATAAGCCTTAAGAAAATATACCAATCTGAGATGATATTAAAACCATTGATAGGTGAAATGAGACAAAAATCTGGTGAAATGTGACAAGATCCTGACAAGGGCTAGTATATATTAAGCGGAGAGTGAACAGTCAGTTCTTGCACAAAAAATGAACTAGGACCTGAGCAAGCGTGAATCCATAATAAAAGATATGCTGGTCACACAGATGGTTCAGGTAATATTTGTTTTGTGAAATGAAAGGAAGAATACGAAAAAAACGTAAAGAAGAGACGAACAGACCAGGAATCAGTTTAAAATAATGCAATGCCGTAAGGCGTAAAAGCGGTCCTAAAGGGGGCTTTACACGCTGCGACATCGCTAATGCGGAGTCGTTGGGGTCACGGAATTTGTGACGCACATCCGGCCGCATTAGCGATGTTGCTGCGTGTGACACCGATGAGCGATTTTGCATCGTTGCAAAAACGTGCAAAATCGCTCATCGGTGACATGGGGATCTATTCTCGATTATCGTTACTGCAGCAGTAACGATGTAGTTCGTCGCTCCTGCGGCAGCACACATCGCTATGTGTGACGCCGCAGGAACGAGGAAGCTCTCCTTACCTGCCTCTCGGCCGCTATGAGGAAGGAAGGAGGTGGGCGGGATGTTACGTCCCGCTCATCTCCGCCCTTCCGCTGCTATTGGGCGGCCGCTCAGTGACGTCGCTGTGACGCCGCACGGACCGCCCCCTTAGAAAGGAGGTGGATCGCCGGTCACAGCGACGTCGCCGGGCAGGTAAGTAGTGTGACGGGTCTGGGCGATGTTGTGCGGCACGGGCAGCGATTTGCCCGAGTCGCGCAACAAATGGGGGCGGGTACCCACACTAGCGATATCGGGACCGATATCGCAGTGTGTAAAGTAGCCTTAAAAGGATTAATCCGGAGGCTGTTATCTTACTACACTGGAATAACAAGAGAATGAGAGCAATGTTCATCTAAACTCATTTATATATACAATTACATAAATATTTTTAACAAATTTAACCCCTTGGTGACCACCAATACGAATTAAAATTGACATAAGAGAATAGCATCCCCAATGAAATGCAGCATCTGTCAGGTGTCCACTATAGCTGACCCCCTGCTGCATCAGCCACAATCAGTGTTGGCACCGACCAGGACCGTTTAACCCCTTAGATGCTGGTGTCAATAACGGCTACGACATCTGGATGGTTAACAGAGTTTGGGGGCTCCCTCTTTAACCCCACCAGCAACTTGAGATCATGCTTGTGTGGTCCTGATGATTATCATGGCAGTTCATGGCCAAATAACAGCCTTACAGTCTGCCGGCTATAGTGACTTGTTCAGATATTACCAACATTTAGGTATTAAAAATCACATTTTTCTTTCCTGTCCTGCCACTTTGCATTAATCCTGAAAAGCAGCTGAAGGGTTAATAATCCACTTGACAGCAGTTTTACATACTGTATGTTGAGAGGTGCTGTTGTAAAAATGGTATCATTTTGGGGGACCTATATGTTGGAAAAACCTCAAAAGTCACTTCAAAACTTCAAAATAGGTCCATAAAAAAAAAAACATAAGTTTTGTAAATTTCCTTGAAAAAAATTTACAAATTTCTACTACAATTTTAAAGCTTTTAACATCCTAACGAAATAAAAGAACATATTATCTAATGCACACATGAACTAAATAATATTTATTAACTATTTTGTGTGATGTGACTGGATCAAAAGGATAATCATACAAAGTTTGAAAATTGCACATTTTTTGAAATTTGCCAAACTTCTGATATTTTTATATAGTAAAGCAAGACAAAATCAACCTAAATTTACCATTATCACAAAATATAATGTGTAGTCTAATAAATGTACCGCTGCGCAAACAGCTCTGCCAACAGTAAGCCAATAACATGGGTTAAAGTATACAGACACAGAACGCACAGAGGAAAGATGGGTGACGTCACAACTGAGTACGGCTGCCTGCAGGGGCCAATCCAATGTGTTTCGAAACGACTTGTTTCTTCATCAGCGCTGATGAAGAAACAAGTAATTTCAAAACGTGTTGGATTGACTCCTGCAGGCAGCTGTACTCAGTGGTGACGTCACCCATCTTGCCTCAGCGCGTTCTGTGCTTTGCTGTGTTTGGGATGCCGACGGCCAAGGCGTCCAGCAGCAGCATCGCACCTAGCAGACCGGGGACTGCTCTGCTGTGTTGGGATAGACCCTCACAGTACCCCGCACCTGGAGTGCTTCTTAGGTTGGTGCAACACACAGTGGACTTACCACCTCCCTGGCACTCCGTAACTGGTGTTTCCTCGAACTCTGTTCTATCCAGGATCACGTACCTTCAAGATAATTATCTGCAACCAGCTTCAGGATGGAGTCCGTTTGTCTTTGACCCCCGGCTTCCATTTGGGTACATCCACAACGGTTTGCCTGCGGTCACAGTGAGTGCCTTTACTGGCGGTAATACACACGCTTATTTGGAATACTTTTCCTCTTGTTTTTAACGGTTTTATACTTTAACCCGTGTTATTGGCTTACTATTGGCAGAGCTGTATGCGCAGTGGTACATTTATTAGACTACACATTATTTCTTGACACTGTGTGGGGGTGATCAGTTACTGCTTGCAGCATTCTTATTGCTCTCCACGTATTGTATAAATAGGGGCGCAGATACTTACTTTCTGTTTCTTACCAAAATATAATGTGTCACAAAAAAAACAATCTCAAAATCACTGTGATATGTTGAAATATTGCTTAGCTTTAGCCACATAAATTGACACTGGTCAGATTTGAAAAATGTGGTCTTCATTTTATATTGTAACTCCAAAAAGTTAGAAAAAGGAAAAATTATAGCAAGACCCTAAAATATGCGAAAACTACTGTTCGCTCCTTTATGCCATCCTAACGTCCCAATGACTTTATTATTACTTAGATTACTTGGATTTCCTTGCTTTTGTTGATGGTAATGTTGCTACTGTCCACCTTTTTCTATTTCATCAGGGGATTGAACGACTGAAGAAGGAAAATCCAACTTGGGTGAAGACCAGCAGTTGGGATGGAATGAAACAAGCTTTTGGTGGTGGTTTTTCTCCCGCATGGTTCAGTCCTTTCGCAGGAACTCTCTACCAGAAGGTGCCAACAGATATTGAAAGTGATCAAGGAGGAAAGGACAGTGAAATAGTGATGGGCAGGTTGGAGGGACATGTTGAGGTCATTGAAATAGGAGGTGGAATTGGCCACTGTACTAATTCGTAAAACCAAAAATATCTTTAAAAAGAAACCAGGATGGAAATATGTTGATTAAACTAACCATTAAGTATCAGCAGTGACTGTCAGCTCTTCGATTTCAGTCATTACAGTATATTAATATGTTGAGATGTTTTAATTTATTTGGTTTTTCTTATTTTAATTTTTCACAACCTAGTGATGTCTTACATTACACTATACCAACTCAAAACCTCATCATGCTATTTTTCGATTGTATATTTCATAGAAGCCAAACCAAATGTTATGTTGTACAAGTGTCCATCAGAAGACTCGTATACATGCAGGTGAACTACACAAAGACTTGGTTTTGGTTCTGTTGTGCTGTGAAGAGTTGAATCCATCTCTTTGACATTCAGGTTGCCATCTCTGCCATCTATTACTTGGCAAAGCCTCCATAGCTAATGTTAATTTGCCTCTGTTGTTTTCCTTTTTATACATGTGGAACATATCTATTCTGTCATATAACTTATCTAACATTTATTGATAAAGGAAAATACCATTTTAATTGGGGAAAAATAGATAGTAATTAATAAAAGTAATAGTTTTAATAATGAACCAAAATGTAGTAAGAACGGACTATAAAAGAAACAGAAAAATGACACTAGATGAGTTTCCATTAACCAAGAAAAGGTGTTTACTAGACACTCCAGTATCCAGGACAGATTCCTGAATAATATACATTGAGGAAGATAAAATTATTTGGATAGGTGACTACATGCTCATCACTGCAGGGTTTTCTACAGGGACCCTAATTGATCTTGAAAATGGGGCTCTGAAGTGCCGTGTTGGAAGATCATGCATACTCCATTCATTGTCTATAGGGCTGCTAGAGTTAGGCTGGAGTCAAATTTGTGAGTGACTAGCGCGTAATCCACGCGAGTCTCGCATCGTGTCACCTGGCACGGCCTGCCGCTCTTTGGAAAGTAGCGGGTCAACTGCCTAGAAATACATGGAGCTGACCTGCTCCTGTCCAGAGAGCAGCAGGCCATGCCAGGTGATGTTGATGCGAGACTCACGCGGGTTACACAGGATTCACTCGCAATTGTGATTCTGGCCGTAGTCAAATACACCACTATGCCATCGGCAGCAGTCCATAAGCAATGAATAGTGTGGTCAATGCTCCATTCCAAAATGTGTGAGATATGTATTACCAGAGGAAACGCTTTTGGCTTATGGTTAGATAGTCTATGGGCACATTGATATATATATTGGTGGCACTTTGAGACATACACCAAATATACTGTATATCCCAAGTAAAGCACAACTGGAGCCTTATGGACTATTGACTTCATAGCAATCGGTTACATTTCAGGTTTGACTTCTGTATCATAAGTTAACATGAAGGCAGAAAAAGAGACATTTCTTACTGTTATTTACAACTTTAAAATCTTTGTGTAAAATAAAAAAAAATAAAAAAAAAATTTCATATTTTACCCAAAACTGTTCAGTGGATAAATGACAAATGCTTTTTGGCAAAATACTCCTTTAGTGGTATTTTAATTCCTCTCCAAAATAGGATGTACTAGTATGGGTTCCCACTTGGTGGTAATGGAAGTTCGTTGTCTGTGGGGTCTCGATCAGTTGACCCTACTGCTGTCTGAGTCTAAGCTTTATTGGAGGATGTCATTTTCTCTGTAGACTACAATACTGTAGTCAGGGTCAGCTTTAGTGGGTGTAGTGACCTGGAAAATATCCTAGGGCCCATACTCCCTTGGGGGTCCCCAGGGTCTACAGTAGGAGTTACACTGATAATAACATTAAAACAATTTAAAAAAAACAAATAAACACATGTATAGTATTGGTTCGTTCATAGAAATCCATATTATCTAGCAATAATTCTATAATACAAGAGAATCGGATGCATTATGTAAATGACACTCGGCTCACACTTGGAGAAGAGTTTGAGACAAGTATCATTTACTGTGACCCGATTCTCTCGCATGCGGGAATCATAGCACAGGTTAAGAGAAGATGGAGAACTTAAAGGGGTATTCCCATCTCCAAGATCCTATCACTATATGTGGTAGGTGTAAAGTAATGGTAATAGCAAATACCTAAAATTAGAAATGTGGTATAGTTCTACTGATTAGCTATGTCTGTTACCTCATGTGCAGGACATTCCAACTTTGGTATCCATGGGTACAACTATTCATGTAGGGACAGTTCGTTAGTTGCTCGTGGTCATAAATATGGATACCTATGCTACTGCAATACACTGCACATGAGGTAAGAGACACAGCTAATCAGGAGAACTATACTACATTCATAATTGGAGGTATTTGCTAATATTATTATTATTATTATTATTATTATTATTATTATACCTATTACATATTGGGATAGGATTTTGAAGATGGACTACCTCTTTAATTTCTCCATCTTCTCCTTTTTGTGTCAGCATATATTGGACTGCACTCAGATGTCATCCAAGTACAGTCTGATGATTTGTACCCACCCATAGACTTGAATGGGTTTGCACCATCTGATATACGCTGCTTATTTCAACATACAGTGATTTTTTTTCTCATACTGGATTGGCATGAGAAAAAAGTGTTTGTGGGCACTGCCCCATAGTATAACATTGGAGTGAGTGCTATCTGATAAAAAAAACGGATAGTGCTCGTCCGTTGTATCCACCAGTGTGAGCAAACACTAAAACTGAAGATTTTTTTTTTAATGATCGTTAAATTAACCTTACTTTCATGTTATGTGTTGAATAAAATGTTTTATGAATCTCAGTCTTGTCAAAATTTTGGACATTTTTCTTGCTTTCAGTGAGACATTGAATAAAATCTTACTATTCAAATAGGGTGTACTCCATGTATGCTGAGCACTGTATATATATATATATATATATATATATATATATATATAGGTTTGAAGTCAGGTTAGTACCAGCATGGGAAACAGGTAAGATATATATATATATATATATATATATATATATATATATGCACTAGCTGTACTACCCGGCTTCGCCCGGGTTAATAATAACAAAATAGAGTGTATAAACAAAAATGTATTCTGCACACAAAAACCGCAAAACATATAGATAGAAATGTAATTATTAAAAGGCAAAAGCTAAGCTAATAGAAGCATTTCACAACATATATTTCAACGCAGATTTAACTAAATTGACCAAGTAATGTGCTCCGTCTGTCTCTTTCCCCGTCTGTCTCTTTCCCAGTCTGTCTCTTTCCCCATCTGTCTCTTTCTCCGTCTGCCTGTCTCTGTCTCTTTTTTTGTCTGTCTCTATCTTTATTTCTTTCCCCATCTGTCTCTTTCCCAGGTCTGTCTCTTTCCCCGTCTGTCTCCCCGTCTCTTTGTCTGTCTCTTTCCCTGTCTGCCTGTCTCTGTCTGTCTCTTTCCTTCTCTGTCTCTATTTCTCTGTCTCTTTCCCCGTGTGTCTCTATCAAGGTCTGTGTCTTTCCCCATCTATCTTTGTCTGTCTCTCTGGCTGTCTCATCCTTCCCTATCTGCCTGTCTATGTCCCTGTCTGCATGTCTGTCTGTCTCTTTCCCCATCTGTCTCTTTCCCCATCTGTCTCTTTCCCCATCTGTCTCTTTCCCCGTCTGTCTCTTTCCCCGTCTGTCTTTTTCCCCGTCTGTCTCTTTCCCCGTCTGTCTCTTTCCCCGTCTCCCCACCAACATCTTATTACCTCACATATAAGCTTCTTATACTAACAATGTCTTTTGTTCCTATAGCAACCAATCACAGCTCCTACTAATAACCTGTAGTTCCAGGCTCCATTTACTTTAATGAAGGCATGTTGTTTGGAGAGTAACTGTAAAGCGCGGGGTTAAATTTTCCTGTCAAAACATAGTCTACGACGTTCCCTGGGTCACATGAGGTATCTGTGCAAAATTTCGTGATTGTAAAAGCGACGGTGCGGATACACTTTTCGTTTCACTTTTTCCCCATTATGTAGATAGGGGCAAAATTGATTGGTAAATTGGAACGCGCAGGGTTAAAATTCCGTCTCACAACATAGCCTATGGCGCTCTCGGGATCCAGATGTGTGAGTGTGCAAAATTATGTGGCTGTAGCTGCGACGGTGCAGATACCAATCCCGGTCACACACACATACACACATTCAGCTTTATATATTAGATACAGTTAGGTCCAGAAATATTTGGACAGTGACACAATTTTCGCGAGTTGGGCTCTGCATGCCACCACATTGGATTTGAAATGAAACCTCTACAACAGAATTCAAGTGCACATTGTAACGTTTAATTTGAAGGTTTGAACAAAAATATCTGATAGAAATTGTAGGAATTGTACACATTTCTTTACAAACACTCCACATTTTAGGAGGTCAAAAGTAATTGGACAAATAAACCCAACCCAAAAAAAAAAATTTTATTTTCAATATTTTGTTGCGAATCCTTTGGAGGCAATCACTGCCTTAAGTCTGGAACTCATGGACATCACCAAACGCTGGGTTTCCTCCTTCTTAATGCTTTGCCAGGCCTTTACAGCCGCAGCCTTCAGGTCTTGCTTGCTTGTGGGTCTTTCCGTCTTAAGTCTGGTATTGAGCAAGTGAAATGCATGCTCAATTGGGTTAAGATCTGGTGATTGACTTGGCCATTGCAGAATGTTCCACTTTTTTGCACTCATGAACTCCTGGGTAGCTTTGGCTGTATGCTTGGGGTCATTGTCCATCTGTACTA
This sequence comes from Anomaloglossus baeobatrachus, assembly GCF_048569485.1. NCBI lineage: Eukaryota > Metazoa > Chordata > Amphibia > Anura > Aromobatidae > Anomaloglossus > Anomaloglossus baeobatrachus. Next base: position 422,590,404 of record NC_134358.1, read on the forward strand.
TGAAGCGCCGTCCGATCAACTTTGCGGCATTTGGCTGAATCTGGGCTGAAAGTATATCCTGGTACACTTCAGAATTCATCCGGCTACTCTTGTCTGCTGTTATGTCATCAATAAACACAAGTGACCCAGTGCCATTGAAAGCCATGCATGCCCATGCCATCACGTTGCCTCCACCATGTTTTACAGAGGATGTGGTGTGCCTTGGATCATGTGCCGTTCCCTTTCTTCTCCAAACTTTTTTCTTCCCATCATTCTGGTACAGGTTGATCTTGGTCTCATCTGTCCATAGAATACTTTTCCAGAACTGAGCTGGCTTCATGAGGTGTTTTTCAGCAAATTTAACTCTGGCCTGTCTATTTTTGGAATTGATGAATGGTTTGCATCTAGATGTGAACCCTTTGTATTTGCTTTCATGGAGTTTTCTCTTTACTGTTGACTTAGAGACAGATACACCTACTTCACTGAGAGTGTTCTGGACTTCAGTTGATGTTGTGAACGGGTTCTTCTTCACCAAAGAAAGTATGTGGCGATCATCCACCACTGTTGTCATCCGTGGACGCCCAGGCCTTTTTGAGTTCCCAAGCTCACCAGTCAATTCCTTTTTTCTCAGAATGTACCCGACTGTTGATTTTGCTACTCCAAGCATGTCTGCTATCTCTCTGATGGATTTTTTCTTTTTTTTCAGCCTCAGGATGTTCTGCTTCACCTCAATTGAGAGTTCCTTAGACTGCATGTTGTCTGGTCACAGCAACAGCTTCCAAATGCAAAACCACACACCTGTAATCAACCCCAGACCTTTTAACTACTTCATTGATTACAGGTTAACGAGGGAGACGCCTTCAGAGTTAATTGCAGCCCTTAGAGTCCCTTGTCCAATTACTTTTGGTCCCTTGAAAAAGAGGAGGCTATGCATTACAGAGCTATGATTCCTAAACCCTTTCTCCGATTTGGATGTGAAAACTCTCATATTGCAGCTGGGAGTGTGCACTTTCAGCCCATATTATATATATAATTGTATTTCTGAACATGTTTTTGTAAACAGCTAAAATAACAAAACTTGTGTCACTGTCCAAATATTTCTGGACCTAACTGTATATATTAGATATATATATATATATATATATATATATATATATATATATATATATATATGTGTGTGTGTATATATATATATATATATATGTTTAAAAGTTATATTTTATCCATGTTACTAAGAACAGCCGGTTGTGGAGGAATGTATTTCTAGTTAAAATTCATTTAACATGAAAAGAAATAATGTAAGAAATTAATAAATGAATCTGAAGACATTAAACAACTTTACAGGTAATCTTAATTGATATTTCTTTGCATCTGCAGCTTGTATACAGGATATTTTTTTAAACATAGGTTGTTAACAGAATTTTAATTTTTATCTACTGGAACAAAAAAAAAAGTTAACACATATTTTAAAAATCAAAAAGTATTTGTATATGTTCCTGAACCACCCTTTATAAAGACTTTTCCCTCATAGGATTTCAAGCATCAATTCTTTGTAATTCTTTGTAAGTGACTGCACTGACATGCAGTGCAGGTTGTTGAATTAGGCTTTTGTTTTATTATTCTTGCGCATTTCACACATTTTCTATTTAATATTTTATAATACTTTGTGAAGTAATAAAAGCCAGGAATCTGCAGATAAATATTCCAAATCACGGGAAATGGTGCCACCTAGTGGCTGATGCAGTATTAGCCGTTACCTGTCGTTACAGTTTTCAAATTACGCATCTCTGATCAGTAAATGTTAAGTCTCTGAAAATCTGGAATCTTGTTTGCACATTTTTTTTTACTAGTTAAATCTTCCTGGCTGGGAGTTTTATACTATTGGCAATCCTTAAAGGGGTATTTCCAGGGTGGTAAAAATAGTTCTAGAATATAGCACCACGAACTGAATGGTGGGCTACTAACTGCCATGGCCAAAATGAAGGTACTGCTCCTTTCCAGGAGGCTTCAGGTCTCCCTCTATACAGTGAACTCTGCCTCCTTTACATGAATGGTTTCACTGCACAGTGGATGTCTGAGAACACGGCTGTGCAGGTGACGATTAGGCATAGGAACTGCAGTTCTTTCATTCAGATGTGATCCTAGTGATATGCGATGGCCATGCCACTTAAAGTGGACAAAAAAACATGAAATCAATGGCTACAATTTTCATTAAGACATAGAGGCGCGAGTATGTGTTCATGAATAAACAGTGAGACCCAGTGAGTATTCCTAAATTATCCCAGCTCCCTACGAGTGCAGGTTTTCTTAAATCATCCCAGTTATTTGTTTATCCAGTTTCCGCTTGAAGTCAGCAAACTGATAAGTAGTGATTTTGCTCTCTCACATCTTTTTCATGTATATGATTCAGACACTTTTTCTATGGCCTGATTTCTGACCAACCTACAAGTGCATCTCGATAAATTAGAATATCATCAAAAAGTTAACTTACTGTATTTCAGTAATTCAGTCCAAAAAGTGAAATGCATATATTATATAGAGTGATTACACACAGACTGATCTATTTCAAGTGTTTATTTCTGTTAATGTTGATTATGGCTTCCAGCCATTGAAAACTCAAAAGTCATTATCTCGGAAAGTTAGAATAATTACCACAAAACAGCTGCAAAGGCTTCCTAAGCATTTAAAATGGTCCCTTAGTCTGGTTCAGTAGGCTACACAATCATGGAAAAGACTGCTGACTTGACAGATGTCCAGAAGGCAGTCATTGACACACTCCACAAGGAGGGTAAGACACAAAAGGTCATTGCTAAAGACGCTGGCTGTTCACAGACTGCTGTATCCAAGCATATTAATGGAAAGTTGAGTGGAAGGAAAAAGTGTGGTAGGAAAAAGGTGCACAAGCAACTGGGATAACCACAGACTTGATAGCATTGTTAAGAAAAGCCCATTCAAAAATCACGGGGAGATTCATCAGGAGTAAACTGCTGCTGAAGTTAGTACTTAAAGAGCCACCACACACAGACATATCCAGGATATGGGCTACAACTGTCGCATTCCTTGTGTCAAGCTACTTCATGGCCAATAGACAACACCAGAAGCGTCTTACCTGAGCCAAGAAGAAAAAGAATTGGACTGTTCTCAGTGGTCCAAGGTGTTGTTTTCAGATGAAAGTAAATTTTGCATTTCATTTGGAAATCGCGGTCCCAGAGTCTGGAGGAAGAGTGGAGAGGCCACAATCCAAGGTGCTTGAGGTCTAGTGAGAAGTTTCCACAATCAGTGATGGTTTGGGGAGCCATGTCATCTGCTGGTGTAGGTCCACAATGTTTTATCAAGACCAAAGTCAGCGTAGCCGTCTACCAGGAAATTTTAGAGCACTTCATGCTTTCCTCTGCCGACAAGCTTTTTGGAGATAAAATTTCATTTTCCAGCAGGACGTGGCACCTGTCCACACTGCCAAAAGTACCAATACCTGGTTTAATAACCACAGCATCACTGCAAACTCGCCTGACCTAAACCCCATATAGAATCTAAGCGGTATTGTCTAGAGGAAGATGAGAGACACCAGCCCAAGAATGCAGATAAGCTGAAGGCTGCTATCAAAGCAACTTGGGCTTCTATAACACCTCAGCAGTGTCAGTCTGATCGCCACCATGTCACGCCGCATTGATGCAGTAATTCATGCAAAAGCAGCCTCAAGCAAGTATTGTGTGCATTTACTGTACAGACTTATCAGTAGGCGCCAACATTTCTGAGTTTAAAATCATTTTTTCAGTTGGTTAGTTGGTTCACTTATATAATCTTATTTTCTAAGATAATGACTTTTGGGTTTCATTGGCTGTAAGCCAGGGCCGTATTTACCATTAGGCACCCGTGGTCCGGTGCCTAGGGCGGCAGATTGTGAGGGGCGGCACCTTCTGGCAGCAAAAAAAAAAAAAAAATTTTTTTTTTTTTTTTTTTTTTACATTTTTTTTTTTGTGGCCGCCGAGCACAGGGAGCTGATTGACCCCGGAACTGCCGGCGCCTGCACTTCCGGGGTCACAGGCGCGCGCCAATCAGCTCCTTCCTCTGTGCTGCGTCCACTGCTGTGTGGACGTCACATGCAGAGCTCACAGCAGGACGCCGCGGAGGACGCCGTGATGGAATCCGGTGTCAGAAGAGGATACTCACGTGAGCCAGGAAGATGGCGGCGGGCACTGGAGCAGGTAAGTGGATTCATAAGGAGCGTGGGAGTGTCTCTAATGCAGACCGGAGATCTGCGCATGCGGGGGGGGAGGCGGCAAAGGCAGATACTGGAGGGAGGCAGAGGCTGAGACTGGGGGGAGGCTGGAGGGAGGCAGAAGCTGAGACTGGGGGGAGGCTGGAGGGAGGCAGAGGCTGAGACTGGGGGGAGGCTGGAGGGAGGCAGAGGCTGAGACTGGAGGGAGGCAGAGGCTGAGACTGGAGGGAGGCTGGAGGGAGGCAGAGGCTGAGACTGGAGAGAGGCAGAGGCTGAGACTGGGGGGAGGCTGGAGGGAGGCAGAGGCTGAGACTGGAGGGAGGCAGAGGCTGAGACTGTGGGGAGGCTGGAGGGAGGCAGAGGCTGAGACTGGGGGAGGCTGGAGGGAGGCAGAGGCAGAGACGGGGGAGGCTGGAGGGAGGCAGAGGCAGAGACTGGAGGGAGGCAGAGGCTGAGACTGGGGGGAGGCTGGAGAGAGGCAGAGGCTGAGACTGGGGGGAGGCTGGAGGGAGGCAGAGGCTGAGACTGGGGGGAGGCTGGAGGGAGGCAGAGGCTGAGACTGGGGGGAGGCTGGAGGGAGGCAGAGGCTGAGACTGGGGAGGCTGGAGGGAGGCAGAGACTGTGGGGAGGCTGGAGGGAGGCAGAGGCAGAGACTGGGGGGAGGCTGGAGGGAGGCAGAGGCAGAGACTGGGGGGAGGCTGGAGGGAGGCAGAGGCTGAGACTGGGGGGAGGCTGGAGGGAGGCAGAGGCTGAGACTGGGGGAGGCTGGAGGGAGGCAGAGGCAGAGACTGGGGGGAGGCTGGAGGGAGGCAGAGGAAGAGACTGGGGGGAGGCTGGAGGGAGGCAGAGGCTGAGACTGGGGGGAGGCTGGAGGGAGGCAGAGGCTGAGACTGGGGGGAGGCTGGAGGGAGACAGAGGCAGAGACTGGGGGGAGGCTGGAGGGAGGCAGAGGCAGAGACTGGGGGGAGGCTGGAGGGAGGCAGAGGCAGAGACTGGGGGGAGGCTGGAGGGACGCAGAGGCAGAGACTGGAGGGAGGCTGGAGGGAGGCAGAGGCAGAGACTGGAGGGAGGCTGGAGGGAGGCAGAGGCAGAGACTGGGGGGAGGCTGGAGGGAGGCAGAGGCTGAGACTGGGGGGAGGCTTGAGGGAGGCAGAGGCTGAGACTGGGGGGAGGCTGGAGGGAGACAGAGGCAGAGACTGGGGGAGGCTGGAGGGTGGCAGAGGCAGAGACTGGGGAGAGGCTGGAGGGAGGCAGAGGCAGAGACTGGGGGGAGGCTGGAGGGAGGCAGAGGCAGAGACTGGGGGGAGGCTGGAGAGAGGCAGAGGCTGAGACTGGGGGGAGGCTGGAGGGAGGCAGAGGCAGAGACTGGGGGGTGGCTGGAGGGAGGCAGAGGCAGAGACTGTGGGGAGGCTGGAGGGAGGCAGAGGCAGAGACTGGGGGGAGGCTGGAGGGAGGCAGAGGCAGAGACTGGGGGGAGGCTGGAGAGAGGCAGAGGCTGAGACTGGGGGGAGGCTGGAGGGAGGCAGAGGCAGAGACTGGGGGGAGGCTGGAGGGAAGCAGAGGCAGAGACTGGGGGGAGGCTGGAGGGAGGCAGAGGCAGAGACTGGGGGGAGGCTGGAGTGAGGCAGAGACTGGGGGGAGGCTGGAGGGAGGCAGAGGCAGAGACTGGGGGGAGGCTGGAGGGAGGCAGAGGCAGAGACTGGGGGGAGGCTGGAGGGAGGCAGAGGCAGAGACTGGGGGGAGGCTGGAGGGAGGCAGAGGCAGAGACTGGGGGGAGTCTGGAGGGAGGCAGAGGCTGAGACTTGGGGGAGGCTGGAGGGAGGCAGAGGCTGGGACTGGGGGGAGGCTGGAAGGAGGCTGAGACTGGGGTGAGGCTGGAGGGAGGCTGAGACTGGGGTGAGGCTGGAGGGAGGCTGAGACTGGGGTGAGGCTGGAGGGAGGCTGAGACTGGAGGGAGGCTGGAGGGAGGCAGAGGCTGGGACTGGGGGGAGGCTGGAAGGAGGCTGAGACTGGGGTGAGGCTGGAGGGAGGCTGAGACTGGGGTGAGGCTGGAGGGAGGCTGAGACTTGGGGGAGGCTGGAGGGAGGCAGAGGCTGGGACTGGGGGGAGGCTGGAAGGAGGCTGAGACTGGGGTGAGGCTGGAGGGAGGCTGAGACTGGGGTGAGGCTGGAGGGAGGCTGAGACTGGGGTGAGGCTGGAGGGAGGCTGAGACTGGAGGGAGGCTGGAGGGAGGCTGAGACTGGGGGGAGGCTGGAGGGAGGCAGAAGCTGAGACTGGAGGGAGGCTGAGACTGGGGGGAGGCTGGAGGGAGACTGAGGCTGAGACTGGGGGGAGGCTGGAGGCTGAGGCTGAGACTGGAGGGAGGCTGAGGCTGAGACTGGGGGGAGGCTGGAGGGAGGCTGAGGCTGAGACTGGAGGGAGGCTGAGACTTGAGGGAGGCTGAGGCTGAGACTGGAGGGAGGTTGGAGGGAGGCTGAGGCGGAGACTGGGGCAGGCTGAGGCTGGAGGGAGGCAAAGGCTGAGACTGGGGGAGAGAGGCTGATGCTGAGGGAAGATAGAGGCTGATGCTGGGGGAGAGAGGCTGATGCTGGGGGAGTGGGAGAGAGGGGCTAATGCTAGAGACAGAGGACAAGGGATGAGGGATAGGGCAATGACAAAATCGATTGGGTGGGGGGAGTGTAAGGACTCAGAATAAGAGGGGGCAGCATTGGGAGCTCATTGTGAAGAAGGGGCAGCATGTGTGGGATCAGTATGGAGTGGAGCAATGTAGGGGAGTCAATATCAAGAGTGGGGTAGTGTGTGTGTGTGGGGGTCTCAGCATAAGCGTTAGTGTGGTGGTCTTAGCATGAGTGGGGCAACATGAAGGTCTCATTATGGAAAAGAGGAAGGCAGCATTAGGAGCTCATGGAGAGGGACAGCATGCATGGGACATTGTGAGAAGGGGGCAGCATGCATGGGACACTGAGGAGGGGGCAGCATGCATGAGACATTGTGAGGAGGGGGCAGCATGCATGGGACATTGTGAGAAGGGGGCAGCATGCATGGGACACTGAGGAGGGGGCAGCATGCATGAGACATTGTGAGGAGGGGGCAGCATGCATGGGACATTGTGAGGAGGGAGCAGCATGCATGGGACACTGTGAGGAGGGAGCATCAAGCATGAGACATTGTGCTGAGGGAGCAGCATGCATGGGACATTGTGAGGCGGGAGCAGCATACATGAGACATTGTGAGGAGGGAGCAGCATGCATGAGACATTGTGAGGAGGGAGCAGCATTCATGGGATATTGTGAGGAGGGAGCAGCATGCATGGGACATTGTGAGGAGGGGCAGCATGCATGGGACATTGTGAGGAGGGAGCAGCATGCATGGGACATTGTGAAGAGGGGGCAGCATGCATGGGACATTGTGAGAAGAGAGCAGCATGCATGGGACATTGTGAGGAGGGGGCAGCATGCATGGGACATTGTGAGGAGGGGGCAGCATGCATGGGACATTGTGAGGAGGGAGCAGCATGCATGGGACATTGTGAAGAGGGCGCAGCATGCATGGGACATTGTGAGAAGGGAGCAGCATGCATGGGACATTGTGAGAAGAGAGCAGCATGCATGGGACACTGAGGAGGGAGCATCAAGCATGAGACATTGTGCTGAGGGAGCAGCATGCATGGGACATTGTGAGGCGGGAGCAGCATACATGAGACATTGTGAGGAGGGAGCAGCATGCATGAGACATTGTGAGGAGGGAGCAGCATTCATGGGATATTGTGAGGAGGGAGCAGCATGCATGGGACATTGTGAAGAGGGGGCAGCATGCATGGGACATTGTGAGAAGAGAGCAGCATGCATGGGACACTGAGGAGGGAGCATCAAGCATGAGACATTGTGCTGAGGGAGCAGCATGCATGGGACATTGTGAGGCGGGAGCAGCATACATGAGACATTGTGAGGAGGGAGCAGCATGCATGAGACATTGTGAGGAGGGAGCAGCATTCATGGGATATTGTGAGGAGGGAGCAGCATGCATGGGACATTGTGAAGAGGGGGCAGCATGCATGGGACATTGTGAGGAGGGGGCAGCATGCATGGGACATTGTGAGGAGGGGGCAGCATGCATGGGACATTGTGAGGAGGGAGCAGCATGCATGGGACATTGTGAAGAGGGCGCAGCATGCATGGGACATTGTGAAGAGGGAGCAGCATGCATGGGACATTGTGAGGAGGGGGCAGCATGCAAGGGACATTGTGAGGAGGGAGCAGCATGCATGGGACATTGTGAAGAGGGGGCAGCATGCATGGGACATTGTGAGGAGGGAGCAGCATGCATGGGACATTGTGAGGAGGGGGCAGCATGCATGGGACATTGTGAGGAGGGGGCAGCATGCATGGGACATTGTCCTCACATCATGCTGCTCCCTCCTCACAGTGTACAGATCATATTTCATAATCGAGGAAGGTGTGGTGCATATACAGTAGTTTATAAGGGAGGGCAGTGTGGTGTTTTAGTTTATTAGGGGCAGTGTCACAGTCACAGTATATAAGTGGGGACGGTGTGGTGGGAATATTTTATACTCATGCTATGTTTTGATGTGCCTGTGGTGATCCCCATTGGGGGGGGGGTTCGTTTCTCATTGATACTTTTTAAAGTGTGCTACAGAGTAGATCTGCCTTAAACAGATGTCGTGTGCGAAAACTCAGTTTTACGTTGTCACTAAGGGGCGCGACCACTTAAAGTGCCTAGGGCAGCATGAAGGCAAAATACAGCCCTGCTGTAAGCCAAAATCATCAACATTAACAGAAATAAACACTTGAAATAGATATCTGTGTGTAATGACTCTATATAATGTTTTTCCCTTTTTGTATTGAATTATCAAAATAAGTTAACTTTTTGGTGATATTCTAATTTATTGAGATGCACTTGTAATCCATTTCAATTAATGGGTCCATGATGTGAATTGGCAGCATAAAGTTATCTTCTGTGAGCTGTCCATTTGAAACTCAGATGTGATTTGGCCTTGGTTGACAATGTTACTTTGGACATGGGAAATGTGTATGATCTTCTTGAAGGAGTTGTCTTGTCTCTCCAGCTGTGGTGTGCATGGACAGCAGCTTAGGCATGGTGGGAATTGTAGTTTCCCCCCTGGTGGTAAGCTAAAGGTTGGAGACCCCTGTTGTAGATGTTCCCCTGCATAAAGTAACAAATCTCTGTGTAACCAGACCATAGAACCACTAAAATAATCTTCATATCAAATTATTAAGAAATCTTCTTAGTTTGTGAAATCCTAGAGCTATCACTCTATGTATATACAGTGTGTCCACCCATATCCTGTCCACCGCCATTAACTTGAGAACGGCAGCAGCTATAGGCATAGAAGTGATGTCTAGGTATAGTAAAGTAGCGTCCGCAGCCTTGTGAGTGTTACACGTTCTAATCATAGCATTTATGTATGCAAGGTGTCGATTCGTATTGAATTAATGATGCCCTACAACTTTGTAATTCACTTTTTTTCTCTATCTCGTTCCGTTTTTGATTTAAAAATGCTAACTCCATTGTTTTCCACCAGGTGACGCTATAGGTGGTTTCATTGCGTAGCACATGGCTACTTTACTATACCTAGACACAACTTCTATGCCTATAGCTGCTGCCGTACTCAAGTTAATGGCGGTGGACAGGATATGGGTGGACACACTGTATATGTGACAGGCAATGTATGAAAGCCCAGCATTCTATAGAATACCTAGGCAATGTATACAATCCCTGTTGTTTTAAAGCAAGGTATGAAATATCTGCGTTGTTCTATACTTTCCCTAGGCATTACATAAAATGTCTAGATATTATAAAGAATTGCAAGAACTGCTCAGGCAAGGCATGAAATATCTGCGTTATTCTATAATTTTCAGGGGCATTACATAAAATGTCTAGGTATTATAAAGAATGACAAGAACTGCTCAGGTCAAAGTCTGATATAATGCCCAGATTGGAAAAGTCTTTAGTAACAAACAGTTAAAAAACTAATAAAAGAAGAAATCCTAAATGAACAACGGGATATCTTTACTGGAAAAAAACAAAGAAACAGAAGTGTCATTCCTGACTATTAGTCTTTAGTAACAAACAGTCAAAAACATGAAAGAAGAAATGCAAAATGAACAACAGGATATCTTTGCTGGGAAAAAAAAAAAGGAACCAGAAGTGTCATTTCTGACTATATGTTGCAGCACGGGAAGCTAGAATGGCATTTTAATGCTAAGGGCAACTGAGCCAGTTTCACAGATCTGCTGCTGCCTGCTCTGTCCACCTACTTTTGGACAGACCAACCCTGTAGTATTCTACACTCCGCCTGTTTGTCATTTAGGTATTCTATAGAATGACTAGGAAATGTATGAACGAACATCTTATGTATTTCACACTTTGACGACCCATTTCCGGCATTGTATACATTGCCTAGGTATTCTATAGAATGCTTGTCATTACACATTGCCGGTAACATATATATATATTAAAGCTAAATAATGCCAAAGAATCGGTTAAGCCTTAACCAAATAAACTATATTTATGAATGTGAACAATGAATACCAGTAACAGTATTATTTTTATAACTAAATGCCGCTTTACACGCTGCAATCTCGCTAGCGAGATCGCTAGCGAGCGTACTTGCCCCCGTCGGTTGTGCGTCACTGGCAAATCGCTGCCCGTGGCGCACAACATCGCTCGGACCCGTCACACTACTTGCCTAGCGACGTCGCTGTGACCGGCGAACCGCCTCCTTTCAAAGGGGGCGGTTCGTTCGGCGTCACAGCGACGTCACTAAGCAGCCTCCCAATAGAAATGGAGGGGCAGAGATGAGCGGGACGAACATCTCTACCACCTCCTTGCTTCCTCATTGCGGGCGGCCGCAGGTAAGGTGAGGTTCCTCGTTCCTGCGGTGTCACACGTAGCGATGTGTGCTGCCGCAGGAACGAGGAACAGCCTGCGTTTGGCAACAGCAACGATAATCGGGAATAGAGCACCGTGTCAATGAGTAACGATAAGGTGAGTATTTTTGCTCATTAGCGGTCGCTCGTACGTTTCACACGCAACGACATTGCTAACGAGGCCGGATGTGCGTCACGAATACCGTGACCCCAACGACATCTCGTTAGCGATGTCGCTGCGTGTAAAGCAGCCTTAAGGGTTTATTCACACTGAATTTTTTTTTGCTGAGTTATCAGAGCAGAAACGCCAAAAACCTCACAAAATTTAAAAACCAGACGCTTTTATTAGAGAGTTGGAATGTTTCTGTAACATTTAGATGTTTTCATTTGTCCCACTAATTTTATTTCAAGAAAAAGACAAATAATCAAAAAATAAAGCTTTTAAATGATCGTTCAGTTCATTGAAAATAAAGATTTATTCAAAGTTATATTACCTATGGAAAAAGAAAATAAATGGCTCCTAAATATAATAACTGGTTGTAACATCTTTGGCAGTAACAATTGCAATCAAACATTTGCGATAGCTTTTGTTCAGGCTTTTAAGTTTTTAATGTCACCGTGGAGGAAATTCGGACATCTTTTGTTTGCAGAATTGTTTTTTAATTCTGCTACATCAGAGTTTTTCAAGTGGCATCTGACTATTTAGGCACTATCTTCTTCAACATTTTCAAAAGAGAAGAATTCATGGCTCCTCTAGTTAGATTACTTTGCCTGAGCCCAGATGTACTGGGACCCAGGTTTTCCAAAAAGTTACACCTTTGACTCATGAATAGAGATGAGCAGACCCATGGAAGTTTGGTTTGCTTCGGTTCGGTGGGTGCAGCTGGACTTTAGATAAAGTTCGGTTGGGGACCTGGACTTGGTCTGAAGCCCAATGGAAGTCACTAATTGGGGAGTTCGGGTCTCCGCCTGCACGCAGCCAGCCATAAACAGATCACTTCCGAGGGGTGGTCAGGGTTTTTCTTTTTTTTTTGTTTGTTTGGTGCACACTACATCCGATCACGCTGTTGTTACCCCCAGTACTATCCGTTAAAAAACTTCAAGTGGCTCGCACTGGGCTGAGCACCAAGCATACCCGAGCACAGCGATGCTCACCCAAGTGGTCAGCATACATAAAACGCCAGAAATCCGAACAAAGTCTGTGTTTGCTATGAACACCGAACTTCAAATTTACTCATCTCTAGTCATGAGTCAACAGAATATTATCTCTATAACTTTTTGGAGTTATCTAGATCTTTCTTGGGAAAAGTAATATTTTTACCTTTATGTTTTTTCTTTTTTTCTCTTGTTGTCAGCAGTGGTTTGTACTCTGCAACTATTTCATTGCAAGCCATTTTTGGCCTCTGTTTTTCTTAGGGCTCAGTCAGATGTTTGTACACATGGGACCGATCATTGACGGCATTGCATGGACTGGCCACGGGTCTCATTAAGGAAACTCAGCAGCTTCAGAAGCATAAATATGGCTGTTGAGTTCGGATCAGAAGACCTGCAGCTTGTCCATAAATTGCGGTCCACAATCAAATCGATGTACGTACATGGACTTCTGGATGAGCCCTAATTGTGTGATTAGACCTTATTTGAGTTCTTTAAGATTTTGGCTCTTTGAGGATATGTCATCATTGTGCTCTTAGATAAACTCTGGTAAGGCATCCTTTTTGGAAACTTCACCAGTGTTCCAGGGTTTTCTCCATTTGTGGATAATGGCCATTACTGTGGTTCACAGGAATCCCAGGGCCCCTAAGCGATGGCAATGTAACCCTTTCCAGATTGGTAGATTTTAATTACTTAAGCCTGCTTTACACGTGTCGATATGTCGTGCGATCGCATTTACGATCGCACCCGTCCCCATCGTTTGTGCGGCACGGGCAATTTGTTGCCCGTGTCACACAAAGTCGTAAACCCCCATCACACGTACTTACCTTCCAAACAACCTTGCTGTGGGTGGCGAACATCCTCTTCCGGAAGGGGGACGGACGTTCGGCATCACAGCGACGTCACACAGCGGCCGGCCAATAGAAGCGGAGGGGCTGAGATGAGCAGGACGTAAACATCCCGCCCACCTCCTTCCTTCTGCATTGCCGGAGGATGCAGGTAAGCTGCAGTTCATCGTTCCCGAGGTGTCACACCGAGCGATGTGTGCTGCCTTGGGAACGATGAACAACCGGAGCACAGAAGGTCGTTTGATTTTTAGAAAATGAGCGACGTGTCAACGAGCAATGATAAGTTGAGTATTTTTGCTCGTTAACAGCCGCTCGTAGCTGTTACACGCTACGATATGTCAAACTATGCCGGATGTGCGTCACCAACGACGTGACCCTGACGGCATATCGTTAGATATATTGTAGTGTGTAAAGCGGCCTTTAGTCTTGTCTCTTTACTTGAATCTCTTCAGAATGCGGCATCGGGTTCAATTTAATTGGTGCTTCTATTCAACCAGGTCTGGCAGTAAGTAATCATGGCTGGGGTGCAGTACATGACTCACATAATGCCAGGTAGGGCTGAACAATATATAATTTTTAATGAATGAAATAATCTTTTAAAAAATAGTATTTTACGTTTACTGCTGTAATTTGGTGATTTGAAATATTGTGTGGTAAAAGCTGAAGAAGCAGACAAAGGCAAATATTTTTTCTCAGCAGTCATAGGTAAATTTAAAAACCTAATAAATATTAACTTGCTTCCAAAGAAGTATATGTAATATTAATTGATATTGAGATGACAGACTTATTTCTTGGCTATTTTCTGCATATTTCAGTGTATGGCTGTACAATATTAGTTGGCAGTTATTTCTATGCACAAAGATGTATATTAAAGGGCTGTCACGGTCGTTTCTCTGTTGCAGAGTTTTGTGACAGGTTCTGGGTCTGAGTCTCACTTTACCTTGTTGGACTCTGTTTATTAAATGGATTCTCTTTCCTTCGGCGAGGAGAGGGTTAATGTCAGTTTACCTTCCAGCAGCTCCTGACTCCTGGTCAGGTGTTTCTTGTTTGGACCACGCCGAGGTCCTATAAATACCCTCTACGTCCACCAGAAGGTTTGGAAGCTTGGCCAGGAGGAGAAAGGAGCTGGAGAAGCCCTCTCTGAGACTTGCATTGTGGACTGCAGCATTGATGCTTGCTGCAGCTGTTCTCGGTGTTTGTACGGTATGGATGTTACCCAGTAGTCTGTTTTCTACCCCCCCCCTTTATGTTGTTGCCCCTTGTGCACTTTTAGTGGCTCCTTTGTGTGTGGTTGACGCATGTACAAGTTCTTGTCGTTGTTACCCCTGTTTTGTCCGTATTTGTCAAAGGGGTGTTTACTTCTGTTCTTGTCCCTTCCCCTCGGGTGGTGGGTTGTAGAGGGGAGTCTGACCATCAGGGACTAGAACAGGTGATAGGGCTAGGTTGGGGACCCGGACCTCCCTACCTTCAAGGATACCTCCGGGTGTTAGGGTGAGCGCAGAGGCCCCAGCCTTAGGGCCACTATAGGCTTCCCCATGTTCCCCAGTTCACCTGTGACAGGCTTGTGCAGGCTGTTTAGATTGATGACCAATCCATAGGTTAAGTTATCAATATCAGATCATCGGAAGGCAAACACCACCACCGATTAGCTGTTTTCAACTACAGCACTGATCTGAAGTATACATTGAATGTAGACGAGCAGCACGGCTTCACCTATTCTGTGGTGGCCATTGTTTTGTTTTATGCGGTAATTCAGCCAAATCGAAGCAAATTGGTGCAACTACACAAAGAATGAAGCTGTGCTGTTCTGTCTCCATTGACTGTTTACATCCAGCCACCACTGAAGCTCAAAAGAGTTGATCGGCAGGGGGATCGGGTGCCAGACTCTCACCACCCTGATATTGATGACTTGGGGTGATCAATTTTGTTATCTGATATTTTCTTTAGGAGTAGTTCACAGATGCTTTTCACTCTGTACATTCAAATAGCACTGGGCAAAATGTGTATATTTACATTATATTCCATGTTTGTATTGGTTAAAATGTCATCCAGCGCAAATCTCAAAAATCTTTGTCAATCCTTTGTGGTTTTCGTCCTCTTGCATTTGTATTGCAGGGAATGTGGAGGGTTTACACATGACCTGACCCGTAGTGCGAGGTAATACCAGAATGGTGTGGAAAGAATAGTGGAAGAGAACACAGTTGGGGATATGCACACATTGATCACATATGGCTGAACCAACACTAATTCTGAGATTCTTTATATTATAAACTGGGATAACACTGTGCTGCTTCTGTTTGGTTTCACATTGCCTTTTTACTTATGAATAACATTCTACTGGAAAGTTGTGTTTTAATAATTGATCATTTTCTAATGGATTTTAATGTTGAGCTGCTCAGATGTGATACAATAAAGCTTGGGATGGTAATGAGGCGTTGTGCGGTCGTGATTAATGCGCCATATAAACTCCTATCACAGAACAGACTTCCACAGAAAAGTCACTGCACTTAAGATCTAAATTTCTCTTCCGAAGCTGACATTTAGCTTAAATAATTCAAAGGAAAGTCTAGGAACATTGGTAGCAGATGTATCACCTTACTCTGGTGGAAAATATGATTGGCTATAAAGTGAGGTGCAGTAGAATTGGCCACTTTTGGCGAAATGAGTCATAAGTAGAAAGTTCAAATATTTGCCATAGATCATTGTGTTTTTCAACATTTCTTTCCACTTTATGTCAAATGTATCTATTGTATCTAAGGTTGGTTTTAAAACATTTTAGAAACTTGATAACAAAATAGGCACATTGGTTTCAGAACATTCTAGAATGAAGTAGAAAGAGATCCGATGAATGTCACATTCCACAGCAATGTAAAAACACTTTATTGAAATTACATCTAATGGGTGAACAATATGATCAATTTATTGTCATGTATGGCGATTAGCTTAACACAATGTGTACTGTGTGCCATTATCCAGCAACATGTGGTTCACACCCACATAATTGGTATTTACAGGCCTAATGTGTGGGGGGAAAAAACTCAATTCACCACGAATAGTCTAAATTATTGAAAAAGAACAGGATGAATTCATGGATTCAGGTGGTTTGCAATAATAACTAATCCTATTGGTTATCTGGAAAAAAAAGTTACACGTGTAGGGGCTGAATGTATATATTCAATATTCTGGTATTGTCATCTCTCTCATTTAATCCGGAAGCCTCCAGTGCTGTGTTTCCCCTCTCCACTGAGCCATAGTCTGGTTCAGTCGCTGTCCTAGTTCTGAACACTTTGTTTGTGTGTTCATTGCCTTTCTGCCAACAAGTGTTTTCAATGCTGTAATTCAGTCTGCCCTATAACCTGGCTGGTGTAATTATTTACAGCTTTCCAAGACTTAAATTTTCTCGTTGGTGTTATTTCTGAAGTGATCCCTGCTTGGAACTACATCCTACCTGCCTAGTCTTTCTTTTGACAGGTTATTACTTTTGGCTTACCTTATTTTTACTCTGTGCCTTCCCCTTGGATTATTAATGAGATATGTGAAACCCTCGATGGCCGCTTAGGAAGTAAAGGTCTGAGTCATCCAGTTAGGGCTCTTTCAGTCTACGTAGGGGCCTTTAGGGACTGCGCAGCTGAGACCTCTAGTCTATACAAGAAGTAGGTACGTCAGGTGTAGTAGTTTTAAGATAGAAAATATTGTAAAATAAGCTCTAAGTGTGCACGTCAGTGCGTATAACAGGTATATGTTTCTTGGGTGAGTATTGTGAGAGTAAAGCAATCAGAAATTATTGTATTGCCAGATATGTAAACCAGGGTTGGCAATCAATCTGGCAGGGCAAGCAATAGGCAGGAATAATGCACTGGAGAAGCTAATGAAAACAAATGAAGAACGTTTTATTGAAATACCATGCCAGCTATTCTGACCTGAAAGGGTTAGGAATCTTTTTTGAGAAACACAGTATTAAGGGCTGCTTTCAGTTATGTGGACTATGATTGTAGGGATTTGTTCAATTACCTCAAGGCAACCTATAAAAATGCAACAACTGTAGGAGAGATAGCAAATGGCTATCATGTCTAACTCTAGAATATTATACTAAACCAAAAAAACCCAGTTCAGATTACAAAGGTAGATATCTTTATTAATTAATAATAATAATAATAATAGAAGGTATAGTAAAAAGAGTAAATAATATAAAAATAGTAAATTGTATATACTTTCATTGTCCGAATAGTTTTTTTTGGTTTAGTACAATTGCCTCATGGCATCAAGATTAATTTTTTTAGCTTTATTGGCAATTTGTTGATTACATTCAAGCTTGGGTTTTTTCCCTTTCTCTGGATCACTTGGGGTAACTCGTCACAAGACCAGATGATATTATATTATAGCTGTGTGTACAGTAATGGCTAGAAATTTGTGGGTAGAACCATGCACAAATAAAGCCAATTACTTTACTCTGCAAATAATTGTATATGGAAATCTTTTCTGCACTCAAACTTATCTTAAGATACTTGCACAGTAAAGACTACGTCTCACTAAGCGACATCGCTAGCGACATCGCTGCTGAGTCACGGTTTTTGTGACGCAACAGAGATCTTGCTAGCGATGTCGCTATGTGTGACATCCAGCAATAACGAATAACGTTTGGAACACCATTCTAAGTCCGAACTGGGTGCAAAAAAGGGACCCCAACGTAGAGAAATACTTTGGCGTAGTGTTGGGGCTCTATTGCATTGATCAATTCAGTAGCTAAATTTCTCTTGATTCATATGTTCATGGCAGTAATGCAGATTCCATTTTTCACATTTTCACTCTTACATGTAGCTATTGGATTTTTCAAGTCAGTATTCACACAGCAGTTTCTGCTATTTCATGTATTCCCCTTACATAGTCACTGGTGTGCATAACTTATCTCCCCATAGTGATGTTTTTTTAGGTTTTTTGCACCCAGTTCAGACATAGAATGGAGTTCCAAACGTTATTCGTTATTGTTAGTAGTTTTTCGTTTGTGAACCCTCCCCACCACACCTATTGCCAATCCACATTATACGCATATATAGCCTGGGTCTCAGCTTCCCATACACGGTAAGTTTTTTAACTGCATGAGAGGACACACACAAGCTAGGGACCCCAACGTAGAGAAATACTTTGGCGTAGTGTTGGGGCTCTATTGCATTGATCAATTCAGTAGCTAAATTTCTCTTGATTCATATGTTCATGGCAGTAATGCAGATTCCATTTTTCACATTTTCACTCTTACATGTAGCTATTGGATTTTTCAAGTCAGTATTCACACAGCAGTTTCTGCTATTTCATGTATTCCCCTTACATAGTCACTGGTGTGCATACCTTATCTCCCCATAGTGACATCCAGCAATGACCTGGCCCCTGCTGTGAGGTTGCTGGTCGTTGCTGAATGTCCTGGACCATTTTTTGGTCGTTGCTCTCCTGCTGTGAAGCACACATCTCTGTGTTTGACAGCGAGAGAGCAACGGATCTGAATGTGCAGGGAGCAGGGAGCCGGCTTTTCCGGACACTGGTCACCAAGGTACACATTGGATAACCCGATATTTACCTTGGTTACCAGCGTCCGCAGATTCTAGAAGCCAGCTCCCTGCACACGTAGCCAAGGTACACATCAGGTAACTATAAGCAAAGTGCTTTGCTTAGTAACCCGATGTAACCATGGTATGCAAAATCTGCCTGTATGAATGGTCAGATCGCTGGTGGGATCGCTGGTAGGATCGCTGGAGCGTCGCTTAGTGTGACGGTACCTTAAGTCAGTATAGTAGATTTCTATTTATCTTGATGCTTGTACTCCTTAATGTCCAGGTGATAAACTGATACTTGTTTATTTTAATAATCATATGAACTGTACTCATATTGGGGACTGGCATATATGCCAAGCTTCTCCTAGAGGCACGATTTTCTCTCTTGGTGCTCAAAGTTGTGGTTTAAGAGTGTTTCCCATTACCCTTAAGACTCCATACACATTAGACCGAAGTTGTATTAAATGGTTTGTTTCAACCACTTCATCCTTTGGTTCTTTGGGTAGCAAACTCTCAACTTTAGGGACAGTTGTCTGAAGGATCTATCGGGCATGGCTGATATCTTTGTACAGCTATCATCCATGGCATATTTAGTATATGCTGATCATTGGGAAAAGGACGATCTATTATTTCTAGCTCCATCTTTGGATGTATCAAGTTAATATTATCAAACATTTTCCTTCACTGTACATCAAAAATGTATGGCTTCATCTTAAAAGTATTTGTACAATGTAATCACATGTATGGTGCGGTTGTGTAAATGACGTTTCATATGAACGATGATTAATCATTCCTTTTTTCGATCGTCATTTTGTGTATATGGGGCCCTTAGGGTACCATTTTTTGCATCAGTGTTTGTATGCCAGAGCCAGGAATTGAACTTACACAGGAAAACTATACTTCAAAGATTGACACCTGTTCTGTGTTTTGGAGACACTGTGTTTAGCATATAAATACGGATCAAAAATACTGATGCATGTATAAGGCCTAAAGCACAATCATTCATTTAATTGACCTTGCCCTTCATTTAACAATACAGTGGAACCTTGGTTAACGAGAACAATCCGTTCTGGTAGTGTGCTTGTTAACCAAGTTACTCGTTCAGCAAAGCAAGATTTCCCATAGGAAATCATTGCAATGCAGACAATTCGTTCCATAACTTGTTAAATGTCCCATCCTGGTGCCCTATTGTGCCATTCCACACACGTACAAACATGTACAAACACACGCACACACACATACACATATTATGCATATTATTCCCTCGACGGTCTCCTGGAACTTGCAGTTCGCCCGTACAAGACGTGTATCGTGTAACCAAGGCGACCGATGCCGGACCTTCCACACTCAGCGCACTGACGTCAAAGGCAGGAGCCGCTTGCCTCTGATTGGCCTTTTGAGTAGCGCCTGACAGGGGAAGTTCCTCCCTCATCACGATGGTTACCGGATACACGTCCTGTGGAGGAACGACCTTCCCCTGTCAGCCGCTAATCAAAGGCAGCGTGCTGGCCAATCAGAGGCAAGCGGCTCCTGCCTTTAACGTCAGGGCGCTGGGACCTGAAGGTCCGGCATCGGTTGCCTTGGTTACCCGTTACTTGCAAGTTCCAGGAAGCCGGCGAGGGAACGGAAGGTAAGGTGCACATAATATGTGTATGTGTGTGCGTGCGTGTTTGTTTGTGTGTTTGTGTGTGCTTGTATGTGTTTGTGTGGACTGCAACAGCGGGTTAGAGCACGTTGGATGTACGGAATGGGAAGTGTGTGCGGTGAGTTTTTTGCTCGTACAGCAAGGCTTTCTCGTAAACCGAGTTACGAATTTACAGAAAGCCTTGCTCGTTATGCGAAATACTCACTAACTGGGTTACTCGTTAAGCGAGGTTCCGCTGTATAATACATAATCCCATCTTTTCTTCAGGTCATCACAAATACAATGCTCACTCCAGTAAGCTATTCTACCTTCCATCTGTAGTGTGGTCTATTCACTCCTCTACTAACCTCATCCTTCTCTCAATTACAGTTAGGTTCAGAAGTATTTGGACAGTGACGCAAGTTTTGGCATTTTAGCTGTTTACCAAAACATATTCAAGATAAAGTTATGTAATTAATATTAGCTTAAAGTACAGACTGTCAGCTTTACTTTGAGGGTATTCACATCCTCATAGAGTAAGAGTTTAGGAATTACAGCTCTTAATATGTAGCTGCTTCTTTTTCAAGGGACCAAAAGTAATTGGACAGTTATCTCAAAAGCTATTTAATGGGCTGCATGGGCTATTGCCTCATTAATCCATCATCAATTAAGCAGGAAAAAAGGCCTGGAGCTTGGAGCCAGCCAATAGAAGCGGAGGGGCGGAGCTGAGCGGGACGTAAACATCCCGCCCACCTCCTTCCTTCCGCATTGCTGGCCGGGAGCCGCAGGACGCAGGTAAGATCTGTTCATCGTTCCCGGGGTGTCACACACTGCAATGTGTGCTACTCCGGGTACGATGAACAATCTGACGTGCAATTCTAGAGAAATGAACGATGTGCGTGCAATGAACGTTTTACCGTTCAATCGCACGTACCTGTCACACACTGCAATGTACCTTAGGATGCCGGATGTGCGTCACTTACGACATGACCCCGCCGACACATTGTAAGATACATTGCAGCGTGTAAAGCGGGCTTAAGACAAAACATAAGACAGAAAGACCCACAAACAAGCAACAAGTGAAGTCATCTGTAGTAAAGGCCGGCAAAGTATCACACAGGAGGAAACTCAGCGTTTGGTGCTGTCCATGGCTTCTAGACTCCAGGCTCTCTGCAAAGCATTAAAAATGAACATTATATTTATAGTAAAGTACATTTGTCCAATTTTGAGCCCTTAAATTAAGGAGCCTTTGTAGAAAGACTGTTGCAATTCATAAATGTATTACAAGATAGTTTTGTTCAACCCCTTTCATTAATCCTCAATTTCTGCATTTCAATTGCATCTAAGTAGTTTAATTGTAAATAAAAAATAGTAACATGCAAAGGCCAAATCACGAAGATTCAGTCACTGTCCAAATATTTCTGGATCATCATCTATCGTTTGTGCTCTTGCATCCCTCATCTCACCATTTCTTCACAACAAATAAATGCTTACTGGATCCCTACAATCATAGCACAGCGTGTATCTTAGACAAGGCCTCCAGTTGGTATACACAAAAATAATAGCTGTGTTGTGGGGGGGGGGGGTTACCTATAGATTGCACTGTCACCCTACAAGTGCACTAGGCAGCTGCCACATATCAATTGTCCTAA
The DNA here is from genome assembly GCF_048569485.1 of Anomaloglossus baeobatrachus. Lineage (NCBI taxonomy): Eukaryota > Metazoa > Chordata > Amphibia > Anura > Aromobatidae > Anomaloglossus > Anomaloglossus baeobatrachus. The sequence goes on from NC_134358.1 coordinate 422,612,332, forward strand.
GCTTTTGCACATAACCTCAATGTAATATCATGAACATTTTTTACCCCAACGTTTGAAGAACACCATGTCTGCTACTGACTGCTGTGATGTAAATTTCCATTGCATATGAATGGCTTGTATATATTCATCCCTTTAGCGCGTTCACTCTTCGATCAATCAGTTTTTCTCATACGCTGGCTGCATTACGCCTGGACTTGTGAAAATAAGTCAACCACATTCTTTTACGTTCAACTTGTCATTATTGTATTTTATAGATTTGGTATATAAACTGTATAGATTGGCACCTGCTGTTCTGAACACTCACCATTATATTGCACCATCCTGTACACATTAATATCATCCAAACCCTCTGAATTCGGGTGGGACCAACAGTCTAAAGTACATGGGGTCCTTCCTCCTCTCCGATTTCTAACTGCCGATACTTTATACAATATAAGCCGAGTCTGGCAGCTGCTCTCTGACAGAACACGTGCACTTATTTATGGAGGAGTTGGGAGAGATAGCTGCCATTCGTCTGACACCTATTGTTTATGGGGTCATTTACAACTTTTTCTAGCCAAAAAAAAATAAAAAATCCATGAAAACCAGATGCAGGATGATTTATCAGAATTCTTATAGTTTTATTTTGTATTCTTCTTATGGTTTTATTTTATTCATGGTAAGTGCTTTGTCAAAACCTTGTGCACCAAAGGCAACAAGGCATTAATTTTACCGTACATTAAAATACATCTTGTTAGGATTTAATTAGTGATGTTAATAATCTTCTCTGCATGAACTCCTTTAATTTGCTTGGAAATTAGCTCCGCAACAATTTTCTTTTCTCCAGCTTTCTTAGGGGCACATATAATCTTCGAACGAAAGATTCCTCCTGGTCTAACATCCCTAAGTGTGAAATGAGAAAACAAATATTGAAACAAGCACAAACATACAAACAGAGAAACACCTCAAGGTCTTCCTACAGTTTCTGTGTTTCTAGTGCTAGTTATTTAGAAGCTGAAATACAACCAACCAGAAGCAAGATAACTATTAAATATGGGTCCTGCAGTGTACATATCTATATACTCAGGGGAAGGACTATCACTCTTGGAGCTCAAGGATATGTGCACATGACGTCTTATATACTTGGGTGCTGCCATGAAAACCGCCTGAAAAACCTATCAAAAAATGCTCGATAGAATGAACACATGCATCTCTATGTAAAAACAACTTTCTGTTCATATTTTTAGGCTTTTAAAAGAAGTGACCTGACCATTCTTCTGAAGTTTTCCACTTTGAAGACACGCTGTATGTTACAAAACAAGTCAATGGAAAAGCGCAAAAGATGCACTGATGTCTTTTGGAACATTTTGCAACCATTTTTGATTGGAAGAAAAAACGGTAGGGTTTCTTTATTATTCAATGGAATGAAAAAAAAACAACCAGAAAGCAACAATAAAAAATCTTAACAAAAAACACAGACAAAGCCTAAAAAAAACACTTGTGGCAAAAAAACAACTGAAAAATGCTTGGGGAAATTATAAAAAAAAAAATGGCACAAAAAAAACCTCTTGAATAACATTAAAAAAAACAGTTTTGCCTGAAGTGACTTCTGGTTGAAAAACGTGGTGAGTTTGCCTGAGTTCAAATGATGTCATGAGCATATAACTAAGGCTATGTGCACTAAGTGTCATTTTTAGGCTATGTGCGCATGTTGCGTCATGTCCATGCTGCAAATTTTGCAGCGATTTGGCAGTGCATGTGCGCTTCAAATCACTGCAGAAACACTGCTTAATGGATGCAGTGTGTCTGCAGAATAGATGCCGACTTCATGCGCTCTGGATGCTGCCTCTCCCATAGACAGAGTAGGAGCAGCATCCAAAGCGCACGAAAGAAGTGACATGCTGCATTTTTGAACGCAGAGATTTTGTCAAATTTTTGACTCTCAAAAAATTGTGTTCAAAAAAGCATCGTGCACACGGACTATGCACAATCTTCATAGGGACGCAGGACGCATGCATTTACGCTGCAGTGCTAGATTCAGCATAAATGCATGAAATTCTGCAACGTGCGCACATAGCCAGATTCTACCTGGAATCCACTTGAAAAAGTGCCACATAAGCACCTCACAAAACAAAACGCACAGTAATATCAAAATAACATTGCTGTGCACATGTTCCATCCTATATTGCTTCTCTTAATCATTTAATCAGAGTTTGGAAGCCTTGAAACAATTTAAAGAAGTAACGTGCTCAGTTTTTGCATGGCTTCCAATAGGAAGCCTCCCACTCTTTGTACTTGAAGATATAGAGTAAAACAGGCTGACGAAAGAAAGACAGCATTTTCGCTTCAGGAAAATGAATGCCGGTGTTTTTCTGAAGCGGCTTCACCTGGGGAAATTTGGTAGCTGCGCCAGCTTCTATGAGACGCCATGTGCACATAGCCTAAAGATGTGGTTCACAAAGCCACAAACCTTTTTCAATGAAGTTCAGAATAACAATACTCAGTCTGACAATCATTCATTGAATTGATCCTTGTGACCTCGTAATACAGCTTGCCCTTGTCTTCACCAAAACATACTGAGTCATAAAAGTTTGAATCACTGATATTAACTATCTGTTGTCCTCAGATGGTTTTTCTCGAATATATCCTTTGTACTTTGCAGATGTAATATCTAACTATACATTCTCAATGACACCAGGCAATGTCCAACAAGGGCTAAAATCGGAAACACAATCTTTCACCAGAAGATCATTCGTTCAATAACTGTTCAGCTTTCGGCCTACTTTTATCTATTATGTATGGCCACCTTTACTTACCCTTGATCAAACTTTTCCAGTCGGAAGATGCCAAGTCCTTCCACGTGTAGCTCACACTTCTCTAAGGGAATACTTAGAGTGTTCTTAAACGTGAAGGTACAGGTAAAATCTTCATTGATCTTCCCAGTTTCTGGCATCTGTAATGAAAATATAAGATATATATAGAGGCATTGATCACGGGCATTCACTGCACCAAATAATTATTGCATTAGAGAGTGTAGATGATGCAGTTTCTTTGCTGCTTTTTATCCACATTTTCTGCATTTGTCAGCATCAAAATAAGTGATGACAATCTTCTCAGATTATTGTTTTTGTAGTCTTTTTTTAAGGTGTTTGCCCCTTTATTTGATGCATTTTAGGGCAGATTTAAAGCAGTGTTTTTTTCTAGCAGTTTTTTGGTTTAGACCAGCATGAATTTTCTTGATCTTAAATCCACTTTGCTTAGATATGTAAAAACAGCAGATTTTCTGCATAAGTAAACACACAGGGAAAAAACACAGCTGAACGTTTGTACATTTTGCTATAAAACCTAATTTGCAATGGGGCTTGAATAATTTCACCTGTATGACACAGAAATATTAGAGCAGTACATCAGGTACATATAATGAATTGCACAGTGACTAAATGCATAGCACATAGTGCAGTATTTCTCAACTCCAGTTCTCAAGACCCATCAACAGATCATGTTTTCAGGTTTTCCTTAATATTAGACAAGGAATAATTCCATCACCTGTGCAACATTAATGAAAGCCTGAAAACCTGATTGAGGAAAACCTGAAAACATGATCTGTTGGTGGGTCTTGAGGACTGGAGTTGAGAAACACTGGCAGAGTATAGAACCAACAAAGTACTAAACAAAAAAGTGACAAGTTCATATGTCAATCAATCTTAAGTACCAATCCAGTAGGTTCTTTGCACCCCAATGTAGGTTTCACTTATTGCATTTGACCACATAAACTAGATTATAATTACATGTGATTAAAACTTACCTCCACTTTAATTGGTGGGTATTGAAACGCTGTGATCAGGCACTCACTATTTTTTTCTTGTTCTTTAGTTTCTGTTATGACATTAAGTCTGATCATGAGCTCATCATCGACTGTAGTCATACACTTCATGTATTGGTCGGCAGCAACATTCATGGGAATAGTAGCAACTACGTTTGTGATGCAACAAGAAAGGCAAAATAGGAAAATGAATACGCAGAATATTGTTGCTACATCATTAGTTATAATGAGGAGGTGTCAGGTCTCATGATTTGTCGCAGTACATAATTTAAATCTCCTTAAAATAACAATTTCTAAAACGATATATTGAGGTAATTCTCCTTTATTCCCGCCTGGAAATGAAGTTGACATACTATTTTGATTGGGAAGAGTAAAAGCTAGTTATTTATTTATTTCTACATTACCATGAGGAATAAGCAGGAAACAGCAAAATGCAGAATTTTAAGATAAGATGCTCCAGATTTGTAAATTTATGAGGAATACAAGTACTTGCTAATACAGATGTGTCACTAGAGTCCTCTCTAAAGATAACCTGTCATGTAAAAACTGCTATTGAATTTCTGGTATGGGGTTGATCTGCAGGTTATTGCATTCTGAAACCATGTGGGCCCAGCTGCAGGAAGGAAATGAACTTTATCCCTCCTGGCAGCCTGGGGCTTTCAGTCATAGGGTTGTAGCTGGTGCAGCTTCAGTTACCCCTCAGTGCATACTGAGATGCGGCTGTTACCGCTCCCTTGGCACTGACTGACAGCTGGCTCTAATGCCAAGCCAGTGAGTCAGCACCAGGGGTGACAAACCATGCTGGCACCACCCTAATGACTGAAAGCCTGAGGCTGCCTGGAGGAATAAAGTTAATTTCCTCTCGGCATAATACAATGTGCATTGAAAAAGCTTATACAGTACTTAAGATAGACATTTCCCTTTTAAAGGGAATCTGTCAGCAATATTTCACACCTAAACTATTTATATGTCAATGTAGCTCTTTCAAAGATAAGTCCAGCAATATCTTTACATGGCTGGTCTATTCCTCCATTACTGAGAAATCACTGTTTGAATTCATATGCAAATGAGTAAAAATCAGGACGGAACAGACAAGCCATGTTAATGTATTCCTGGACTGGTTTTTGAAAGAGCTATATACACATATAACTAGTTGGGGTGAAATCCTGCTGATAGATTAACTTTAAAGACGCACTCCCAATAAAAATGTAATTAACTAAAACTTTCTACATGTATGTGTAGTGTAGTGTAAGTTTTTTAATAAACTCATTGATCGCCATCTTCCCTGGTTTCCAGCACCGCTCCGATCCTCACATGACTTCAAATCCGACTTGCCAGATCACACCTGATCAGACTGAGGTTTGTCCGTAAATTGGAAGTCACTGTTACAATGTGAGTTTATGGACAAAGTGACTTCCAGTCCACACGTAAACATTAGTGTGATCCAGGAGTCAGATCTGAAGTCACGGGGGTCAGAAGAGGGCTGATGCAATGCAGGAAATGGTAAGTATATTAACGCACTAAGGGTACCTTCACACTTTAGCAATGCAGCAGCGATCCGACCAGCGATCTGACCTGGTCAGGATCGCTGCTGCATCGCTACATGGTCGCTGGTGAGCTGTCAAACAGGCAGATCTCACCAGCGACCAGTGACCAGCCCCCAGCCAGCAGCGACGTGCAAGCGACGCTGCACTTGCACGGAGCCGGCGTCTGGAAGCTCCGGACACTGGTAACTAAGGTAAACATCGGGTATGGTTACCCGATGTTTACCTTAGTTACCAGCGCACTCCGCTTAGCTTAGCGTGTGCAGGGAGCAGGAGCCGGCACTGGCAGCGTGAGAGCTGCGGAGGCTGGTAACGAAGGTAAATATCGGGTAACCACCTTGGTTACCCGATGTTTACCTTGGTTACAGCTTACCGCAGGCTGCCAGACGCCGGCTCCTGCTCCCTGCACATTCAGGATTGTTGCTCTCTCGCTGTCACACACAGCGATGTGTGCTTATCAGCGGGAGAGCAACAATAAAAAAACGAACCAGCACTGTATGTAACGAGCAGCGATCTCACAGCAGGGGCCAGATCACTGCTCAGTGTCACACACAGCGAGATCGCTAATGAGGTCACAAAAAACGTGACTCAGCAGCGATCTCAGTAGCGATCTCGCTGTGTGTGAAGTACCCCTTACACTACCCTACACACACATTTAGAAAGGGGGTTTTTTAAAGGCTTTATTTTCCATTTTTCTGTTTTTAAAACAGTGAGAATGTTAACACTAGAACTACTGAGGTAGTCATTTTGACTACTTTGCACCATGTATTTCTATATAGGTGTCACGAGTCCAGTAGTTCTAGTGTTAACAATAGCAACCATTAAAATCAATAAGCATTATCAATGTCTGACTTTAGATTTATATAATGCAGTTGCTTAGAAAAGAATTAACAACAACTAAAGAACTAAATCCATACAGTCAATAAATACAACTTCATACACAACACCTAATCATACAGGTCCTCATACCTATCACCACCTTCCCCAAAATGTCATTAAGTATTTAGAGAGGTTTAGAGGAGAAAAGTTTATTTGGCTTATTGTGAGTGTTTCTTTAAGTAATATAGACCTAGGCCTCAGTTCCAGTTGTGTTTTGCATAAGTGCAATTTGTTAAAACATCCATCTGCAATTGATTTCTCATGGCATATCAGCATGAGAAATAAATCGCTGTATGCTACGTTTGGCAGCGAGTCTTGGCTCACACACACCCATACAAGTCTATGCATGCATGGGAAACATCGCTCTGCACTCAGATGTCATCCAACTGCAGTGCGATGTATGCAGAGACAGGCTGCAGAGGAGAGGAAGAAAGTGTTCTCTCCCTCTTCTCCGTAGCGGTGATCCGATCGCAAGATTGGATCACAGTCACATGACCCTCGGCTGACGCTCACAGTAGAGGCTGACCTGAGGGTCATTAGCATATTGCTTCAGTTGCGCTTGCATTGGAAGTGAAGCGCTAATATGACCAAGGCCATAAAGCGGGTCCAGCATCAGGTGAGCACTAGAGTGATCACTTAAAGACCCACTCTAGAAAAAGCAACCAGGAGACAGACGAGGGACACCAACAGCAATGCAGAGGAGCGTCAGTGGTGCAGGAGGTATGCACTTATTTTATTAATTCATCACCACTATGCAGTGAACTAATATGTTCAAGGGTAATAGTATGAAAAGGCGGATTTTTCTGTTGCGGACAGTAGAAACAGCTGTTATCAGTCAAGTTAGTGTTGTAAATACCTTGTTTCCCTGCCACATCCACGGTCTGTATGATGGATGCCAGTGAGGCTACAATTTTGCCTGTGTACGCTTGCAGCTGACACCCAGCAGTGACCATCACTGTTTGTGACTGATTTGATTCATTTTCAATCACTATATTAAAGGACAAGGGGTTTCCGGGAGGTATCTCCTTTTCTCCTGTGATCTGTATCCTGATGCCAGGTGGTGGGGCCGCTGGAGGAGCGGCAAACACTAAACAAGTGTCTGACTTCAAGTAAGAGCAGGCGGTTCGGAAAGTCTCCCTTTCCTCTGAAGAATCTGGAAAGTAAAGATGGGTTTATATGTTTATTACATTTCTACTGCTGAAACACCTTATGTTATAGGTTTTCACTTGCCTTCTAAGGCATTATCCCAGACACAACATTTATCATGTTCCCTCAGAAGAGGAGGTTAGATGTAATACTGCTAGAGGAGCTCAGTTTTGAGATCCTCAGTGTTGACTTATCTTGGCAACACTCGTGATAAGGGTTGATTTACAGGACAAGCATGTATGGAGTTACTTATCAGTGCCTACAGTTAAGGCCCCTTTACACACAGACTTTCTAGCGATCCCACCAGCGATCCCAACCTAGTCGGGATCGCTACAAAGTCTCTGGTCAGTCGCTGGTGAGCTGTCAAACAGGCAGACCTGGCCAACGACGCAACAGCGATCTGGACCTGCAGAACGACCTAGCTAGTCATTGGGGACGTTGTAAAGCAGCTTTTTGAAAGGGAATTCGCTGTAAAGTCCCCTTTACACACTGAGACTTTCTAGCGATCATGCTGCACAGCGGGAAACAAAGGACCAAAGAATGGTCCTGAACGATTTGTAGCGATCAGCAACTTCACAGCAGGGGCCAGGTCGCTGATGTGTTTCACACACTGCAATGTCGCTGGGGAGGTCGCTATTATGTCACAAAACCGGTGACGTTACAGCAATGTCGTTTGCGATGTTGCAGTGTGTAAAGCCACCTTTACATCAGAGCTCTCAACTGTTTCTGTGACTCCCATAGACTTGTGTGAAGCAGAGACGCCTTATACAATCTAACAGACATAAGTAAGCAGGGATCTTGGCTTGTGTTTAACTCTCAGTAGAAATTGCAATTGAATTAGAAGACCAAACGTATCATATGTATTTGCCAATTACATACCTCCCAAATTCTGAAGAACAGAAAAAGGGCCAAATCCCTCAAATTTTGACCAAGCTCCTAGCCACACCCTGTCACACGTATTTACAATTTCTTTCTACCCTGGCAGGAGGAGAGTCAGATAGGCGGTGGCAATGATGTACATTCAGCAGATGCCCAAGACTTCAGGGTGTAGACCCAAATCCGGGACTGTTCGCTGTATCCAGGAAGATGTGGACTAGAGATGAGCAGATCAATTCATGGAACTCCTGTCCAGTGTCCAGGTCAGTGCTCCCTGGGGGCTGGACAGGAGGCCGTGAATCTCTTACCTTCCGGTGTCCCCAATGTGGCTTTCAATTAGCCAGGGCTGGTGTGACGTTATCTGTGTGTCATGCTCATCTCGATGTGGGACCAATAGATTTATTTTTTGTTCATTCACAGTTGTAGCAGCCAGAACTTTCTCACCTTGTAAGCCTCATTATATGACATTTGGCTTATTTCTATCTGTAAAGCCGTGTTCACACATAAATACTATGGGTTTTTTTTGTTTTCTGCAGGTGTTCACACCAAACTACACAATAGCAATCATCTCCCTTATTTGATGTGTTTTTGGTGCAGATGTGAAGCTGCGTTTTAAAAGTGTTTTTATATTACAGAAAATATTTGATTCTGCACGTAAAAAAGTAAGTGCAGTTTTTTCCATGCATGTTTTTAGACTTCACATAGAAGTCTCAAAAGAAAAAAAAACAGCAAAACTGTAAAGTTCAGCAGCATCTTTAGTGCTCATGCACACGTTGTGGGTTTTTTTTGCGTTTCTACAGCGTTTTGAGCAGCAGCGTCACATTGTCAAAATGCATGCGTTCTGGTTCCCCTGCAAAGTCTATGAGAATCATGCAAAATCTGTGCGCACGATGCATTTTGAAACATTTTGATTGTCAAAACTTTGACAAAATCTCTGCGTTTATAAAAGCAGCATGTCAATTCTTCTGTCCGTTTTGGCAGCGTTCTACACCCATTGAACTCAATGAGTTGTAGAAAAACGCTGCCAAAATGTTAAGCAATGCGTTTGCACTGCATTTTTGTTGCGATCCGCATGTTTTTTTGACATAACAAAGGCTGTCTCTCTCTGTCTATGTCGGTTTCCCTCCCTCCCACCCCATCTCTCATACTCACCGATCCACGGCACGGTGCTGCACGGCGTTCACACTGTGGCGGCTTCTCCTCTTTTGAAAATGCTGACCGCTCATTAATCCATCTCGTATTCCCTGTTTCCCCCACCCACCAGCGCCTATGATTGGTTGCAGTCAGACATGCCCCCACGCTGAGTGACAGCTGTCTCACTGCAACCAATCACAGCCGCCGGTGGACGTGTCTATATCGAGCAGTAAAAAAAATGAATAACTGATTAAAAAAAACGACATGTGGTCCCCCCCAATTTGGATACCAGCCAGGGTAAAGCCACATGGCTGAAGGCTGGTATTCTCAGGATGGGGAGCTCCACGTTATTGGGAGCCCCCCAACCTAACAATATCAGCCAGCAGCCGTCCGGAATTGCCGCATCCATTAGATGTGACAGTCCCGGGACTCTACCCGACTCATCCCGAATTGCCCTGGTGCAGTGAACGGGGTAATAAGGAGTTAATGGCAGCAGCCCATAGCTGCCACTAAGTCCTAGGTTAATCATGGCAGGCATCTCCCCGAGATACCTTCCATGATTAACCTGTAAATTAAAGAAAATAAACAAACACATCCAAAAAATCCTTTTTTGTAATGAAAGACAAAAAAAACCACCCTTTTTCACCACTTTACTAACCCCTAAAAACACAACCAAGTCCGACGTAATCCATGCAAGGTCCCACGACGCTTTCAGCTCTGCTACATTGGAAGCTGACAGGAGTGGCAAAATACCGCCGATCTTGTGAGCTCCATGCAGCAACTGAAGTGAGTCGCGTGATCAGCTATGCTGTCACTGAGGTTACTCGCGGCCACCGCTCTTAGGTGGAGGACTGCAGCTGTGGCCGCGAGTAACCTAAGTGAAACCCACAGCTGATTGCGTGGCTCACTGCAGTCACTCAGGGGTTTTGCGATCACAGGTGAGTACTCCACGTGTGACCGCAAATCAGGCTGTGACACAAAGAGAGAGACACGCGATATCAGTGAACTCGAGTGAAGCTCTGACGTCACTGCTGCGGTCTCCTATGTCCTAGCACTGACCTCGGAGGTTCATCTGAGTTCATGACAGTACACAGAGACAGAGCCGAGGGATGACAATGAAGTCGGGTGCAGTTCATCCGAGTTCATTCTCATCGCCCGACTCGGTCTGTGTCTGCTGTCAGCGGGCATGTAGCAGAGCTGAATTGCCAGGGGAATGCACTGACAAAAATGCATCCAAAACGCATCCAAAATGTTTCCAAAATGCATGCGTTTTGGATGCATTCTTTTTGTCAACACGCAGCTTCAAGTCTGCCAGAGGGTGCATTTATTTCTGAACTGGTCAGGACTCAACGTGCGGACAGAGCCTTAGACACACTGTGGGTGCAGTTTTCACGAAAATAAATCCAATTTGCTTGGATTAATTAATTAAATAAATTAATTGAATTAAACGCAGCATTTATGCTACATGTGAACACAGCTTGAATTTCCAAGTAAAGTGGATGTGGTTTCATTAAAACTGAGCATCTAAAAACTCTGCTGAACTCTGCTGCTTTGGTGCTTTTTATCTTTGTAGGCTTCTATGTGTTCGCTTGAAAAAAATATGAAAAAAAAGTTGCATTTTTAAACTGAATCAAAGGTTTTCTGTACTATTAAAAAAGCACTAAAAACACAGCTTCACATCTGCACCAAAAATGAATCAAAGAAGGGGGAAACGCATAAAATAAGTACAGCAAAACACAATAATCAGAAAAGATTGTTACTGAGTGGTGCGGACAGCTGAAGAAAACATGCTGAAAAAATCAGTGGAAAAACATTTACACTTCATGTGAACACTGTCTTAGCATTACATCTTTATTACATTTTTATTGCTTTATAGTAAAAAAATCAATTGCCTTTTTTTACAACATTAACAGATTACTGTAAATAATCTGATCACTATGTTGTGCGTGTCGTTACAATTACAGTGAGAACGAATATATCTTATTTGCTTGTGATGTTTATTTATTTATACATTTTTTTTTTAAACTCCAAAAATAACATTTATGTAATTGTTCTCCATTGGTTTTAGTAATCTTATCTGGAAAAAATCTTTTATTTTCCATCTAGAATATAGGTACAAAGGTGCCATGTACAGATATAGCTCTAGGTATATGTATATTCTGTGAATTTACAGTCTGCACTCAGTTTCACATATAGAAAACCTCCTATACCTATAAGTACAGGCTGTGGCTCAAAGCTATTGCTGCTGCCTGCAATGATATAGGTTGAAGGTTCGATTTCCAGGGAGATGAGATTTTTGTAATTGTTTTTCAAACAATTTTTAAGTAGTTACTCCATATAAGAACAAATAAATCTCCCTTTTTCACCTCCAGAATACAGGTACATAGAAATGCACTGGAATGTACAGATGCATCTCTTTGTACCAGTATAATCTGTCTGTGAGTTCAGAGCCTGAAATGCAGCTTCAATGATAAAAATCCACCGATGATTGCCAGTGGAGGTTGTGGTTCATAGCTTTAGCAGCTGCCTGCAAAGATAGAAGTTGTGGATTTGATTTCCGAGCAGCCTAAATTATTAATAGAAAATATAATTGTTTATTCAATTAACGTCAGTTGGTGCAAAGCGGAGAAATGAAGTCCCCTTCCACCCCTCCCCCAGAGGAGGAAGAGCTATGGAATAATGAAGATGGAAGTGGAGAAGTCGAGACAAAGCCCTGACGTGCGGTGGCAGACAGCAGTACTGACCTCTCAAATTGGGACAGTGCCATTGAATCCGGGAAGGATGTGAGTTATACTAATACAGTCACTGCATCACTAAGCTTTGCTTACATCACAAATATGGTTTACATTCTGCACATACTCTGGGAAAACTCACAAAGAATGTAAATGAATACATCATGCACAGACTGCCATGTTAAAAACAAAGATATATATTTTTTTCAAGTGATTGGCTGTATAGTTAAACACTATTGATGGGAGAATAGTAACTATTCGTGTTTGGATTATTCGTAACGAATCCCAAAGTAATATTAACGAACCTAATGCAAGTTAACGGGGAACCCGAGCATTATTCTTGTAATGATGAATACTGGAATAGTACTCCGTATTCGGTAACCATTATCTGAACACGAATAGTTACTATTTACCCATCACTATTAAACACAAGCAACATGCTCTTTTAAAGGGGTTTGTCTAGAATTCTCATATTGATTACCTATCCTAAGGGGCCCTTTGCACACTACGACATCGCAAGCCAATGCTGCAATGCCAAGCACGATAGTCCCCGCCCCCGTCGCAGCTGCAATATCTTGTGATAGCTGCCGTAGCGATAATTATCGACATTATCGCTACGGCAGCTTCACATGCATTTACCTGCCCTGCGACGACGCTCTGGCCGGCGACCCGCCTCCTTCCTAAGGGGGCGGGTCGTGTGGCGTCACAGCGACGTCACATGGCAGGCGGCCAATAGAAACGGAGGGGCGGAGATGAGCGGGACGTAAACATCCCGCTCACCTCTTTCCTTCCGCATTGCAGACAGGACGCAGGTAGGAGATGTTCCTCGCACCTGCGACTTCATACACAGCGATCTGTGCTGCCGCAGGAACGAGGAACAACATCATACTGTCGCTGCAGCCAAAATAATGAAAATGACCGACACTACACCGATCATACGATATCTTTTGCGCTCGGTAATCGTAGTTAAAACGATTTACATACTACGATGTCGAGAGCGACGCTGGAAGTGCGTCACTTTCGATTTGACCCCACCGACATCGCACCTGCGATCAGTTGTGGAGCAGAACAGCACAGCTCCGTCATATGTATGGTGGCGCACCAGGGTACTGCAGATCCACCCATATTAATTTGAATAGGGGCAGATGTGAAGTACCTAGCTACAACCAATATGCAGTTGAAGACGCTGTGCTGTTCCAATATAACAGTACTGGACAACCCCTTTAATTGCTGAGCAGCAATCATAACATCACTGAGTACATTTATTTTCTTTCTTTTTGCTAACTACACTAAGTTCTTTAGTCTTGAGGACTCAGTCCTGAATATGCACACAAGATATTAATTACAACACATATATACGGTAATTTTTCTTGTTGTATGAGGATATATAGCGCACACAAGTCCCACATAGCTACTTACCCTCCTTGTGCTTGTACTGCAATGTAATATCTTCTCTCAGGTTCTTATTGACAGCCTTAGTACTGATGAATTTGCCAATGCTTTTTTTCTCCTCTTTTAACACGGTGAGCTGCTCATCTCCATTCATATCTTTCACCATCCATTCTATCTTGTCAGCATTTACTTCAGCAAACACAAACTTGGCATCATATGGCAGATACACCACTCCCTTTTTTATAGCAGTCAGAGAACACGGACCACACTGGAAAATCCCTAAATAATATAGAGGAAAGTGAGCATTGGTGCAAATAGCCTTGCGTTCTTCATAAAAAAAACATTAGCGGGAGAAATTTGCCATATTTTTTCAGCATTTTTTGGTGGTGCAACTCTCTTCAGCATCACTATGGATTTGTGTGAGTGTAAACTTAAAGGATTATTCTTATCACATTTATAATAATAATAATAAAGTTTATTTATATAGTGCCAACATATTCCGAAGCACTTTACAATCCGGTGGGGGGGTTGTATAGACAAAAACAAAACAAAATAGTACATAATTCAACAGCTACAGTAGGAATGAGGGCCCTGCTCGAAAGCTTACAATCTATGGGAAAATGGGGGGCACAAAAGGTGAAGCACACTTGTAGATCTGGCCAGCCATCGTTATGCTAGTTTATTGGTTACATATAAATATGAATGATCTGGTCTTTAGACAGTAACCTTTTGGGTGCCCTTACGTGCTTTTGGTTGTATGTAGGATGTGAGGACAGAAATAGGAGAGAGAAGGTTATGAGTAGCATTTAGACGGTGGGACGGGGGAGAGTTAGGTTAGTAAGTTGTTATGATAAGCTTGTCTGAAGAGATGTGTTTTTAAGGTACGCTTAAAAACTTGGGGGCTGGATATTAGTCACATTCTTTTGGGTAGTGCATTCCAGAAAACTGGCGCGGCACGAGAAAAGTCTTGGATACGGAGGTGTGAGGTTCGTATTATGGAGGATGTTAGTCTAAGATCATTTGCAGAACGATGGGGACGGGTAGGATGATAGACAGAGATGAGGGATGAGATATATGGTGGTGCAGAGCTGTGGAGAGCTTTGTGGGTGAGGGATATGAGTTTGTATTGTATTTTGTGGAGTTAAAGTAGCCCTGGCACACCGTTTATTTCCCAATTGTAATAACGAAGAAAATGAAAATCTCTTTTGTATTTTTATTGAAGAAGATGATACAGATGCAGAAAGTCCGCCTATGACAACGTTTCGGCCTTCATTTCGGCCTTCATCTGGTCGGACAGACTGACTGGACAAGTGATGATTCCCAGAAGGGCGAAGAAAAATTACAGTACTGGTGGGGATGGTAAGTAATGAGAACACGTGAATCGTCTATTTGTGGATAGATTTGTAAAATCCTAGGATAATCGCGGAGTCCCGTCAATATTTCAGATTATACTTATAGACCTATTCTGTGATACAGAAGTAATACTTCGCTCTATGCGAGCGTCTGACCAATATGTGTGGCCGGATGTATACACAATCTTTAGACAGGGCTGCTGTGTGGCAGATGGCTATCCAAGGAAATATAAGTATCAAAGAACTTGGTTTTAGTTCTTAGTTCATTTCTACATAGTAGAGAAGAAGGGTAGTGGTGCCACAAGTTACATATAGCATGAGATCCGGGGTACTATGTCTAAGACTTAGTTTATATGCATAAGGCAGAAAGAGTGAATGATTGGAGTCCACAGGTGCCTGGGAACAGGAGCTCTATGCCTCAGAAATCCGGTTTGTTTAGTTGCCAATGGGGCTTGGGGATACAGCGGTGAGGCAGGTAAGGAAATCAGTGTGTGTGAAGACCGCTTGCGTGCCTTGTGCGTCCGGTGACTCCGCGATTATCCTAGGATTTTACAAATCTATCCACAAATAGACGTGTTCTCATTACTTACCATCCCCACCAGTACTGTAATTTTTCTTCGCCCTTCTGGGAATCATCACTTGTCCAGTCAGTCTGTCCGACCAGATGAAGGCCGAAATGAAGGCCGAAACGTTGTCATAGGCGGACTTTCTGCATCTGTATCATCTTCTTCAATAAAAATACAAAAGAGATTTTCATTTTCTTTGTTATTACAATTGGGAAATAAACGGTGTGCCAGGGCTACTTTAACTCCACAAAAAAATTTTTTCCTGAGCACCTGTGAAGATGACGCTAGGTCCTTTTTGTTCTTGTATTGTATTTTGTAGCTGATAGGTAGCCAGTGTAGTGACTGGCACAAGGTGGAGGCATTGGTGAAACGGCTGGACAGCAATATGACCCTGGCTGCTGCATTCAAGATAAGATTGGAGAGGGGAGAGTTTGGTCTGAGGGAGACCAATCAATAAAGAGTTGCAGTAATCCAGGCGGGAAAGAATAAGAGTGACAGTAAGGGTTTTTGCAGTTTCAAAAGTAAGAAATGGTTGGAATCTGGAGATGTTTTTGAGATGCAGGTGACATGTGTGAGTGAGTGATTGTATATGGAGAATGAAGGAGAGTTCTGAGTCAAATATGACCCCAAGACAGTGAGCATGCTGCTTGGGAATAATGATTAATTCATCGAAGGTAATTGAGATGTCAGGTATAGGTTGGTTGGTAGAGGGAGGAAACACAAGAAACTCAGTTTTGGAGAGATTCAATTTCAGATAGAGGGAGGACATGCTTTGAGAGACAGCAGACAGACAATCTCTGGTATTTTGTAACAAAGCAGGGGTGAAGATTGGAGATGATGTATATAATTGGGTGTCATCAGCATAGAAATGGTATTGGAGACTGAATCTGCTGATGGTTTGTCCAATAGGGGCGGTGTATAGAGAGAAAAGGAGAGGGCCCAAGACTGAGCCTTGAGGAACCCCGAAGGTGAGGGGGAGAGGAGTGGAGTAAGAGCCAGCAAAGGAAACAGTGAAGGAGCGGCTGGAGAGATAGGAGGAGAACCAGGCGAGAGCAGTGTCCTTGAGGCCAATAGAGCGAAGCATGTTGAGGAGAAGTTGGTGATCCACAGTGTCAAAAGCAGCTGAGAGATCCAAGAGAAACAATAGGGAATAGTGGCCTTTAGATTTTACTGTTAATAGATCATTTGAGACTTTGGTGAGGGCCGTTTCAGTGGAGAGTAAAGAGCGGAAACCAGATTGAGAGGGATCAAGAAGTGAGTTTTCGGATAAATAGTGGATTAGCCGAGAGTGGACCAAGCGTTCAAGGAGCTTAGAGATAAAGGGAAGGTTAGAGACTGGTCTGTAGTTAGCGGTACAGTTCTGATTGAGGGAAGGTTTTTTTAAGTAGAGGGGTTATTATAGCATGTTTAAATGATGAAGGAAAGATACCTGATGAAAGAGAGAGGTTAAACATTTTGGTTAGATAGGTAGTGACAGCTGGGGAGAGAGCCTGAAGGAGATGTGAGGGAAGAGGGTCACTGGTGCATGTTGTTGGGCGGGAAGAGGCATGGAGACGCGCCACTTCTTCTTCTGTGACAGGCTCGAATATTGATCGTGAGCTTGAGGTGAGGGAGAGAAGGAGATCCAGGCTCTGAGGGGATTTTTCAAAGATTTCTTTGCGGATGTCGTTGATCTTTTATATGAGAGGAGGAGCTGTGGAGAAAATAAAGCGCAATAGGGTCTTACCCTTATAGGCACAGGGCGATAGGCAGGGGAGCAAATATACTCATCAACTGTAGTTGTGACAGTCACAACTACTGTAATCGCATAGACAAATAGATCCAGGCAGCGGCAACCCCAGGTAACTTGATAACAGAGAACAATTGTAGAAAAAGGGTTTTCTATACGCGGTATAGAAAACCCTTTTTCTACAATTGTTCTCTGTTGATCTTTTATAAGAAGAAAGTGGCCAGATCATCAGAGCTTAGGTTAGTGACCGTGGTCTGTGCTTTAGGGCTCAGGAGGAAGTGGAAGGTTTCAAAGAGTTGTTTAGGATTGTTAGCTAGTGAAGTGATGAGAGTGGTAAAGTATACTTGTTTAGCCAGATGGAGAGCAGAGTTATAGGTTTTGAGCATGAACTTATAGTGGATGAAGTCTTCAGCTGAAAGGGTTTTTCTCCACAGACGCTCAGCACACCTAGAACAGCGCTGTAGGAAACGTGTTTGAAGCGTGTGCCAGGGCTGCCGCTGCCTGTGTGTTTTTTTTCTGCATGTAGCTGGTGCAGCTTCATCCAGGGCACTCTGCAAAGTCTTATTATAATATGACACTGCAGAGTCTGCACAGGAGAGGGAGGAGATGGGAGCCAAGGATGACTGCAAATTGTTCATTAGGAGCTGGGTATTGGTGGCGCTTAGATTTCTGTATGGGTGATAAGTGGGGGCATCCCGGGTTTGAAGACAGTTTGTGATGGAAAAGGAGAGAAGGTTGTGGTCAGAGAGTGGGAGAGGGGAATTGGTGAAGTCATGAAGAGTGCAGAGGCGGGAGAAGACCAGGTCCAGCGTATTCCCATCCTCATGTGTAGGAGACTAAAGGGGGCTTTACACGCTACGATATCGTTAATGTTTTATCGTCGGGGTCACGTTGTTAGTGACGCACATCCGGCGTCATTAACGATATCGCAGTGTGTAACGCTTACCAGCGACCTTAAGCCACCTCAAAAATGGTGAAAATCGTTCACCATGGAGAGGTCGTCCTAAAACCAAAAATCGGTAATGGTTAATTATCGATGTTGTCCGTCGCTCCTGTGGCAGCACACATCGCTGTGTGTTACACCGCAGGAGCGAGGAACGTCTCCTTACCTGCCGCTGGCCGCAATGCCGAAAGAAGGAGGTGGGCGGGATGTTACGTCCCGCTCATCTCCGCCCCTCCACTTTGATTGGCCGGCCGCTTAGTGACGTCGCGGTGACGTCATGGTGATGCCGAACGTCCCTCCCCCTTGAGGGAGGGATTGTTCGGCAGTCACAGCGACGCCACCGACCAGGTAAGTGTGTGTGACGCTGCCGTAGTGATAATGTTTGCTGCGGCAGCGATCACACGATATCGCACACACGTCGGGGGCGGGTGCTTACACGCTCGATATGGCTAGCAATTGCTAGCGATGTCGTAGCGTGTAAAGCCCGCTTTAGTGAACTGTGAGAGGCTGAAGGATAAGGTTAGAGAAAAAAATGAGTGACAGATGGGGAGAGTGGGTCGTCCATAGGGATGTTGAAATCCCCCATGATGAGAGTGGGAAGGTCACAGGATAAAAAGTGTGGAAGCCAAGCGGCAAAATGATATTTATTGAATGGTTACAGCACATTATGCATCATATGTTGATCAGTGGATGTCGGACCACTGCGGACCACAGTAATTCTGATAATGAAATCGGGCAGAGATTATTTAGGGTTTACTGTTATTCACTGCAGGTAAAATTTGATACAGATGCAGCTTTAGATCGGTATGGCAGTTACTTCATTGTTTTGATTGTGGATATATCAGAGGTTGGAAAATGTGTCTGGATGTGTAGAAGGGTTGATAATCACTTGTGGTGGTGCAGCATAATGGAGCTAAGCTTATACATACTGTTTTCTTTTTCTTTTCAATATTCTTTTTATTATATAGAAAGACATTTAACAGCCTAACAATCAAAATAAAAAAAATAAAAAAATTCAACTACAGCAGATGATTTTTAGGAATGTGATATGATGAATCAGGGGAAAAAAAAAACCTGTTACATGTACAAAAGATAACTGCCATCTAGGCACAGCTGAATAATGGATGCATAACATTTCCTCCAGCTAAGAAACAAAGTTAACATAATACTGGCTCCAATCTGGAACATAACTTCCAAAAAAAAAAAAAAAAAAGAAAGAAATGAGTCTGTTTTCTGTAAAGAAAAAGCAATTACACAGAAGGAAGAAGAGAAAAAGAACAGATTAGAAGTATTAGAGGGTCACATGTCAGTGCTTTTTTTGTAAAAAAAATATTTGCTGGTACGCATCACTGAGGTGAGGAGCGGGGGGGGGGGGGTGCTGTGTCAGGCGCCAGCGGTCGAGATTGAGGAGAGGGGGGGTGGACTGTGAGCCGGCGGCAGAGATTGAGGAGCGGGGAAGGGTTGCTGTTATGCAGTCGGGAGATCCTGTGCACGGTTTACCTGTTGAGGCACTGGGCTCCTAGCCTGGACCCCATGCTGGTATATGGGCCCCCAGCCTTGGTATACATGTCCCCTGTTCTGCATTTTACAAAAAAAAAAAATCATATACTCACCTGCTCCATCAGGTCTTGAGCGGTGCAGTGCAGGCAGAACATCGCGCGCACAAGACAACAGAGTCCCAGCGCTGAGCGATGATATCACCACGCTGGGACTCTGTGTCCGGCATGTGCACTGTCATCAGCAGCAGTGCAGAGAGATCATGACACCTTCACACTGCCAGGGAATCTGTCACCTCCAATATACGATCTGACATATTAGCAGACGCATATTTGCCCTAATAGCAGCTCCCTACCCATCCTTGTGCTGTAAATTTGTGTAATATGAAAGTAATAAAAAATGTTTTATTACTTTCTTATTTCCTATGTAGATTACAGAGTCGCTGGCCCCATGGGCGGTGCCTTGCCCTATGGGCGTCTGCATACTTTCCATGGTATCACGCCTGTGGGTGTGATACCATGGAGTCACAAGAGCGACGTCCCCATCGCTCATTCTATCCTGCGCACGTTTATACTTACCATTGCGGCAGGCTTCTTTTCCGGGTGTTCACTGACCGGCTTCAGATGCGCACTGCGCAGTGCGCGTCTGAAACTAACAAGGAGAACCCGGAAGAGAAGCCTGCCGCAATGGTAAGTATAAACGCACGCAGGATAGAATGAGCGACGGGGACGTCGCTCATGTGACTCCATGGTATCACGCCCACAGGGGCGTGATACCATGGAATGTATGCAGACGCCCATAGGGCCAGCGGCTCTGTAATCTACATAGGAAATATGAAAGTAATAAAATGTTTTTTTATTACTTTCATATTACACAATTTTACAGCACAGGGATGGGTAGGGAGTTGCTATTAGGGCAAATATGCGTCTGCTAATATGTCACATCGCATATTGGAGGTGAGAGGTTCCCTTTCCTTTAACTATATCAGTGCGCTGTGCACACTGATATAGTTAATGGTATCGCAGCTCTCGGTGGGCCCCCTCTGAGCACGGGGCCCGGGGCAGCCACACCCTCTGCCCGCCCGCTAGCTACACTACTGCCCCTGCTCCTTCCATCCTCCATCCCCCTCGTTTCTCAATTCTCCATGTCCCTGATCTCACTCTATTCCCCCTGCACAGCCTGCCGCCCTCTGCACCCTCTCTCACATACCCTGCACTCCTCCATCTTCTCCTTCATCTTTCCCGCTGGGCAAAACTCCATGGCCCTGCGCACCAGAGTCACATGTACGTGACATCATCGCAGGTCCTGCAGCTCCAATAGCTGCTCTATTTGTGCCTCCGCTCCACACATGGCTAATTTGCATAGTTTACAAATTAGCCATGTGGACAGAGCCAGAGGTGCTTTCCCTCAGCGCTCTTCGGATTTTCCAGTACGCCGTACCAGCACATACTGTCGCATAAAAAAGCACTGCATGTTGTAGAGGAGGAAGTCATAATGGGAAAGGTAGGGTCTTGGGGGAGGGGTATAGAAAGTGTCGAAACCTAATTGATGTGAAGAGAAGAAATTTAGAAAAGGAGGGTCTGAGACGCAACATCAGGGCATCATGATGGCAAGATATTGGTTGGATATCCTAAAAGTTTCCCAGGAGGCCAAAATCTTAATAAATTTCGATTGATTATGGTATGCCAACACTACAAGTTTTTCAATATAACTATTGTTCTGGTGTATTCTGGCCCTAAAGTGGACTATAGTGTGTGTGTGTGTGTGTGTGTGTGTGTGTGTGTGTGTGTGTGTGTGTGTGTGTGTGTGTGTGTGTGTGTGTGTGTGTGTGTGTATACATATACATAAACTCAGCGGGTATGCCTGACTGAAAAAGACATCGGGTGCACATAAGTTGAATTATTTTTCCTTACACTTGCATATTATTTCTTATATTCTCATATAATCCTTTGTTTCCCATGTGGTTGAACAAAAACTGCTCTTCTGGTCCAAGACTTTACTAATCAAATCAGAAGTCTTTCATCTTACTCCACACAAATTACCTTCACTTGGTTCCTGTGGGGTTGCATCAATTGCTTGCCAGCCATCATATCCACTGGGAAGGTCTGGCCGTTTCATCCATACATCATTCCACACATGGAAGTTCCTAAAATAGAAAAATTGCCTATGAATTCAGATATATTCTGTAATTATAAATAAATGTGTGTAAAATGGAAGATGATCCATCCCTATATATTTAATTTTATAATTGTATATGTACAGTATATTTCATAGACATATCAAACACTTTGCCAGCAATTTGATACCTAATGATTAGAAAACCAACCAACTAAAACTATTTCAAGAGATTTTGCAGGGCTCTAATATTAATGGCTACATTTTAGGATAGGTCATTAAATCTTGGTAGGTGGAGGTTGTGATTCCTGTCTGATTACAGTTTACACATTTTTTTTTTACACTGAATGCACATTATGGGCTCAAGGTTTAAAGAAACATTCCCATCAAAGTTTTAATCCTTTATGGCAATCATGATATTATATAGCACTGTATACTTACAATTGCTCATTTTGCTTTTTTACCCAGTAAATTCCCAGTAAATTCTTCTCTTTTCTCTGCTCTATGTAGAAACAAGAAGTCTCCTGTCCCTGCATGAATCATTCCCTCCTAACAACTCCTGACCCACCTGTTCCCTCCTGCCCCTTGCCATTGACTATTGCTGTCACTCATGACTCCGGCAGGCAAAAAAAGACTGTTTCTACAAAGAGCATAGAAGGATTCAGCTAGCCAGTTTTTAATCATGTGATGTCATAGAAATATTAGAAAATAAATAGGAATTAACTGGGTAGAAGGACAAAATGAACAATCGTAAGTACACAGTGCTATATAATATGATGACTGCAATATAATAAGAGGATTAAAACTTTGATGGGAGTGCTTCTTTAAGCACATCATGTAGCAATTAGAAGATCATTTTAAAACGCTTCAGCAGTACTGTATGTTATCATATGTACCTGTCATAGATACCATAAGATATGTAGACATATAAGAGTATAAAGAGTATACAGGTGCGATGTGTGTCAGCATTTTAGAAGCACTTTTCTCACCAAACGGAATCACTGCAGTAGTCCTCTATCTTTTCTCCTTTCTCATTCATGTAAGAATCAATCTTAAGATTCTCCTCAGTATCATGAGCTGATGAAAAGTTAGTAACACTTCTTGCTGGAATCCCTATGCAGCGCATAACTATTTCAGGGAAAAAGAAAAAAAAAAAAAAACAGATAAAAGATAAAATGGACATATTCTGTTAATTTTATCCAAGCCCCAGAAATAATTGTAAGGAAGTGGACTGGCTGCTGCTGCGTTCCTTCCCTTGAAAACACCAATCATGTTATTGCATTGTCGTGTAGTGTAACTGTGATTATAATGTGATGTATTGTAATGTAAGTTATACTGTCCAGTAAGTTTATATATGTTAATGTATTGCATAGCACTTGTATAGGTAGTTACCAGACAGTGGGGTACTAGATAGGTAATTGTTGGGACTAGCCCACAATGGGAGGCGTTAATTGATAGGGAAAGAGACGGTTAATTCTAGAAGAGTTAGAGGAGACCCAGTGTTATGCCTGTATTCACTCATATACGGGTACAGGTTGAGCGGGGAAATAAAGCCTAAACCACTGAAACTGCACCAGTGGGAGAATTTTTCCAAACGGAGGAAGGAGACTGGAACGGATATAGCATGTGTGTTGAGTGTTAACGGAGACACAGAATGAGAATATAATTGAAGTAAGAGACCGACCCTTGAACAGAGCGGACCCAGACAATAGGAGCCAGAGGACAGGACTTTGTTAGCCAGGCCCCTAACTGTTAAGATAACGGGTTAATACTAACTGGCAGGTGAACAAAGTGGGCTTACCCTGGCAGATTCTCTCCAAGTGTCCAAAGGCACAAGATTCTATCTGGCACTAGTGGTTACCCCTTAACTCACTCCTCTAGGAGGAAAATAGATGAAGATATGGAAGTGTCTGGGAGCACAAGGCTCTACTCTGGCTATGGTGAGAGTACATCTCACTTCTACTCTACAAGGAGATGAGATGTGGAGCCGCTGGAAGGGAAGGTGACTGTTACGAGTTGTGTTAAAGCATTAAGCTGGTTTGTGTTGGGACTCACAGGACCAGCAAGAGTGGAAACAGCCCAGTGGGAATTGAAAATGTGTCTTGATATGTACAATAAAATGCGCTGGAACATATGTGTCTCTATCTGGTCTATGAAATTGTTGATGAAGATGAACTGTTGAGTAAAGTACTATTGTTTCAAATTAACTGGTTGTCTTCTTGTTGAAACAAGTTGCCATTTGGTCCATTATTCATAGTCTGAGTACAGACTGTGATTTTTTGACTGGTCCCAGGTCTCCTAATCATTACCCAACAGTTTTATATATATATATATATATATATATATATGAGTCTTTTAGGTTAGAGTAAGGAGAAGTGGTCAGTTCTCACATCGCATTCTGTAAAACACAGATGTGTGAAACCGGCCTTGGTCCTACCTAAACTAATGTTTTATGAGTTCAACAATGTATGTCTTTTACAGATAGAACTGCTACTTTTAAAAAAGCCATATCTAAGACAAATTTAAGTCGTCTCCTAATAATCTGAAGTGTCCCCTACTGTGCACCTTTGTGGTCCATACTCCATTAGGACTAACATGAAATAAATAAATGACTTCTTTCATGTTTTTGACTTACTTGTTGTTATTACTCCAGAGAACACCCAACACTGACCAAACAGAACAGGCCTTTTAGTTTTGTAATAATTCTGCAGAATGGCACTGCTTCCGGTCCACGTAGTGGGAGAACATCCTGCTGAATAATTTCCTGACCAATTTCCTGTCAGGACTCCACTATCATCATTGGAATTAACCTAAGGAAAGCATACGGCCGATCAGTTCTGGAAAGGCATGTCCATAATGATTACAGTGATGCATGAATGTCTACTACATGTGGATCCAACGTCTCTCTCCAGTAGGGTCATCATGGCACATGTGCAAAAACCTCACAGGTACCATTCTTAAACCATTATACATGTAAAATATAATAAATAATAAAATAAAAGTGTTCTGTGCGTTTTTTTTAAATACACAATAAGGTTCTACAAAATTTCAAATCTGGTGTAAAACATACCAAAGCTGAGAATTTCCTTGACAAAATCACAGGGTCCCTCCTTGCTGCTGGTTTGAGTCCACTACGGTCAAGAAGTAGGAAGCAACAGTCCAATACGTCTTGCTCATACTAATCATAGAAAAAAATATAAAATGGATAAACATTGTGGATAAAACTCAATTCTCATTCTGCACTATTAATTATGGTACTTTCTTAAAGTCATTTAGTGCCCTGTGTATTATATTAGGCTCTATTTGTGCTTGCATTAGATACTTTGTCTGGAGCCTCCATCAGAGATGCCAACATTTTTACCTGGAATTACAGCACTGTTTGCAGCTTGTCAAAACACATTTAAAGGGAATGTGGCAGCAGGTTTTTGCTATGTAAGCTGAAGACAGCATGCTGCAAGGATTAAAAGATAGAACTCAGGGATGCCTGTCTTGTCAAGGTCCGATCTGTGGTTTATTTGCTAAGTTTGTTTGAGCAGCAGGATCCTTATCATTGCTCAGACTACAAGGCCACGTACACAGCAGTCTGACACACCCCCTCCTCTGATTGACACCTCACAGTCAATTTACACTCTTTATTGAGAGCCTGGTGTGGGTGGGGACAGCGCTCTCAGCTCTGCTACATAGCTAAAGCTAAAAATTCTGATTGTGTCAGAACGGCTGCATCCAGTAATCTAACTTGTTTTATTTACTGCTCCATTCTATGTTATATTGTGTATAAATACAGTACAGACCAAAAGTTTGGACACACCTTCTCATTCAAAGAGTTTTCTTTATTTTCATGAC
Organism: Anomaloglossus baeobatrachus; assembly: GCF_048569485.1. Lineage (NCBI taxonomy): Eukaryota > Metazoa > Chordata > Amphibia > Anura > Aromobatidae > Anomaloglossus > Anomaloglossus baeobatrachus. The sequence goes on from NC_134358.1 coordinate 422,637,882, forward strand.
TCTAAAAATTGTAGATTCACATTGAAGGCATAAAAACTATGAATTAAAACATGTGGAATGAAATACTTAAAAAAGTGTGAAACAACTGAAAATATGTCTTATATTCTAGGTTCTTCAAAGTAGCCACTTTTTGCTTTCACTACTACTTTGCACACTCTTGGCATTCTCTTGATGAGCTTCAAGAGGTAGTCACCGGAAATGGTCTTCCAACAGTCTTGAAGGAGTTCCCAGAGATGCTAAGCACTTATTGGCCCTTTTGCCTTCACTCTGCGATCCAGCTCACCCCAAACAATCTCGATTGGGTTCAGGTCTGGTGACTGTGGAGACCAGGTCATCTGGCGTAGCACCCCATCACTCTCCTTCTTAGTCAAATAGCCCTTATACAGCCTGGAGGTGTGTTTGGGGTCATTGTCCTGTTGAAAAATAAATGATGGTCCAACTAAATGCAAACCGGATGGAATAGCACGCCGCTGCAAGATGCTGTGGTAGCCATGCTGGTTCAGTATGCCTTCAATTTTTTAATAAATCCCCAACAGTGTCACCAGCAAAGCACCCCCACACCATCACACCTCCTCCTCCATGCTTCATGGTGGGAATCGGGTATGTAGAGTCCATCCGTTCACCTTTTCTACAAAGACACGGTGGTTGGATCCAAAGAACTCAAATTTGGACTCATCAGACCAAAGCACAGATTTCCACTGGTCTAATGTCCATTCATTGTGTTCTTTAGCCCAAAAAAGTCTCTTCTGCTTGTTGCCTGTCCTTAGTAGTGGTTTCCTAGCAGCTATTTTACCATTAAGGCCTCCTGCACAAAGTCTCCTCTTAAGGCTGGACTCACACGAGCGTATGGCATCCGATGCAAGAGCATCGGATGCGATATGCTAATGTCCCCCGGCTCAGGCTCTGCTGCGAGTGTGAGCAGAGTGTCATGCGACTGTAACCCGATCTTGCGATCGGGTCACAGCTGTGAAGCTGAGTGCAGGCGCTGCGGAGGAGAGGGAGGGGTTAATCCTCCCATCTCCTCCACTGTCAGCCTGTGCGTAGATCGCACTGCACTGGGATAACATCCGAGTGCAGTCCGATGTATCTCTCGCATCCATTCACTTGAATGGGTGTGAGAGATACGGCGGTAGCAGAAAAACGCAGCATGCTGACGCTTTTCTCGCATCCAGAATCTCGATGCGAGAAAAGCTGACCAACAGCTCGCACTCATAGAATAACATTGGTCCGAGTGTAATGCGAGAATTTCTCGCATTGCTTTTGTCCGTATTTGTCGCTCGTGTGAGCGTACCCTTATAGTTGTTCTAGAGATGAGAAGGTGTGTCCAAACTTTTGGTCAGTACTGTATGTGACTCTTCAGATTTTGTGTTATACTGAGCCTGAAGAAGAGACCTGCGTAGTGTCGAAAGCTTGCTATTATTACCATCTTTTCAGTTAGCCATTAAAAGGTATCAACCACTGAGGACTCTCAGTTCTTTTAAACATTTTTTTTTATCTCTACTGGCTAACACAATACAAAGATATATTATACCCAGTAATCTAAGTGATACATCGTTGGATTCAGGATCTCTTTTCCTATAACATGCTGCTCTCAAATGAGGTAGCAAAAACTTGCCGACATTCTCTGGAAAGTCAACAGATCTAACACCAAATTTTGGCTTTCATGAAAACCATAACACTGATAACAAAGCCCTATGGGAATATTTCTTCATTGCAGAATATTATCCTGCAGAATAAGACAAATTTTTCAAAAACAATTGTAAAAGACAGGGGTTTTTTACAATCCCATGTGTGTAGCTATATGCATTACAGAGAGAATAGTCCAAAATCACAAATTGTTTTAGCCAATTTTATAATCAGTACTTGTCTGATCGGGGCACTGTCACCAGTTTTGTACTGGGGTTCCTAATGGAGCTAGTATGATAGGTAACCCTGTATGCCTTCTTTTGGGATCATCAAATATGCAGCTAAACTCTTCTTATGCTGTATCTATGCATGGATGCTGACATATTGGATAATGTTATGAGGTAGAGTGTATAATATCATTCTTCAACCTCAATTACAAAGCTTGTCTAATTGCTATTTAAATAGATGTAGCTTACACATAATGGATAATTAAATCCCTAGGATTTCCCCAGGGTCCAACATATTCTTAGCATCACAATCCGTAAAGAATGTTCTGCTCCGCTGCTACATTAGAATGAAAGTACAGTTTTTTCTATGCTGTGTAAAAAGCCACTATCATGTTCTTGACTAAAATTCCTAACCATTACTCAAGTCTATAAGTTAAATCAGAAAGGCGGCCTTCTCCAGCGCGCAAGACGCTGTGCTATACTGCGCCATCACATCTATATATTCCAGGAGCATGTTTATCTATATATTGCACAGTGATTATTGACAGTATCACCGTTTTAAAGGCATATCCCTGTACAACAGTCTATTGTTTCTGACGAAGGCCCAAATATAGGGGCCGAAATGTTACATTTTTTGGACTGCCTGTACGATAAAGTCCTTATATTCATTTTGGTGTGCCGGGTTTTCCTTTTATCTATATTTACCGGTTTGAACCCTTCTTGAGCTCCCTTATTGTCAAGTGAGCCATAAACCTTATTCTACTTGTCAAATCAGAAATGTTTTTTTTTACTCAAGTAAAAATAAAAATAAAACAGGGCCATTAAAATATCAGGACACAAGGGCAGCTTCTGCCTACGGTGTATAGAAGTCTACAGGCTGCTTTATATGACTAAAGAATTACCAATGATCATGAGTTTACTATCCCTCTCCCACTAGAGGACACAATTCCAACAACAATATTATATTACTGATATAATATAAGACGGCTTATATGATTTCTGAAGATGTTGTCCTCTTTGCACACTCCATTTGTTTTATAAGGACCCCTCCAATATGCTGATCACAGAGTATCTCACTGCTAGGTCTTACACTATCCATCCTAAATGGGAATCTGTCATCTAATCTGAGAGAAACATGTTGCAGAAGCAGAGACCCTGATTCCAAAAATATATCACTTCCTGGGCTACGTTCTGTAGTTTTGATAAAATAATTGTTTTATCATAAGGAGATTTTCACTAGAGCACTAGTAAACCTAGTGCCATGTAATCCTCATGAACTTTATATAACTCCGCCTACACGAATGATTGGCAGCGTGCGGCCTATGTGCACTGTACACAGAAAGCTGACAATCAGTGATGTGGGTGGGGATATACAAATCCCAGCTCAGATCTTCAGAAGATAAAAGAGTAATTTTATCAAAACTGCAGCAAGCAGCCCAGTATTGACACATTGCTTGAATCAGGGTCTCTTGCTCCTACATTATGCTGCTCTCAAATGGTTTAGCAAAAATCTGATGACAGATTCTCTTTAATCAGTGTAAAAAACAGAAGCAAGCATTTAAACTAAACATGTCATCTGAAAAAACACTATTAACCTGTAGATATGGGGTTAATCTGCAGGTTAATATTGTTCTAAAGCTGTGAAGCTGCCGCACTGAGAGCCCGACTCATGGGAGGAAATAAACTTTATTCCACCCGGCAGCCTCCAGATTTCAGTCATTGAGGAGCGACTTCAGTCAACGGTCAATAAACAGTGAGGGGCACCTATCACCACGCCCCAGCACTGACTGACAGCCGACTAATGTCAGGCATGGTTAAAGCCACCAGTCAGGAAACCGTGAAGGGCACCTGTAACCATGCCCCATCACTGTGTGACAGCGTGGTTAAAGTCATCACTTACTGTGTACGGAACGGTGGCTGAAAAGCTGTGCTGGCTGTGCCTTTATGACAGAGTCAGAGGCTGCAGGGAGGAATAAACAAAATTTCCTCCAGGTACCCTGGCTTTAAATGCGACGGGTGCACAGATTTAGAATGCTACTATCCTGAAGTTTAACCCCTATATCTGCAGATTAATAACGTTTAGATTAGGGATGAGCGAGTATACCCGTTACTACTCGTTACCCGCCGAGTAGTACGGTATTCGGGCTACTCGTTACTCCGCAAATATCCTTGTAATTACTCGTTAGGAGTAGCGACTCCTATGTAAGTTAATGGGAAATGTAATTGTCTGCTGGACCCTACAAAGCAGTCTGGGGGTTGAGTAAAAGGCTGAAATGGATGCATGATTGTTTAAAAGCCGGGTGGTAAAAAGCAGGCGGCTTTTTTAAACAATCAGCTGATGCACGCTCCCTGCCCGGGTCCTTTGCTTCCCGCTGCCTCGCTCCCCCGCCTGGTGCTTCTCTCCGCGCTGCCCGGTGCTTCGCTATCCCGCCGCCTCCCTGCCCACTCCTAAGAAGCACAGTGCAGCGGGGAGTGCAGCACCAGGGAGCGAAGGACCCAGGCGGGGAGCGTGCATCAGCTGATTGTTTAAAAAAAGCCGTCGGCTTTTTACCGCCCGGCTTTTAAACAATCATGCATCCATTTCAGCCTTTTACTCAGCCCCCAGCCCGCTTTGTAGGGTCCAGCAGACAATTACTCGCATTTCCCATTGACTTGCATTGGACTCGCTACTTGTAACGAGTACCCGAGTATTAGGACCTACTCATTACGAGTATAGCGAGCCCGAGTATTTCACTACTCGCTCATCCCTAGTTTAGATATGCCAAGATCCCTTTAATTCATCTGAAACATAATCTCAGGAGAAATTAGGTAGTAAATGTTTTTCGCTGTGAGCAATGGGCTATCTGTGTAATGCCGGGTCATAAGGAGCAACAAGGAGCCTTTAGTACTAAGCTCAGACTTCCCTAATAAAGTATTTAAATTGTTTTTCTAGCCGAGCTTATATACCTATTTAGTTATGTCTTGTGCCTGGTTTTATAATGATGGATACTCTGATTTTAATCTGTTTTAATATTTTATAAGCTGTTCATGTTCAGCAATGTTTCTTGTTTATGTTGCTACATCCAATGGTTCGCTTTTATGCTAAAATTTGACCAAATTCTGACAAATGTTCCAGTATCTTTTCAACCAAATATAAGTTAAGGTATATTTGTATATAAAAAAAATCCTCTGAAATAGTTATTAGATTTGCTCTAAAGTAGAAAACACTGGTGTTTGTATAAAGCATTGTCTTAAGCCATAGCAACATGCAACAATTAAGGAACATCGAGAGATAAATTTGTCAACCGATGGAATCATTTTCATTAATTCTTTTTACCATCACAGTTGCATTGATATATGAAAAAAAGAAACAACAAAGAGCCAGCACCAGTGTGCACCAAGGCATCAAATATTCCAAACCGCATTACATAAATTTTTTTTTTTTTTTTTTTTTTTTGAGATTTTTGGCAAAAAAAAAGTCATGGCTGTGGGCGGGACAGGTCCAAGCAAATGCTGCATGAAGTATATATATAGCCTGTGGACAAAGCCTGATGACCCAATGTGAACAGTCACCAAACGCCAAAATCTATACAGATGGAATACATCCCAAATTGGGGTGCATAGCAAGGTGGAGGTCAACCACCGACCAATTCAACAAAGAAACAACAAAGAGCCAGCACCAATGTGCACTAAGGCATCAAATATTCCAAACTGCATTATAAAAATTTTTTTTTTTTTTTTGAGATTTTTGGCAAAAAATTGCAATTTCTTGAGCTGCTTCGCCACGTCACGGCAAATCTCATTTGAAGCAGTCCTACACTAAAATATTTTTATAAAATGTGCCATGCGGCCTCACATATAAATAGCAGAACTGCTCTCAGCAGCACTCACCTGGTCTATTGCAGTCCCGTACCCATGACTGAGTCATGGCTGTGGGCGGGACAGGTCCAAGCAAATGCTGCATGAAGTATATATATAGCCTGTGGACAAAGCCTGATGACCCAATGTGAACAGTCACCAAACGCCAAAATCTATACAGATGGAATACATCCCAAATTGGGGTGCATAGCAAGGTGGAGGTCAACCACCGACCAATTCAACAAAGAAACAACAAAGAGCCAGCACCAATGTGCACTAAGGCATCAAATATTCCAAACTGCATTATAAAAATTTTTTTTTTTTTTTTGAGATTTTTGGCAAAAAATTGCAATTTCTTGAGCTGCTTCGCCACGTCACGGCAAATCTCATTTGAAGCAGTCCTACACTAAAATATTTTTATAAAATGTGCCATGCGGCCTCACATATAAATAGCAGAACTGCTCTCAGCAGCACTCACCTGGTCTATTGCAGTCCCGTACCCATGACTGAGTCATGGCTGTGGGCGGGACAGGTCCAAGCAAATGCTGCATGAAGTATATATATAGCCTGTGGACAAAGCCTGATGACCCAATGTGAACAGTCACCAAACGCCAAAATCTATACAGATGGAATACATCCCAAATTGGGGTGCATAGCAAGGTGGAGGTCAACCACCGACCAATTCAACAAAGAAACAACAAAGAGCCAGCACCAATGTGCACTAAGGCATCAAATATTCCAAACTGCATTATAAAAATTTTTTTTTTTTTTTTGAGATTTTTGGCAAAAAATTGCAATTTCTTGAGCTGCTTCGCCACGTCACGGCAAATCTCATTTGAAGCAGTCCTACACTAAAATATTTTTATAAAATGTGCCATGCGGCCTCACATATAAATAGCAGAACTGCTCTCAGCAGCACTCACCTGGTCTATTGCAGTCCCGTACCCATGACTGAGTCATGGCTGTGGGCGGGACAGGTCCAAGCAAATGCTGCATGAAGTATATATATAGCCTGTGGACAAAGCCTGATGACCCAATGTGAACAGTCACCAAACGCCAAAATCTATACAGATGGAATACATCCCAAATTGGGGTGCATAGCAAGGTGGAGGTCAACCACCGACCAATTCAACAAAGAAACAACAAAGAGCCAGCACCAATGTGCACTAAGGCATCAAATATTCCAAACTGCATTATAAAAATTTTTTTTTTTTTTTTGAGATTTTTGGCAAAAAATTGCAATTTCTTGAGCTGCTTCGCCACGTCACGGCAAATCTCATTTGAAGCAGTCCTACACTAAAATATTTTTATAAAATGTGCCATGCGGCCTCACATATAAATAGCAGAACTGCTCTCAGCAGCACTCACCTGGTCTATTGCAGTCCCGTACCCATGACTGAGTCATGGCTGTGGGCGGGACAGGTCCAAGCAAATGCTGCATGAAGTATATATATAGCCTGTGGACAAAGCCTGATGACCCAATGTGAACAGTCACCAAACGCCAAAATCTATACAGATGGAATACATCCCAAATTGGGGTGCATAGCAAGGTGGAGGTCAACCACCGACCAATTCAACAAAGAAACAACAAAGAGCCAGCACCAATGTGCACTAAGGCATCAAATATTCCAAACTGCATTATAAAAATTTTTTTTTTTTTGAGATTTTTGGCAAAAAATTGCAATTTCTTGAGCTGCTTCGCCACGTCACGGCAAATCTCATTTGAAGCAGTCCTACACTAAAATATTTTTATAAAATGTGCCATGCGGCCTCACATATAAATAGCAGAACTGCTCTCAGCAGCACTCACCTGGTCTATTGCAGTCCCGTACCCATGACTGAGTCATGGCTGTGGGCGGGACAGGTCCAAGCAAATGCTGCATGAAGTATATATATAGCCTGTGGACAAAGCCTGATGACCCAATGTGAACAGTCACCAAACGCCAAAATCTATACAGATGGAATACATCCCAAATTGGGGTGCATAGCAAGGTGGAGGTCAACCACCGACCAATTCAACAAAGAAACAACAAAGAGCCAGCACCAATGTGCACTAAGGCATCAAATATTCCAAACTGCATTATAAAAATTTTTTTTTTTTTGAGATTTTTGGCAAAAAATTGCAATTTCTTGAGCTGCTTCGCCACGTCACGGCAAATCTCATTTGAAGCAGTCCTACACTAAAATATTTTTATAAAATGTGCCATGCGGCCTCACATATAAATAGCAGAACTGCTCTCAGCAGCACTCACCTGGTCTATTGCAGTCCCGTACCCATGACTGAGTCATGGCTGTGGGCGGGACAGGTCCAAGCAAATGCTGCATGAAGTATATATATAGCCTGTGGACAAAGCCTGATGACCCAATGTGAACAGTCACCAAACGCCAAAATCTATACAGATGGAATACATCCCAAATTGGGGTGCATAGCAAGGTGGAGGTCAACCACCGACCAATTCAACAAAGAAACAACAAAGAGCCAGCACCAATGTGCACTAAGGCATCAAATATTCCAAACTGCATTATAAAAATTTTTTTTTTTTTTTTTTTTTTGAGATTTTTGGCAAAAAATTGCAATTTCTTGAGCTGCTTCGCCACGTCACGGCAAATCTCATTTGAAGCAGTCCTACACTAAAATATTTTTATAAAATGTGCCATGCGGCCTCACATATAAATAGCAGAACTGCTCTCAGCAGCACTCACCTGGTCTATTGCAGTCCCGTACCCATGACTGAGTCATGGCTGTGGGCGGGACAGGTCCAAGCAAATGCTGCATGAAGTATATATATAGCCTGTGGACAAAGCCTGATGACCCAATGTGAACAGTCACCAAACGCCAAAATCTATACAGATGGAATACATCCCAAATTGGGGTGCATAGCAAGGTGGAGGTCAACCACCGACCAATTCAACAAAGAAACAACAAAGAGCCAGCACCAATGTGCACTAAGGCATCAAATATTCCAAACTGCATTATAAAAATTTTTTTTTTTTTTTTTTGAGATTTTTGGCAAAAAATTGCAATTTCTTGAGCTGCTTCGCCACGTCACGGCAAATCTCATTTGAAGCAGTCCTACACTAAAATATTTTTATAAAATGTGCCATGCGGCCTCACATATAAATAGCAGAACTGCTCTCAGCAGCACTCACCTGGTCTATTGCAGTCCCGTACCCATGACTGAGTCATGGCTGTGGGCGGGACAGGTCCAAGCAAATGCTGCATGAAGTATATATATAGCCTGTGGACAAAGCCTGATGACCCAATGTGAACAGTCACCAAACGCCAAAATCTATACAGATGGAATACATCCCAAATTGGGGTGCATAGCAAGGTGGAGGTCAACCACCGACCAATTCAACAAAGAAACAACAAAGAGCCAGCACCAATGTGCACTAAGGCATCAAATATTCCAAACTGCATTATAAAAATTTTTTTTTTTTTTTTTTTGAGATTTTTGGCAAAAAATTGCAATTTCTTGAGCTGCTTCGCCACGTCACGGCAAATCTCATTTGAAGCAGTCCTACACTAAAATATTTTTATAAAATGTGCCATGCGGCCTCACATATAAATAGCAGAACTGCTCTCAGCAGCACTCACCTGGTCTATTGCAGTCCCGTACCCATGACTGAGTCATGGCTGTGGGCGGGACAGGTCCAAGCAAATGCTGCATGAAGTATATATATAGCCTGTGGACAAAGCCTGATGACCCAATGTGAACAGTCACCAAACGCCAAAATCTATACAGATGGAATACATCCCAAATTGGGGTGCATAGCAAGGTGGAGGTCAACCACCGACCAATTCAACAAAGAAACAACAAAGAGCCAGCACCAATGTGCACTAAGGCATCAAATATTCCAAACTGCATTATAAAAATTTTTTTTTTTTTTTTTTTGAGATTTTTGGCAAAAAATTGCAATTTCTTGAGCTGCTTCGCCACGTCACGGCAAATCTCATTTGAAGCAGTCCTACACTAAAATATTTTTATAAAATGTGCCATGCGGCCTCACATATAAATAGCAGAACTGCTCTCAGCAGCACTCACCTGGTCTATTGCAGTCCCGTACCCATGACTGAGTCATGGCTGTGGGCGGGACAGGTCCAAGCAAATGCTGCATGAAGTATATATATAGCCTGTGGACAAAGCCTGATGACCCAATGTGAACAGTCACCAAACGCCAAAATCTATACAGATGGAATACATCCCAAATTGGGGTGCATAGCAAGGTGGAGGTCAACCACCGACCAATTCAACAAAGAAACAACAAAGAGCCAGCACCAATGTGCACTAAGGCATCAAATATTCCAAACTGCATTATAAAAATTTTTTTTTTTTTTTTTTTTGAGATTTTTGGCAAAAAATTGCAATTTCTTGAGCTGCTTCGCCACGTCACGGCAAATCTCATTTGAAGCAGTCCTACACTAAAATATTTTTATAAAATGTGCCATGCGGCCTCACATATAAATAGCAGAACTGCTCTCAGCAGCACTCACCTGGTCTATTGCAGTCCCGTACCCATGACTGAGTCATGGCTGTGGGCGGGACAGGTCCAAGCAAATGCTGCATGAAGTATATATATAGCCTGTGGACAAAGCCTGATGACCCAATGTGAACAGTCACCAAACGCCAAAATCTGGGATGTATTCCATCTGTATAGATTTTGGCGTTTGGTGACTGTTCACATTGGGTCATCAGGCTTTGTCCACAGGCTATATATATACTTCATGCAGCATTTGCTTGGACCTGTCCCGCCCACAGCCATGACTCAGTCATGGGTACGGGACTGCAATAGACCAGGTGAGTGCTGCTGAGAGCAGTTCTGCTATTTATATGTGAGGCCGCATGGCACATTTTATAAAAATATTTTAGTGTAGGACTGCTTCAAATGAGATTTGCCGTGACGTGGCGAAGCAGCTCAAGAAATTGCAATTTTTTGCCAAAAATCTCAAAAAAAAAAAAAAAAAAAAATTTTTATAATGCAGTTTGGAATATTTGATGCCTTAGTGCACATTGGTGCTGGCTCTTTGTTGTTTCTTTGTTGAATTGGTCGGTGGTTGACCTCCACCTTGCTATGCACCCCAATTTGGGATGTATTCCATCTGTATAGATTTTGGCGTTTGGTGACTGTTCACATTGGGTCATCAGGCTTTGTCCACAGGCTATATATATACTTCATGCAGCATTTGCTTGGACCTGTCCCGCCCACAGCCATGACTCAGTCATGGGTACGGGACTGCAATAGACCAGGTGAGTGCTGCTGAGAGCAGTTCTGCTATTTATATGTGAGGCCGCATGGCACATTTTATAAAAATATTTTAGTGTAGGACTGCTTCAAATGAGATTTGCCGTGACGTGGCGAAGCAGCTCAAGAAATTGCAATTTTTTGCCAAAAATCTCAAAAAAAAAAAAAAATTTTTATAATGCAGTTTGGAATATTTGATGCCTTAGTGCACATTGGTGCTGGCTCTTTGTTGTTTCTTTGTTGAATTGGTCGGTGGTTGACCTCCACCTTGCTATGCACCCCAATTTGGGATGTATTCCATCTGTATAGATTTTGGCGTTTGGTGACTGTTCACATTGGGTCATCAGGCTTTGTCCACAGGCTATATATATACTTCATGCAGCATTTGCTTGGACCTGTCCCGCCCACAGCCATGACTCAGTCATGGGTACGGGACTGCAATAGACCAGGTGAGTGCTGCTGAGAGCAGTTCTGCTATTTATATGTGAGGCCGCATGGCACATTTTATAAAAATATTTTAGTGTAGGACTGCTTCAAATGAGATTTGCCGTGACGTGGCGAAGCAGCTCAAGAAATTGCAATTTTTTGCCAAAAATCTCAAAAAAAAAAAAAAAATTTTAGAATGCAGTTTGGAATATTTGATGCCTTAGTGCACATTGGTGCTGGCTCTTTGTTGTTTCTTTGTTGAATTGGTCGGTGGTTGACCTCCACCTTGCTATGCACCCCAATTTGGGATGTATTCCATCTGTATAGATTTTGGCGTTTGGTGACTGTTCACATTGGGTCATCAGGCTTTGTCCACAGGCTATATATATACTTCATGCAGCATTTGCTTGGACCTGTCCCGCCCACAGCCATGACTCAGTCATGGGTACGGGACTGCAATAGACCAGGTGAGTGCTGCTGAGAGCAGTTCTGCTATTTATATGTGAGGCCGCATGGCACATTTTATAAAAATATTTTAGTGTAGGACTGCTTCAAATGAGATTTGCCGTGACGTGGCGAAGCAGCTCAAGAAATTGCAATTTTTTGCCAAAAATCTCAAAAAAAAAAAAAAAATTTTTATAATGCAGTTTGGAATATTTGATGCCTTAGTGCACATTGGTGCTGGCTCTTTGTTGTTTCTTTTCTGCATTGATATATGAGCCTGATTTTTTTGCCTTGGTTTTTTATTTTTACCACGAATGGAGAGATTGTTTTAACAATTCTGGGAGGATCCCATCCGATCCTTCGTATTCAATACACAGACTCTGCACACAACTATAGTTTGCCTATATTGAATGTGGCAGTAAGAGGATACAGACCTGCCCAAAATTCCATGGCCTTGATTTGATGTTGTTTTGTGATCCCACATAAATGTAACCGGTGTCGTTCAGAACATATTCTTTCCTCTCATCCTCGTTTGGCATGTAAACGTTGTCATCTAAAAACAAACATAATTACACAAATTAAATCAGAGTAAGGTTGGTATCAGAGATTAGTAAATAATAAAAAATTGGAAAACCTGTTGTGACCACCGGGTCTCCTGACCTGAACTACAAGTGCATCTCAATAAATTAGAATATCCTAAAAGTTAAATTATTTCAGTAATTCAATACAAAAAGGAAACGCATATAATATATAGAGGCATTACAAACAGAGTGATCTATTTTAAGTGTTTATTTCTGTTAATGTTGATGATTATGACATTTTACATCTTCCATTGTAAAGTATATCCTTACAGAATTAAGACAAAAATCAGAGTTCAAGTTGTATACAGTATCACTTATAGTCAATATGAATATACAACACCCAATCCCACCCTTACAAAAACCCGAACAATCCAGAGAAATCCATTCTACCATATCTTCCAACTATGTGGAGAGCATCATTATTGACACATATGGAATCAAGTGTAAGACAGTATTATAGCTATTGTTTCGTCAAGTAATAGGTTTGATGATAACCCTGGAGTGTCCATCCAAGGGCCCCATATTTTCTCGAACTTGCTTAATGAATTCCGTTGGGTATAGACACCCTTCTCTAACCTGATTATCTTATTTTCCAGGAGTTTACAAGCCTGATACCATATGAGTCAAATAGCCCAGGACATAACAGGCCTAATTTTTAGTTTTACTCTAGAACTAATGGACTTTAAGTTTTCAGAATTATGGCATACCGACACTTCCACCAGGGTTACAACTGTATTGCATAGAAAATGTTAATACTTTACTGTTAGCAATTAAGCTACTTGAGGGACTTGGGGACTTGAGCATAGTACTTGAGCACCCACAATGCTCGAGAGAGTAATGAGTATGCCCAAGCACTCCGATGCTCGATCAAGTATCGAGCAGTGCCGAGCACATTCGCTTGTCGCTAGTTAGGATACATAAGCTTGGTTTTATAGTCTGAGTTAAATACATGATTAGTATGTCCAGTAATGGACACATAATGGGTTAAAAACCCACAGGAAATCTGTAACTAATGTGCGAAATATCAGTTCAGGTGGTAAATAGTGCATTAAGGGGTTGACTAGTTAATACAAGTTATCACCTATCTGTTGAATAGATGATAACTTTTTGATGGGTGAAGAAAAGGCACTTTTATATCGAAGTGCCAATCACCATTTTATTAATTATTTATGAGGCTGCTGAAAAAAGCCAAGTGCAGTGCTCAACAGCGCCACTGGGACTGAAAGAGTGGTTGAGCATTCTAACGGGAAAAAAGTTCCCCCATTCTTTCCAGAGGTCGGACCTCCACAATCAACTAGTTATCAAATATCCTATAGATTGGTGATCATTTGTTTTCATAAGCAAAATGGTAGAAGTGCTCCTGGAATATGTAAGTCTCACACATACCCTGTGTTGATGAAGGAATACATATAGCGCAATGTTAAAGGTCAGCAGGAGCGTTATTTCTTAATGAAGCAGCCAAACTTGATGCTGGGAATCAGAAATCTGGAGCATGTGCAATAAAAGAAACAAGTCTGGATGTTGGTATTATCCATGCATCACAACCCGGTATATAAATAATGTAGAATGTGATAGCAAAAACATAACTGCTATATTCTAGTGTTCAAAGGACAATACTCCAGGCATGAGACTTACAGTAGGAAGAAAGCAAAGTAAGTGGGATGTGGCAATGTTATAGAAGACATGTCTGGAGCACAGCAGGAATGTGTTGGAGTGATATGAAGAATGTCGAGATGATAGGAATAGGATTGAGAACTAGGACAAATGTGGGGGAATGACAAAATGAGAATATATGACGCTTTAATGAGTGTGAGAGGAGATGAAATCCAGTAGAAATATATAAAAGAGTAAAGGAAAATAAATCAGTAAGACAATCGAGGAACAAAAGGAAAGAGATAGAGAATGAAAACCTAGTTGAGGCACTTCTACCTGATTGTTGCCATCTGTCTGTAATTAAGAACTTTATAAAAAAAAATACCCATGCTAAACTCAGAGTCCAAACCTCATATTAATGTATCAGGGATTTACTCATCACTACATAAGCCCCAGATCTTCCCCAGGTAGCATCTCTTCCTTTTCCACGCTTTTGGAAAAAAGATTGACTTCCTTTATCAAAGACATGTTGATCTTTTATCCTAGATACCAATCATTTTCTTTGGAACCTAAAAACTTGTATAATATACATCCTAAAATTATTCTTTACATTACATGTTAAAAGCCTGTAGACCTCTATCAACCAAGACAAGAGAATGAGCTCTTTAAAGAGCACCTTAAAGATCCTAGTCCTGAGAGATCACGTAGGAAGTAGTACAACAAATCTATAAACAAAACTTACTGACTAGAATTGTCTCCTATTTATTAGTTGCTGACTCAAAGCTACCAAGGATTCATTACCCAGGTCACAACAACACTAAATATTTTGCATAGTCATAGACCCAACCCCAACAGTGGGTCTTTGACAGGAGCATGAATACTAACTTCAGCCAAACTCACTCCTTCTATTGGACATGCAATTAATCATGTGGAATATCATGATTCATGTCATGAACTCCATAGCCTGTTTGGCATATTCCTCCGGATACAAAGCAGGCATTTTGGCTCACCCACCAAATTAAACTAAGTGTGCCCCCTCATCACCACAAGAACTTTGTCAAGCCGAGGATGGGAGGACCCCCGGCGAGCGACGCAACATAAAGGGAAACAATACAACGGATTGCACTAGCAATGGGGCAGAGGCATATCTAGGGGGGGCTGGCGGGGCATCTGCCCCAGGCGCAACTCTCAGGGGGGCGCTGTCAGGCTCCCTGATCCAGTGGCTCTGAGAGTCTTCCCCGCGGCTGTGTTTTCTGCCCTCTATAGTGGGAGCCGCTGTTCTCCAGCCGTCAAGCTGACAGCCGGAGTCAGAGGAAGTGTGGAGCGCAGCTCCTGTGATCAACTGCATGGCCAGCGGCAGCTTTGTGCGATCTGTGCAGCGGCACCAGCCGGCAGATATCACTGAGGGGAGAACTCCACACCTGCACGATCTCCTAGCAGATTGCAGTTGGAAGCAGTGAGATGGGGGAGGGGCATGCACAGCACTTTTGGAGGCTGCATAGGGCCATGTGCTTAGCCTCTCACCCTCCCGTCCTGTGCACTCAGGCCTGTGTGCACCGCAGAGGAGACAGAAGACCAGAAAGATGGCAGCTCTGATTGGCCACACATTAAACACTCAGTGCCCGGCTGCTTTCTCCTGTAACCCATGGACTGAGCCGCTGCATCAGTCTGACATGAGGAAGGAGTGTCAGTCAGGAACGTCTGCTGCACCTGATCTTACAGTGCAACTAAGCAGCAGGAACTTATATCTGAGCTAAGTGTGTTTATATCTGATATATGCCATCATATATCTAATGTATTAATAACTTTAATGTTCAATGTACATGTGCAGTATATGTCTAGTGTGTGAGTGCTGTATGCGGTCCGTGTGTGTGCCATATACGGGGTGTGTGTGTGCTATATACGGGACGTGTGTGTCGTATACGGGCGTGTGTGCGCCGTATACGTGGCGTGTGTGTGCCGTATACGGGGCGTGTGTGTGCCGTATTCGGGGTGTCAGTGCTGTTTACGGAGCATGTGTGCTGTATACGGGGCGTGTGTGCTGTATACGGGGCGTGTGTGCTGTATACGGGGCGTGTGTGTGCTGTATACATGGCATGTGTGCTGTATATGGGGCGTGCTGTATATGGGGCGTGTGTGCTGTATATGGGGCGTGCTGTATACGGGGCGTGTGTGTGTGCTGTATACGGGGCATGTGTGCTGTATATGGCGCGTGTGTGTGTGCTGTATATCGGGCGTGTGTGCTGTATATGGGGCATGTGTGCTGTATACGGGCGTGTGTGTGTGCTGTATACGGGGCGTGTGTGCTGTATACAGTGTGTGTGTGCTGTATACATGGCGTGTGTGTTGTATACGGTGTGTGAATGCTATATACCAGGTGTAAGTGCTGTGTACAGCATGTGAGTACTGTATACGGCGTGTGTAAGTTCCGTATTTGGGGTGTGACTGCTGTGTATGTGGAGTGAGTGCTGTATACAGTATGTCCAATGCATGTGTACTGTATATGGCCAATGGGTGTCGTGTGCAGTATACAATATGATCAGTGTGTTAAGACTGTGTGCAGTATACACCCATTGTGTGAATACAATGTGCGGTTTACAACCAGTGTGTCAGGGCAGTGTGCTGTATACTGCCAGTGTCAAAAACAAAAAACAATACTCCGGTACACTAAAATAGAAATTGTGAAAGAATCCAATATGGTGCTTCAAAAGCACCATAGCTCCAAAGCTGAGCCAGGTTTATTCTACTAAATGTTTACTGACAGTGTGTCAGAGCTGTGTGCGGTATATGGCCAGTGTGTCATGGCTATGTGCGGTATACGATCAGTGTGTCAGAGCTGTGTGTGGTATACAATCAGTGTGTCATGGCTGTGTGCGGCATATGGCCAGTGTGTCTGAACGGCCAGGGTTCAGCACCTGGCACCCTCGCCAATTGGCTGTTTTAAAGGGAACCTGTCACGTCCAATATACACCCAGGACCACGAGCAGTTCTGGGTTCATATTGCTAATCCCTGCCTAACTGTCCCTGTATGCACTAGCATAGATAGAGATCTATAGAAAAAGTATTTCTAAATATCTTTTATCGTATGCTAATGAGCGAGGGGACTAGTCCCAAGGGTGTTACTTCCGTTGCTAGTCGGCACCATTAGCATGTTAGTACACCCCTGTGGACATGCTAATGAATGTGCAGCGTCAGAGGATGATCTCACTCATCTCTCCGCCGCCATCGCCGCCCGACACTGGATTTCGGCTCAGTGCGCATGACCCCGGAGTTTGTCATGTGCTCTACTTCAGTTTGAAGCTGGGATGCGTAGATCTGGCTTCATAGTGCGCATGACTGAAACTCCGGGATCATGCGCACTGAGCCGAAATCCAGTGTCAGGCAGCGATGGTGGCATCTCATATGATAAAACATCTTTAGAAATACTTTTTCTATAGATTCCTTTATCTATGCTAGTGTATACAGGGACGGTTAGGCAGGGATTAGCAATATACACCCAGAACTGCTCGTGGTTCTCTCTGCATATTGCACCGGACAGGTTCACTTTAAATATCGACGACAGCAGCAGACGGCCAGAGTGTGCAATTCCAGATCTGCTCTGTCTTCTGATAGTGGCCGCAGCTGTGGTTCTGCATATCTGTTCCCGTGCTAATCAATGAGGCGGATGTGCAGTAACTTTTATACTTGTGCTCACGTAACCGTCAACTCTTGCCACTGGCATGGGAGAATCCTAAAAGTGTGCAGAGCATGCGTTGTGAGAATTCAGAAGCCTGCAGTCACCTAGAGTCACTGTCGACTTTCATCATAAAAAATAAAAATTAAGCAGTGTAGCCCAATCCTAACAGCGTATAATATACTCACTCTCAGGATTCAGCTCCGCTCGCTGTTTCCTGCCGTCATCACATGGCTGCTCCTCTCATATGCAAGTCTCATATTTAGTTATGTGACAATTAGCTTTTTTTTCTACTTCTATTTTTCAGTGAAGATTGAGAGAGTTAGGGTATGTGGCCATGATCAGGACTCGCTACGTTCAGAACGTCAGAATGCAGCGAGTCTTGACTGGCGGGGCCGTGTGTCTCCTCCACAGGCGAACACAGGAGACCGCAGGAGACCGCAGCTGCTTGTACCCACGATCAGGGTTCCGTGCGCTGCGGTCTTTTGCTTGTGTTCTCTCTACGGAGGACGCATGCGAATCCGCAGCAAACAATTAACATTCTGCGGTCTGGAAAGACGCACAGCAGATCAGTGTTTGCTGCGGAAAAAACAAGCATAGTGGGTACAAGGTTTCTAGAAATCCATCCAGTGTTCTTGTACTGTACAACACAGTGTTTTGGACACAGCTAATGTATGCTGCGTCCAAAAAACTGCAAACACTGATCGTGGGCACGGAGCCTTATGAAGAGCAGCTGGTCAGCAAATGACTAAGTGTGCAAATCATATATGAATTATCAGTCACATGACGACTACGCAAACCGTGGGGCTGGGGGGGCTCGCCTGCCAGGATTCTTGCCCCAGGTGCCAGAAAGCCTAGATACACCTCTGCAATAAGGAGAGGGGAGTATAGTCACCTCCTAACACTCACCAAAGGCTGATCCCTGCACTGCCTAACATACCAAGACCGGTCCTTCCTCCTGTGTGCCATTAGACCTTCGCTGGCCCTGAACTCACCCTGACTAATGCAAAGGCCAGCGAGACGCTAGTCTCACCACTACAATAAAACAACACGAGGAAGGTAAGACAAACAAGGGAAAGACTCAACAAATAGTTCTCCACAGCAGCTCAGGCAGGAAGCTACACAGCTGCAAAAATAACAACAACTCAGCACCTCCAGAGCCAGGCTCCTACAAAGTGGTGAGTTATAGAATGAGCTATAGCCGGCATAGGAGAGAGGGAAGAATGAGTTTATATAATAGAAGGGCATGGCTGCAGCAGAGATTTAATAGCTACAAGTCAATTTTAGCAGGTATGAAAAGAAACCTTTACCCCTTTAGCACAGAATGGAATAAAATATGCTCCTACTCAGGATAAGTGATTCTAAAACAGTATGTGATCAACCAAACGTTGAGACCTTCTGATCCCTGATTCCCCCAAGGTCACAGCATTGCACAACACACTTGTGACACCCTTTTGTTGTTGCACAATTATTGCACTCTCTGATAACGTTCGGAGAGTGATACAGTGGGGAAAATAAATATTTGATACACTGCTGATTTTGCAGGTTTTCCCACCTACAAAGAATGGAGAGGTCTGTAATTTATATCGTAGGCACACTTCAACTCTGACAGACAGAATCCCACCAAAGAGTCACATTCCTACTGATTTGCTGTAAAAAAAAATTGGCTGCAACATTTTTTCTTAAACAAAACATAGGAAGAAAAACCTCAGATAATATTAATTCTAAACATCACAAATATGTAGTTATGAGCATGAAAAATGGAATATAAAAAAATTAAATGAAAACCTGTTACCTTTGCACCACGGGTTGCACAGGACATAAACGGGAGAATCTCCTGCCATGAAAACAATTCCTCTTCCTGTTATTATATTTAGTAGGTATTTTCCAATGATCGCATTGGCTGGAGGATTCACAGCTACTAGACACTAAGAATACCAATAACAATTGTTAGCACAACCAGTAGGAGATTGTAAACAGATTCATACATCAAGTATCTAAAGTAAAGGGTTAATGTTAGTATGTTAATGTCATTTATAATATCTGTGGCAAAGAAAACATGGCATAGGGAAAAATGAAAAAGACACCATGGTACGATTTATTATTCACCTCTCTCCCATGACATTCTTGGGTCTTAGCACTCCATTCATTAGGAAGGCATGAAGAGTTGAGTTCAATAGCTATAAGGGTTCCATTTGGTTTTGATGGGCGAGACCCTGGAATTAACCAAAGACTGTATTAAATGCATATACAAATACCCTTTATGTGGTTTTAGTCACAGTTCTTTCTCTCATCGTATTTTGGTAATGCTTCAAACTTTCCCTTTTTCTCTGATATATACTGCATATATATATATATATATATATATATATATATATATATATATATATGTATACTGCATATATATACTGCATATATATATATATATATATATATATATATATATATATATATATATATATATATATATATATATATATATATATATATATATATATAAAATGTATTTATTTATTTATTTTTCTTGTGTGCTAACTTACTGTTTTTCCACCATAAAGTCTATCAGGACTGCCATTCATTTTTCACACTTGATTTCAGCAGTTCATTTGTATCTGACTCTTATTTCAGATCAGGTTCAATTAAAAAGAATCTAACTTTCTAATTGATACATCATCATCTTCTATAGAGATAGTGTGGGGTATTTTAGAATGATTTTATCCTGTATTCTTACCAGTTGTAAATTGGAAGGTTACTTTATCTCTTTGATTCAGTTCCCTGTCAAAGGTAACCTTCAATTTGAAAGGTTGTCCGCGTCTCACGAGTAGGTGTGAGTTGTCATACTCCGACGTATTGTGCTGACAGGCATTCTCCTGCTTGAGGAAGTCCACTTTTAATGCTCTCAAAGCCATTTCTGCAAATCAAACCAAAGAAAAGAAGTTTAAATGTATGATCTACAGGGGTCTCAAACTCAGCTGGGAGTATAAAAAAAGAAATTGAGAGGGGCCGCATTCAAAATAATTCATGCTTTGATTTTGTTTTTTACATTTTATCACCTTCTTGTGATATTGTTTTACAATTAACAGCATCATGTAGTAATCTTAGCCAACATCTTGTAGTAATTTCCCCGTGCTGCAGTAATGTCCCCATCCTGTAGTATTGTGCTCAATAGAACAGTAGTATTGTACCCATCCTTGTAGTATTGTGCCCATCCTTTTGCCCTGTAGTATTGTGCTCATCCTTGTGCCCTGCAGTATTGTGCCCATTCTTGTGCCCTGTAATATTGTGCCCATCCTTGTAGTATTGTGCTCATCCTTGTAGTATTGTGCCCATCCTTGCAGTATTGTGCCCAGTAGTATTGTGCTCATCCTCGTAGTATTGTGCCCAGTAGTACTGTGCCTATCCTGTAGCATTGTGCTCATCCTTGTGCCCAGTAGCATTGTGCTCAGCCTGTGGTATTGTGCTCAACCTTTAGTAATACACACAAAAAAAAAATAATCTCACCTTTTCTCCGTTCCCTCTTATTAGGCTCCGTGCCCACGATCAGTATTTGCAGCGTTTTGGATGCAGCTTGTTTCAGCTGTGTCTAAAACGCTGCGATGTGCAGTACAAGTAGAGTGGACAGGATTCCTAGAAATCACATGCCACTGTGTGTGTACTGCCCACAGCAAACACTGACCTGCGGTGCGGCTTTCAAAGGCCGCAGCATGTCAGTTCTTTGCTGCGAAGTCGCATGTGTGCTCCCTAGGGAGAACACAAGGAGGAGACCCCAACGGCCCGAACCCTAAACTCAGGCAGCTGCGGTCTTCTGCAGAGGAGACTTGCGGGTGGCCCCGCAGGTCAGGACCCGCCACGTCTAGGACGCGAGTCCTGATAGTGGGCATGTACCTTACTTGCTTGTTGCAGCCAGCAGACACGGTGACGATCGCAGCTCTGCAGTGGGCGGGCGCCGGCACAGTTTTACAACAGTTGAATCATTTGCGGTGCCGTGCAGAGGAGCTCTGTGCACTATAGCACTGGCTGCGTCAGCCAATTAGATGCAAGGAGGTGACGTCATACAGAGACGTCACTTCCTTGCATCCGATTGGTGGGCAGGAGCCATAGGTATAGTGCTTACAGCTCCTCTGTGCGGCGGCACCGCAAATGAATCAACTGTAGAAAAGCCATGCCGGTGCCGGCCCACTGCAGAGCTGTGATCGTCAGGGGGTCTGCGGGTTGCAACAAGCAGCCTCAGGGGCCGCATGCGACCCGCAGGCCGCGTGTTTGAGACCCCTGATCTACAGTAATAATAGTTTTCTATTTGCCAATGTATGTAAAGTGCTGTGGAATTAATGGCACTATATAAGTGAATACATATTATTTGTTTTCTGCAGACTCCATCTGGATTTATAGCTCTAATGCTGCATTTTATTCCTCTATGCATTTACACATCATCATTTGGGCACCTAGACCTGGCCCATCTGCCAATTGTGGGAACAGGGTGATTATCATTATCCCTATATGCTACAAAATATATTAAAGGCTAAACTATGATATCTTTTACAATATCTTTGGGATGCAAAATATCTAGTCATCATCAGTGTCTGCGATAGAAGTTTCTGTTCCCCTTTGTGAAGAATATCAGCGATACAATTTATGCAGTTTCAGTATACACACAATTCTGATGTCTGAAATGATGACTTCCTTCTGAGAACATAAAGACATGTAATTTCCAAGGGGTCAACTATCCAACGGTACTTTTACTAACTTATGCAATTCCCTAATATACCATCAATGATATTTGGAGATGGGAAAACGTGTTGGAAATTAGTAAGTGGAGAATAATCTATTAGAAATATGGGTAAATAGGGATATAGTGTGTTAAATATGGACATAATAAGAAAGCCTTTCAAATATCTTGACTATTACCTCCAACTATATAATAAATGCATAATACATTGAAGCAAAATGGAGAAATCTTTTGAAAAAGATGTTTTTATATAAATGATATTAAAACTTTTAGGCTTTTTGTTTGATGTGATATTAAAGACTCATGAAGGCTTTACTGTATATAGCAGATTTTGTGCATGACAAATTTCCACAAGATTGCCATATTACAAAGGTATTGTCTCCTAGTAACATTGCTTCCAGAGAGAGTATTGTGCTTGATGGAGGCAGCATATGATAGTATTCCAAGTGCCTTGAGTTGCATACTTAATAGTAAAATCTATCTACTGTGCTATGGATCCATAGAAACATTGCCAAATCTGACACAACAGCCTAAGATCTCTGACGGGGGTTGGAATGGACTTTTGTTTGTCTAGTAACTGAAAACTATGATTCCAATTCATTAAAGCAACTTTGCCAGAATTCTGGGATAAATTGTTTTGAAAAGGCGCTAAATTTTGTCCCTACTCAAAGTGTTGCACAAAAATATATAATTTTTTGCATTTTCACGCTAGTTTCTCCTAACTATGTGTAAAATCACGGAAAAAAAAAGGTAGGTTGGAGATACCAAACACAAAAAAAATTACAGAGAAAGTTTACTCCTAACATACATAGTTTATTTAGTACAAAAGTTAAAAAAAACACACACAAAAACCCCAAACGGTATCATATATAGAGCACAAACTATCCCAGGTGGATAAAGGGGTATAGAAAACAACCAACTGGTTAGAAGTGAACCGGCAGGGGATATGTCTAAAGTTAGATAATTATATCACAATGCCGGTTAACTTAATATACCATCCATCCTGCATATAAAGCCACAATCAGTTCATAATTGTTTCCTAGTATGTATCAGTATCACTCGCACAGAGTTAGCGAGAGCGGAATGATACTGTGACCTGATGTGTGTGTGTGTGTGTGTGTGTGTGTGTGTGTGTGTGTGTGCAGTGATACTGCGATCGGATGTGTGTGTGAGAGAGCGGAGTGATACTGGGACCCGATGTGTGTGTGTGTGTGTGTGTGTGTAACGGCGAGGGACCTGACAGGGATGTAGATCACTGTGGGAGAGCCACTTAATTATTGAACTGCAACTAGGGCTTGTTTTTGGAGTAAAAAAAGCAGAAAATACCTTATATATACCTTATATTTTCGTGGTAGGTCTTATTTTCAGGGAGACACGCTACGTGCATAAATACCTGCATTTACATGCAGTCTACTAATGGATGTTATACACTAACCATGTCTGCTCATGGGCTGTAAAGAAACTAATGGGAATCTGAATTTTTCACAGCAAAAAGAAATGATAAATAACATTGCACTAGGGGTTATGTGTCATAGTGGTCGCTCAGCATTAAGAAACTTGTGACAGGTTCTGGTCTGGAGTCTCACAGTGCTCTGATACTCTTAATATTAACAATGGGAAAAAGGCTCCTTACGGGTTCCTAGGATCCACCGGTGAGTCCCAACCGGTTAGGAACGCCAAGAAAAATAGAGGAAGGATCCAGCACGATTTTTCTTTTTCAGTAAAAACATCAAAGCTTTATTGTAAATAGTTAAAAATAGTCATAAAGTGAAGACCGAGGTGTTGCAATGGCAAGGGGGAACTTAACGCGTTTCGGACTTCATTTTTAAAAGCATACAGAGTCCTTAATCATAAGTAAAGCTTATACTAAGTACTTATGATTAAGGACTCTGTATGCTTTTAAAAATGAAGTCCTAAACGCGTTAAGTTCCCCCTTGCCATTGCAACACCTCGGTCTTCACGTTATGACTATTTTTAACTATTTACAATAAAGCTTTGATGTTTTTACTGAAAAAGAAAAATCGTGCTGGATCCTTCCTCTATTTTTCTTTGCACTCTTAATATTAAACATATTTTCCTTTCCTTTCGTGTATTAATAGTTAATGTTAGTTTTGTTGCCAGCAGTCCATTTCAGGTGCAGTCACTCTGTGACCACGTCCTTCTCCTTCAAATAGTTGCATTCCTCTTCAACCTTTGCTGGTGATAGAATTCCATTCTATTCAGGCCATCTGAGTGGAAGGAGCTTCTGGGGTCTGACTGGCGCCCAGCCGTCTGCAGAATTGGAGTATGGCTGCAGCTGTGAAGTTTTTTGTTGGTATTCTTTTTCCCGTCTAACTTCCTTCCTTCATGTTGATTAGTATAGCGGTGGGACTAGGGCTCTTGCTGCCCATCTCATTAGTAAGGGTTAGTGAGATTTCTAGGTATCCTGCTCGGTGATGTGGTTAAAGATGCCGTAAAGGGCTTGCTAGGGAGTGCAGGATACAGCTGCAGGTAAGTGCAGGAGGTGTCCCATCTTCCCCCTCCCTTTCGCCAGGACCCACTTTTGTTAAAGTGTCCCCCGGTGTCTTCCTTGTATGCTGTTTGTTGTGTAGTTCCCCGCACGTCTGTAGGTCTGAGCGCAACTGTCACACTGTGAATTCGTACATTCGCCAGTCCGAGTGTGAATATTTGCTGTTAATACTTTCCTTCAGATTTATACTAGTACCAAAAATGGAAATGATAAAAATGCTGTTCAGAGTTTTGCATCTTGTTAAAAGAATGGAGCCACAAGAACAGTGATCTTAATTAAAAATATTGGTAATAATGAACATTATCACCAGACAGAGCCTCTAGTATTAGAGGATCATTGAAGCTCAATAACAACTACAAGCTGTTGGTGCTTATAGGAAAATCCCAGGCCTACTGTATGTACTTTAGTAAGTTGAAGATGACCTCAAGTGATTCACCTTCTTAATGTGTGAGCAACATGTCAGGACATGAGCGAATGTAGAAGTACAGATTTAATGTGACATTACAATCTTGTTACTGTCTTTCTATTTTTCTCTGGAGACCAATATTTGTTGGCCTAACTGAGATAACGTGCATTAGTAAGTATGCCAACACAAACAAAACTGGTAATGCAAACTAAACACACATTGAAAGGAACTGATAGATTAGTACCATGGTCAGTACAAATCCACTTCAGCTTTGTTCTTAAAGAAGTCTTATAATTTTCTGTAAATAAAGCATAATCCTGCATAATGGAAAGTTCTGCAACTCTCTAATACACGGAGGGGGCTATTTATCAAGCAACATGTGTCAGATACTGGTATCATTTGCGCCAAAATTAAAGTTTTCATACTTTGACTTACAGTATATATATATTATATGTTTTAGGCACTTTCTACACCTTGCCTGACAAGAGGGAACCTAAGGCGACTGTCACATGTCGCTGTGGAACAAGATTGCTAAGGTAATGTAAAAAGAGAATGGCATGGGACTGCTGATTCACTACATTGGAGCAACAGAGGATTTATTATTCAACTCAACAGCTTATAGTATCATTAGAGTCCATGAACTCCTTTAATCTTTTCATATATATTCTTTTTAAAGTGGATCGGTCACCAGATTTCACAATACAAACTTCATAGATTATTAAATGGATCTCTTATACTTGATGAGGCTTGTGAGCTTACATTAGATATCCCTGTTAGAATGACTATAAAATCCTTTTTGAAAGTTTCTCTAATATTATTTGTGTGACTCATAAAATACTAATTTTTCTTTCAGGTACATCAATTTTGACTTTGATTTGCAAAGTAAGTCCCCCAACCTCATCAGGTATAAAATATTTAAAGGGAACCTGTTATCAGAAATTTGGCTTTCAACCTAAATGTTTCCCCCTCTGCAGCTCGTGGGCTGCATTCTAGTAAGGTTTCTATACTTTTTGTGCCCCCTTTTAAACCAAAATAAATACTTTATAAAACTGTACCTTTCGGTTTAAAAATCTTGTAAATTATCCATGGGGGCGGGCCGTCTGGCGTCCATTGCTGTATCTTACGCCGTCCCCTATGCTCCAAATCATCCCTCAGGACGCCGCCCACTGCGCCCGAGGTCCCGTGCACGCCAGGACACCTGGTGACGTGGTCGCAGGCACGAGAGTATGGGCGGCGCTCTGATTGCATCGCAAGTGACCGCCCATACTCTCGTGGGCGCGCACTCCCCTCTGTACGTCGCTCAGATCCTCCGCTTCTCCTGTAGTGGCCTGCTCCGCTCCTCCCATCTATTTCCTGCTGCAGGGTATGATGGGAAGGAGGTGACGACGGGCCGGTGCAGAACGCTGGAGGCAGTGGGGAAAGGGCGGGCACGAGAGTATGGGCGGGCACTTGCGATGCAATCACAGCGCCGCCAATACTCGTGCCTGCGAGCACGTCACCAGGTGTCCCGGTGTGCACGGACCTCGGGCGCAGTGGGCGGCATCCTGAGGGATGATTTGGAGCATGGGGGACGGCGTAAGATACAGCAACGGATGCCACACGGCCCGCCCCCATGGAGAATTTACAAGATTTTCAAACCGAAAGGTACAGTTTTATAAAGTATTGGTTTAAAAGGGGGCACAATAAGTATAGAAACCTTACTAGAATGCAGCCCAGGAGCTGCAGAGGGGGAAACATTTAGGTTGAAAGCCAAATTTCTGATGACAGGTTCCCTTTAATAAAGTATGATGTATGCAGTTTGTATTGTGAAATCAGATGACAGATTTAAGTAGAAGTAATACAGTGAGTCAAATATTGAACATGTCACCAATTTTCTAAGTAAATATGTTTCTAAACGTGCTTTTTTACAAGAATTTCTCATAAGATGTTGGTAACACCCATCCAATCCACACAAGAAAAGAAATCAAACAATTTTTTTTTTAACAGCTTTCAGCTCCATCTTAAGCCACGGCGACTTGATGGATGAATACTCTGTAGGAAGATAGATCATGTGTAAGCCTAGATAGGTCCGCTAGTGTCTTCTTCTTGATTGTATCAAGCCATCGAGTTGCTGGTCTTCCTCTTTGCCTTGTTCTTTCTATTCTTTTAACCATGCAGTACTTTGTCAATAATTGCTCTCTTCGTATGAGGAGTCCAAAGTAGGAAAGCCGTAGATTGGTGATCCTTGCTTCGAGTGACATGTTTGGGTTGATTTGTTCCAAAATTGACTTTTTTGTTCTTCTTGCCATCCATAGTATTGATACCCTCCTTTTCGATCACCACATTTCGAAGGAGTTGATTCTTCTTCTGTCTTGTTTCTTTATCGTCCAGGATTCACATCCATTGTTACTACAAAAAAGACCTGATTATGTAAGAGTCGTGTATTTTCACCAGTGAAACGTTCCTCGATTTGAGGACTTTGTCCATTGACTTCATAGCTGATTTGCCCATAGCTATTCTCTTCTTGACCTCTGCTATCTTCGCTGCATCTTTATTGATCATTGATCCAAATAGTTTGAAGTCCTGTACAACTTCCAGTTTGTTGCTGTACATCTCAAATGTTTTCCAGTTGTAGCTGGAAGTGATCAATATCATTGTTTTCTTTGTATCGACTAAGAGTCCCATGTTTGAGCTTTCCATCTTGACACATAGATGTCCACATATTTAGTGATGTGTAATAAAGAGAAATAACACAGGGAAAAAGTATTAAACACGCTTACTGAAATATAGTTAATACTTCGTACAAAAGCCTTTGTGATAGCTTCAAGACACCTCCTGTATGGAGAAACTAGTCGAATTCTTTGTTAGGTGTAATTTTGTCCCATTCAACCACACAAAGACTCTTCAATCCTAAAGGCTCTATGACTTCTAAGCTTTAATTCCTTCCATAAATTTTCTATTGGATTCAGGTCAGGTGATTGGCTGGGCCATTCTAGCAGCTTTATGTTCTGTCTCGGAAACCAATTAAGAGCTTCCTTGGCTGTGTGTTTGGCAGGGCTGCCATCAGGGCATTACTGTCCTTACTCCTGTGTGGGGCTCGGTGAGCAGAAGCAAGGAGGTGGGCCCGGACACACTGGCAGCCCAGGCCCCTCCATTTTCATTCTTCTGCTACCCAGGCCCCAGGGGCAGGAGTTGAGGCTCAGAGGCGTATCTAGAGGGGCGCAGAATGGCGCAACAGGTAGGGGGGTGCTTCTGGGCAACCTGATGTGGCGGTCCGTTTTGTCTCCCCAGCGGCTGCATGAAAGTCGCACCTTCTCTAAGTGGCTGTCAAGCTGACAGCGGCTCACAGAAGGTGTTCCACCGACATCCACTGATCAACTATATTAGTGTCTTTTAGACGTGATTACAATCACAGCTCTGACCCAGCACTTATAGGTCAGAACGATGTCAACAATGTGATCAGGTCAGCTGATCACAGCTCTGATATCACTCCTCAGCGCCACAGAGGCATTGCTGGAAAGTGTTCCAGTGGAGCTGAATACACTGACGATTTATTGTAATTAGGGGAAGATATAAGGGTAAAGGGAGGGTGATTGGAGAACCTAGAATGGGGAGCAAGGGGGAGGGGTCGAGTGCAGACACAGCATGGGGAGAAAATGGAGGGGGCAGAAGAGGAAGCAAGGGAGGAAGTATGGTTTGTGAGGGGAAAAGTATGGGAAGCCATGGGTTAAATTGAAAGACAGTATGGGGAGCAAGAGATCAGAATGGGTGTTGACACACTATGGGAAGTGAGGGGGATGGGTGCGTATACAATTTGGGAAGTGAGGGGGATAGGTGCAGACATAGTATGGAAATGAGAGGTAGATGGGTGCAGACACAGTTTGGGGAGTGAATGGGAGATGGGTGCAGACACATTATGAGGAAAGGGGGATGGGTGTGGACACAGTATGGGAAGTGAAGGAGATGGGTGCGGATACAGTATGAAAAGGTAGAGGGAAATGGTTGCGTACACAGTATGGTGAGTGAGGGGAGATGGGTGCAGACACAGTATGAAGAGAAAGGGTGGATGCGGGCAAAGTATGAACAGTGAGAGGGAGATGGGTGCGGACACAATATGGGAAGTGAGGGGGATAGGTGTGGACACAGTATGGGAAATGAGAGGTAGATGGGTGCAGACACAGTTTGAGGAGTGACGAGGAGATGGGTGCAGACACAATATGAGGAGAGGGGGGGATGGTTGTGGACACAGTATGGGAAGTAAGGGGAATGGGTGGGGACACAGTATGAAAAGTGAGAGGAAAATAGTTGATGACACAGTATGGGGAGTGAGGGGGAGATGGGTGCAGACACAGTTTGAGGAGAGGAGGGTGGGTGCTGACACAGTATGAAAAGTGAGAGGAAGATGGGTGCAGACACAGTATGGGGAGTGAGAGGGAGATGGGTGCAGACATATTACGAAGAGAAAGAGGGAGATGAGTGTGACGACATGGACTCTCATGGGTTAAGCTGGTGTCACACATAACGACGACGACAACGACGTCGCTGCTACGTCACCATTTTCTGTGACGTTGCAGCGACGTCCCGTCGCTGTCGCTGTGTGTGACATCCAGCAACGACCTGGCCCCTGCTGTGAGGTCGCCGGTCGTTGCTGAATGTCCAGCTTCATTTTTTGGTCGTCACTCTCCCGCTGTGACACACACATCGCTGTGTGTGACAGCGAGAGAGCGACGAAATGAAGCGATCAGGAGCCGGCACTGGCAGCTGCGGTAAGCTGTAACCAGCGTAAACATCGGGTAACCAAGGGAAGACCTTTCCCTGGTTACCCGATGTTTACGCTGGTTACCAGCCTCCGCTCTTGCTGCCAGTGCCGGCTCCTGCACTGTGACATGTGGCTGCAGTATGCATCGGGTAATTAACCCGATGCATACTGTAGCTAGGAGAGCAAGGAGCCAGCGCTAAGCAGTGTGCGTGGCTCCTTGCTCTCTGCACTGTGACATGTGGCTGCAGTATGCATCGGGTAATTAACCCGATGTATACTGTAGCAAGGAGAGCAAGGAGCCAGCGCTAAGCAGTGTGCGCGGCTCCTTGCTCTCTGCACTGTGACATGTAGCTGCAGCACACATCGGGTTAATTAACCCGATGTGTACTGTACCTAGGAGAGCAAGGAGCCAGCGCTAAGCGCGGCTCCCTGCTCTCTGCACATGTAGCACAGCGACGTTATGATCGCTGCTTCTGCTGTGTTTGACAGCTAAGCAGCGATCATAACAGCGACTTACAAGGTCGCTGTTACGTCACCGAAAATGGTGACGTAACAGCGACGTCGTTGTCGCTGTCGCTTAGTGTGACACCAGCTTTAAAGTTTCTTAATATCCAGCCAGACAGCATGATAGATTGTCTATAGATGGGGGAGAAGTCCCTCATTGTTTTTACAAGACTCTTGTTGACTCATGTAATTGTGTTGGCCACTGAAAGCCAGACGTATTGTTTCTACAGACTTTTCCAGTAATCATTGTATTGTAGTTGTGTATTGATAATGTAATTACCTTAGTAGCCATTGTCTAGTCGGTGACTTGCTGACTCCATGTAGATATACTGAGTCTTTCTATGCACATCATTTAAATGAACATTATCCATGCAGCTTGAAATTCATCCAATGGGAGAAGCAATCTTGTCCAACCAATCGATGAGGAAGCAGTGTGCCCAGAGGGAGGGCTGTGGCTATAAGAGAGGACTTCTTTAAGCCACCAGATGGTTGAAGGTTGATGGATGCTGATGGATCCAGTCTAAGCTCTTTGGAGCTGACTAGAGGATCAGGATATCTTATGGCTTCAATCTAGGGACTCCAGATCTGGTTGGAGACCATATCCACAGCCTAGGGATTTCGACTCCGGCTGCCAGGATTTTAACATCAAACCAGGACTACCTAAGGAGGACACTCAGGTTGGGACAGTTCAGTCACCTGTTACAGACTTTGCAGACCTCAGACAGCTTGGAACCTGTGAGGCATGGACATTCTAAATCCCTGGTGAGCCAGCGGAAGGGTGAGACTCTGTTGCCTTTTACATTTGTGTGTTTTGCTGGTTATGTGCTATGTGCCGTTAATTGTTTGGGGATCCAATAAAGTCTAATTATTATGATTCCCTCATCCTGTGTTGTCTGAGTAGTGTTACGCCCATGGTTAAGGAGGCCGGCGTTCAGTTGGGATGAGCCCTGAGCCACGCTGTCTTTCTAAAGGCGGCGGGTTTTAGTGGACG
This sequence comes from Anomaloglossus baeobatrachus, assembly GCF_048569485.1. NCBI lineage: Eukaryota > Metazoa > Chordata > Amphibia > Anura > Aromobatidae > Anomaloglossus > Anomaloglossus baeobatrachus. The sequence goes on from NC_134358.1 coordinate 422,669,407, forward strand.
AGATCACCCACTGAGCCCCGTGTCTCCACAATTGGTGGCAGCGGTGGGATACTACTCAGCCTGGTTTACCCAGGGGAGCTGCAGTGGACTGGTGTTTTCGGACACCGTCCAGGGCTCAACAACCAGGGAGGCACATAAGCATACCCAGCAGGCCATAAGGGAGGCATTCAGGTTTCGGACGCTGCCATGTCCAACCCCACCAGCTCAGCCATGGGACAAGGACAAGAGAGGAGTTACGACCGCTGCAGTAAATGGATGCTACAGGATCTGTGCCAGAGGCGAAAGATTATCTACTGGAATGCTGAGACTCGGTCAGACTTGATCTGGAAATTAGTACGTTGGGATGCCCAGAATGATGCAGAGGACGATGAGGATCCCGCCGATATTGACCCAGAGGATTTAAACTATGTGCCACATCATGGAGCTAGTGACAATCGAGAATCAACTTTGTCCAAAATGGCCCAAGCCACAGCGTTGTTGGATGCATTGGGGCCTAGATCCTCAAGAGAAGAGAGGGCTTATGTTCTGGAATATGTTTATGGGATTCCAGCTGCAGTACTGCTAACACCAGCCGGTCGAGAAGGATGGTCCCGCTACTCAGCAGAAGCTGCGCCAAAACAAAGGCCTACAAACAGGGCCTGTGACTCGCCCAATCTATGGCGCTGTCATACATGTGGGCGCAATGGACATATAGATAAAGATTGTCTCCAAAACCGAGGCCGCATGCTTGGAGCCCGTCTGCCACTCCAACCAGTCAACATATGCCGAGATGAACCAACGAGACCTGAGGAATGCTACTCCCAAGAAACACCAATAGCTGAGGAAGTGGTTTATCCAGTCCACACCCTACGGCAGGCCAGACACCGGACACCGGACACCGTACACCAACCAACCTCCATCCCCACATCCAGACGGTCAAGGTCGGTGATATACAGGCTCAGGGACTTCGAGACATTGGATCTTCTATCACTCTGGTAAGCCCAGTTATTGTTTCTCCAGAAGACCCTGTACCAGATTCCCAATTATCCATCTCCCTGGCTGAGGGCCAGCGCTCAGACGTCCCTCTGGCATGTGTGCAGTTGGACCTAAAAACCGACCAGGGAGAGGTCGAGGTGGAGCTTGTGGATAGCCTCCCCACACCTGGTATTTTGGGGACCATCCAGGAAGTGATCGATGTGGGGATTGTGAACAGCCTCCCCATACCTGACATTGTGGAGACTGACCAGAGCAAGGCTGATGTGGAGCTTATGGACACCGTCCCCACACCAGTTATTTCGGGAAAGGACCAGGGAGAGGTTGATGTGAGACTTGTGAACAGCCTCCCCACACCTGTCACTGTGGAGACTAATCAGAGCAAGGCTGATGTGGAGCTTATGGACACCGTCCCCACACCAGTTACTTTGGGGTCTGACCAGGAAGAGGTCCATATGGAGTTTATGGACAGCCTCCCCACACCTGTTGTTTCGGGGACTAGCCAGGAGGAAGTTGAAGTGGGGTTCATAGATGGCCCCACCAAGCCTGTTGTTTCGGATACCACTCAAAGGGAAGTGAAAGTGGGGCTTGTGAATTACCTGCTCACACCAGTCATTTTGGAGAATGACCTAGGACAAGGACTATCCAGTCAGTTTGAAGAAGCCATCACCCACCTCCAAGCCAAGCAGGACCCTGATGTGGATCTTTCTAACATCTTTTCCAGGGATGGTTTGCATTCCCGGTCTCCATCATCCACTTCTGAGCCAAGAACCATGAGTAAGCCTAACCACACTGTGGCTATTGACTGGGGCAGGATTGATAGTGGGAGATTTGTGCAGGCCCAACTCATGGACCCCACCTTAGTGCTTGTCCACAATATGGCTGCTCAACTTGGGGGAGGTAATCAGGGGGAGGTGTATAGATGCAAGCCTCTGTTGCTGACCTCACCATTAAAAAGGACAATGCCGTCAAGAGGAGAAGGATGATCGGAAGCCTATCATGTCTGGCTAATATTAAGAAGGGGGAGGAATGTGACGACATGGACTCTCATGGGTTAAAGTTTCTTAAAATCCAGCCAGACAGCATGATAGATTGTCTATAGACGGGGGAGAAGTCCCTCATTGTTTTTACAAGACTCTTGTTGACTCATGTAATTGTGTTGGCCACTGAAAGCCAGACGTATTGTTTCTACAGACTTTTCCAGTAATCATTGTATTGATAATGTAATTACCTTAGTAGCCATTGTCTAGTCGGTGACTTGCTGACCATGTAGATATACTGAATCTTTCTATGCACATCATTTAAATGAACATTATCCATGCAGCTTGAAATTCATCCAATGGGAGAAGCAATCTTGTCCAACCAATCGATGAGGACGCAGTGTGCCCAGAGGGAGGGCTGTGGCTATAAGAGAGGACTTCTTTAAGCCACCAGATGGTTGAAGGTTGATGGATGCTGATGGATCCAGTCTAAGCTCTTTGGAGTTGACTAGAGGATCAGGATATCTTATGGCTTCAATCTAGGGACTCCGGATCCGGTTGGAGACCATATCCACAGCCTAGGGATTTCGACTCCGGCTGCCAGGATTTTAACATCAAAACAGGACTACCTAAGGAGGACACTCAGGTTGGGACAGTTCAGTCACCTGTTACAGACTTTGCAGACCTCAGACAGCTTGGAACCTGTGAGGCATGGACATTCTAAATCCCTGGTGAGCCAGCGGAAGGGTGAGACTCTGTTGCCCGTTACATTTGTGTGTTTTGCTGGTTATGTGTTATGTGCCATTAATTGTTTGGGGATCCAATAAAGTCCAATTATTGTGGTTCCCTCATCCTGTGTTGTCTGAGTAGTGTTACGCCCACGGTTAAGGAGGCCGGCGTTCAGTTGGGATGAGCCCTGAGCCACGCTGTCTTTCTAAAGGCGGCGGGTTTTAGTGGACGAGAGCACCCACTGAGCCCCGTGTCTCCACAATGAGTGTGCACACAGTATGTCAAAATGTGAACAACATGATGAGGATGACTATTTAAATATCATTTCTAATTGAACCCTGAAATTTATTGGGTGATTCATGGATCAAACACCTGTTGTAAATTTTGCTATTAAGCTCCTTGTTATAGAACAGCAAGTTGTGCAAAAAGCACCGAAACACTGAAAAGTTGGATATGTGCATTCAAAAGTTTAAAGAAGGTCACATTTATTTCACCTGAAAAGGTTAGTGTGCATTTTAGGCTTGTGCGCACTGGAAAATGGAATTTTCTCAAGAAAATTCCGCAAGCACTGAAAGATTACCGCACCCGCAGTAAAAAACCGCGACAAACCGCACACGAAAACCGCATGCGGTTTGCTGCGGTTTTACCGCGGTATTGTTCGCGGTATTGCCGCATGCGGGTTGGTACATGTGCTTTAATGCATTCAATGCAATAAAGCACATTGAAAAAAAAATTAAAAATTTCCTTCTTAGATAGCAGATAGATAAATAGATAGATAGAAGAATAGATAGAGAGATAGCTAGATAGTTAGATAGAGGGATAGATAGACAGAGTCCCTGTGAGCACACGCTGCATTTCTCACGGTCGGTAGTGAGTTCATATTACCGGCCGTGGGAAATGCCCTGTGGTTACCTCTGTTGTCTCGCTGCGAGGCTGCATTCAGCGCTGTGTCAGTGTCAGTCGCGGCTGGAAGCAAGCATCGGAGGACATGGATTACGCCGGAGCTGTGGATTACGCCGGAGCTATGTGTTTGGGAGGGGTTAATAAACGGGTGAACCAGGAGATTTTTCGGTGTGTGTGTTTTTTCACTTTACTTACGGGTTGATCATGTCAGCTGTCACATAGACGCTGCCATGATCAAGCCTGGACTTAGTGGCGGCGATCCGCCGCCATTAACTCCTTATATTACCTTGACTGCCACTGCATCACGGCAGCAGGAAGAGCTGGGGACACTCCGGTACTGCCGCATAATGGATGCGACAGTCCCGGGGCAGCTGCGGCTGATATTCTCGGCTGCGGGAGGTGGGAGGGAGGCGGGGGGGGGCATTAACCCTGTCCCTCGCCCTCCCCAGCCTGAGAATACCGGGCCGTCACTGTGTGTTTACCTCGGCTGGAAGGTAAAAAATACGGCTGAGCCCACGTGTTTTTTTTTTCTATATTTCCGTTTGTTTTCTATGTGTATTCTTTATGTCTGTGTCTGTGTTCTATGTCTGTGATGTCTGTGTGTGTCTGTGATCTGTGTGTGTGTTTACTCTCTGCTCTGCTTCCTCTTCCTGTCATAATGACATCACTTCCCTGCAAACCACAGGCAAGCGATGTACATTACCGCAGGTAAACCACGAAATACCGGAGGGAATAACGCAGGAAAACGCAATGAACCGCACAGAATTTGCTGCCTGCGTTATTCCCTACGGGATTTCACGATTACATTGCAGTCAATGGAGTGAAATCCCGCAGCAACGTGCGGAAAAGGAGTGACATGCAATTGTTTTTGCTGCGGGAATCCCGTAGCAAAACATGCAGCTGTCCAAATCCGCATACTGCGCACAACATTTTTTTTTTCCATAGGTTTTGCTGGTGATTCCCTGCAGAGATGTTATGAACATTTTCTGCAGTGAAACATGCAGCAAAACCACAGGAAATCCGCGGGAAAAACCGGTAAGTGCGCACAGGGCCTTAGAGTCATCCTGAAATGTCACCCGAGAGTCAAATATCCCATACCTTTTGTGAGTAGTGTATATATAAATCCAGAAAACCAGTAGCACTGCCATAATTCAGCGAGAAACTCTCCCAAGGAAGGTGGCAAAGCTTCCTGTTAAGGAAGTAAACCCCTCCCAAAAAAAAATTACTTATATCACACAGTATTACAGTATATCACAAAAGTGAGTACACCTTTTATATTTTTGTAAATATTTTATAATGTCTTTGCATGGGACAACACTGATGATATACATTTTGGTAAAATGTAACTTAGTCAGTGTACATGTGACGCCCTGGCCTATCAGGTCATCACAAGGGTGCCGTGCAAACTGCACTTCTGCATGGTACCCGGTCTTCCTTGGTTACGGGTCCTGTCAATTTAGTGTTGCTACCAACAGGGTCCGAGCAGCCCGTCGGCTGTCGCGGGGGTGCCACACCTTGGCGTCACGAACAGGATGCGAGCAGGACCTACTAACCTGGGTGACGTGCGCCTTGAGAAGTAAAAATCGGAATCCAAAATCCCGTTTTCTGCGACGTCCGCCATTTTTTGGCAGTTTTCGCTCCAAAAACGCCATCTTCTTGGAAAAGGGCGCAAAGCCAAAGCCCCGCCCTTCGTCTTCAGCCTGAAACAGGAACCGGAAGTTCCCAGAAGGCCACAGCGCGTAAAAGAGTGCTGGGAGAAAACCGAGGGGGCATGCCCAAATGTAGCGAAAGCAGAAAAGAAGCAGGGATGCCAGGACCCTGCCATACTGTTCCTGGACAACGCAGAGGCAAGATGGCGGAGCGGAGCTGGTCACCGGAACGTGCTGTTCCCGGGACCGCGACCTGGATTGAAGAAGAAACCGAGCAGCTGTGCAGGAGAATTCCGACGCAGTTCCTGTTCATACTATACCACTGGAGGGAAGAGATGAGGAGTCTGGCGGTGGCGTGCGAGCCCGTGAGATTGAAATCCCACATGAAGAAAGGGTAAGCGGTTACCCAGTCACTACTGATTTGTATAATCTGGCCATTGCGCCTGAGGGATACGGTCTGCCCCCGCTTGCGGCAACCACTCCACTGTCACCTACAGCGTCCTCGGCGGACGCCGAGCTGCCATTATCCATCCCGGCAGCGGAACCTGCAGTCTGTTTTATGAAGCTCCAGCAGCAGCCCCAAGGTCCATCATCATCCCCGCCATGACAGCGGTCGTCCGGACACCGGCCAGACTAGACCCGGTCGCATCACCGGGCCCGTCCTTAGAGGCGGAGCACCCGGACCCTGCAACCCTGGCTGCGGAGCAGTCGGGCCCACTACTTCCAGCAGCGGGAGTGGAACCCTCCAGTTCTTCGGTTCCATTACCGCGCAGCATCCCGACGGCTGTTGGGGCCGCATGGGTCCAATTCAAGCCAGAACCAGCTAGGGAGCTGAGGCCGGACGCCGACACCCCCTACTGGGAGCGACACAGTCAGGAATTGCAACAAGAAATTGCTACCAGAAAACAGCGACGGCAGGAGCTGGCTGCTCGTAACAGAGCGGAGAAGGAGCAGGTGAGGAGCGCTGCTTCACGTGTCAAAGGGCCACGGTGCCGCGATCTGGTGGATCGCTTTGACCACGAGCAGGGATGGAGTTTCATCCGTGAAGCAGACCTCACAGCAGGGGTATTTGTGTCCCGGCGGGGCGTGTCCCCACACCTTCCTTGGAAGCATCCTGGCCGCAACCTGGAGCCTGAAGAAATGGTCAGCTACACCCGGCATTGCGGGGAGAGGGGCTGGTATGCCCTGGAAGTGACCAAACATGTCATGTACGAAGAAGGGTACGTGTCTGCAGAGGTAGCACGCCGTCGGAAAGAAGTGTGGCTACGGGACCCGACAATATATTACTAACAAGAATGTTGACATAGCAAAAATGTGATACTGTAAAACCGTTAGGTATCTGTGTTTTCCGTTTGTTATTTTCCACAGTTTGTTATTTTCCATATAGAAAATGTTAGAAAATTAGAGAATTAATGAAAAGCTAATTGCATGGGAAAGTAACCTGATTTTCTCCTAGATAGACAGCAGTTGTACTATGGTACAGGGACTCTTGATATGTTTTTACAAAGACTTCCATGTTCTTATAGTTAATTAGAAATGGACCATGGTCACAGGACTGGTGTGAACAACACAAACTTATGTCTTGTAAAAAAACTGCACCTGTTGTGCCTACCAGAGTCGTCTGAAATACCCTGGAACCTTAACTCGGCCCAAGGACCCATCTAGGTTTCCAGGGTAACCAGGTTGTTTAAGTGGGGGGTTGTTGGGATCTGAGACGTTGGGACTGCACTGTCGCAGGGAGGGACCGCAACGTGGAAGGTTGGGTCCCCGCTGCCACTAAAACCGGTGGCGTCCCCTGTGGCAGACGAACTCTAAATACAAAAGTTAGCAACGGTTTAAAAAAATGCCTTCTCTGTGTGGGATGGACCTGTTTAAATAAATGTTCATGTTAACTCTTTCCCTTCTTTAAAAAAAAAAAATAAAATGCTTGTTGTTCTGTAGCTCGCGGGCGAGCTATGTTTAACCAAGGGGGAATGTGACGCCCTGGCCTATCAGGTCATCACAAGGGTGCTGTGCAATCTGCCCTTCTGCATGGTACCCGCTCCTCCTTGGTTACGGGTCCTGTCAATTTAGTGTTGCTACCAACAGGTATACCTAAATCCTGAGGAACACTCTGCACCACACCCACCAAACACCCATTGGGCAGCCTGAGAGGAATAGGGCCATCCAGATGGAGGGATGGAAGAGGGAGGGCAGAGATGTCAGTTGAGTAGTAGTTGAGCAGTGAGACAGCGGTGACAGGACAGGTCACGCTGTGGAGCTGGGCTCCTGTACCCGTCCCAGGTGCCAGACGTTGGCTTGGCCAGAAGGAGCTGGAACCCCGGTCACAGGGGTAGTGACAGGGGGCATGGTGCTGCTACAGAGAGCGGGACGGCTGCTTTGTGCTACAACCGGGCAGGGGCCAGGGCACGACGGGGTACGCGGACCCTAGGCTGGGAAGAAGCTTCACGCAGCCCAGTAATTCACCCGACGGGAACGGAGTCTTCAGGAACCGTTCCCCACCCGCTCCAGAATCGCGGTACTAGCGCAACGAGGGGGATAGGACTTCCCACAACCGTCCAGAAAATCCCCAGCGTGAACCCTGAGAGCAAGCTCACCCTGCTAGCCACGCAGGTGAGCGGGACTCATGTAGTTTTAAGTGAAAGGGATCCATACGAAGGACACACAGTGCCAAGAGACAAGGCTTCAGACCAACCAGCAACACCAAAGGGGCACGGACCCAGCGTGCTCGACCAATTGAGACGGAGCATTCAAGAGTTTGGTTTACCTGGTGTCAGCATCAGTGACTTTGGACTGTGTGAGTACCCGATATCCCTTCACCCCCGACGGGTTCCCCACTCCATCCATCACCGAGTCCCGGGACACCACTCCCCCTGCCCACGGAGGGGTTAACATCTCGAGCTGCCACGCCATCGTCCCCGGGCTCCCCCCCAAATGGCAGCGGTGGTCCCTCACGTTACCACACACCGTGGGTGGTGTCACGAACATTATCCCATTTACCACCCAAAACATTCCCCCTTTTTATTCCGGGTAGCCGCGCGACCCCACCTCGGATCCGGAGACCCCTCGAGCCACTGTGGATCTGGGTCCGAGCAGCCCGTCGGCTGTCGCGGGGGCGGCACATACATCTTGTATGACAGTGTCTACCGGCAGCCAAGTCCAAGCTCATCATTAGAAGCTCTGGTGAATACCCAGTAGGCACTTAGTCATGCCCCTCCAGGGTAATCCCAGGCTACATGACCGAGTGGGTCCACACCCATTTCGGCCATTATTTGCAGTGCCCCTCCAGCCCTATCACATGCACAAGAAATCCTGTAAACAGTTTGTTGAAGACAAAGTAAGGACATTGATTACTGTTGATTACTGGAACCATGTCCTTTGGTCTGATGTGACAAAGATTAACTTATTTGGTTCAGATGGTGTCAAGCATGTGTGACAGCAACTAGATGAGGAGTAGAGATGAGCGGACCCGTTGAAGTTTGGTTCAGCGGGGTCAGCCGAACTTTAAATTAAGGTTGGTTTGGGCTTGAACTTGACTTGAACCCCAATGGAAGTCACTAATTGGGCAGTTCGGCTTTCCGCCCACATGCACCAGTCATAAACAGATCACTTTCCTTTTCTTTTTTTTTTTTGGTGAAGACTACAAGCATCCGATCACACTGTTGTTACCTCCAGGGTGAGCCATTTAAACACCGCAAGCGACTTGCACTGGGATAAGCACCGAGCACAGCCAAGCACAGCGATGCTCATGCGAGTGACGTTCATATGTAAAATACCCGAACTCATTTTTTTCATAAAAGTCAGAACAAAGAATTTCGCTCATCTCTAATTTGGAGTACAAAGACAATTGTGTCTTGCCTGTAGTCAAGCATGGAGATGTGAGTGTCATGATTTGGGTCTGCATGAGTGCTGACAGCTGTGGGAAGCTACAGTTCATTAAAGGAATCATGAATGCCAACATGTACTGTGACATTCTGAAGAAGAGCATGATCCCCTGCCTTCGTAAACTGGGTCACAGTGGAGTATTTTAACATGATAATGGCCACAAACACACCTCCAAAACGACTACTGCCTTGCTAAAGAAACTGAGGGTAACGGTGCTGGGCTGGCCAACCATATCCCCAGACATAAAACCTATTGAGCATCTGTGGGGCATCCTCAAATGGAAGCTGGAGGAGCGTGAGGACTCTAACATCCTCCAGCTCCGTGATGTCATCATGGAGGAGTGGAAAAGGATTCCAGTGAGTCCTGTGAAGCTCTAGTGAATTTGGCCATTTTCACTTAGGGGTGTACACACTTCTGTTGCCAGGGGTTTAGACATTTTATATATATATATATATATATATATATATAATATAAATATATATATATATATATATATATATATATATGTGTGTGTGTCAAAGACTATGCTGTTATTATATTCCTCTGACACAAATACAATTTAAGCTACTTTCACACATCCGGTTGTAGCAGTGCGGCACAATCTGGCGCTCTGCTGAAAAAACTGAACCCTTTTTTTTTTTTGCCGCCAGTTTCGTTTTTTCCAGCATTGACTTGCATTGGCGCCGCATTGTGCCGCATGGGCTTGCGTTCCGTCCGGTTTTTGCCGCATGCAGCAGATTTAGCTGATGCGGCGGCTGGATGGAACGTTCCCTGGCACGTTTTTTGTTCCGGCAAAAAAACGCATTGCGCCGCATCCGGCCGCTGCGGCGCATTTTTCAATGCATGCCTATGGATGCCGGATGCGGCGTGATGCGGCAAAAAACGCATCCGGCCGCCGCATGCGGTTTCTTTTACTGCGCATGCTCAGTAGCATGCCGCAACCGGAAAAAAACGGACGGGCCGCATGTAAAAACTTATGCAAAGGATGCGGTGTTTTCTCCGCATCCGTTGCATAGGTTTCACAGCCGGATTGAGCCGCAGTGCTCAAACCGGATGTGTGAAAGTAGCCTAAGACTGAAAAGAACTGAAAGACAAAAGCGCCAAATGGTTCTTACCCGGGTGGGAAACAAGGGGTGAAACACTTTAAGGGCTCACCTTTTCAGGTTGTGAGAGTCATAACCATTTGCAAGCATGCATAGGACATGGCTGCTGCAGCCCCACGTGGATTTAGACTGTAAAGCGGCAATGTAAAGGGTTAATGCCGTGAAGGAAAGAACAATCCAAGGTACCTCAATGGTGATTTATTGGACAATGCGTTTCAGAGATTCCACCTCCTTGATCAGGCCAAAATCACAAGCCATTAACCCTTTTCATTACCACATAAATACAATTCATACAATGAAAATATAAAATTCAGAAGTAAAACACTGTACTAAGGTTACTCACAAGTAGAGAACAAGTGCTGAGATAATTTAGCAATGAAACTCACTGTGAATGTTCTTTGTTTAGCATACATACACTATATAATTAGTTCAGATCAACAGGGAAAATGTGAGATTCTCTCTAAGATACTAATATTAACATGTATCACTCACCGATAGTTTTTCTGATCCTTCTACTAGGCTGCTCAGGGGTCAGATGTTGGGTGTAAAGACTACAGCCTTTATATGTAATCTGAGAAACTTAGAAGAAGAAATTCACCAATGAGACAATATTTATCTAACATTTACTATACTACTGGGGAAAACAAAGGATAGCAAGGTAATAAGAGGAGGAGCGGTTCAGTGGTTATGGTGATTTCTGTATAGCTGTAATCAAAGGGAGAAATCATAGAGCACAGGTAATGGTATCCTGTCCAAAACATGAAGAGTATGCTTTAGGCCCCCTTCACACGTCCGTGAAAAACACGCACGTGTGTTACGGGCCGTTTTTCGGGTCCGTGTCCCGTTTTTGTGTCCGTTTTTATGGTCCGTGTGGCACCTGTGTGAATTGCGTATGCTAGCCGTGTTTGTGTGCAGAACGTCCGTGTGTGCGTGTGGAATTAACGTGTATGTGTACGTGTAATGTCCGTGTGTAATGTGCGTGTGTGTGATGCACAATGTCGTTTATAAACGTCGGCTGACAGCAGACAGAGTTGCGCGATGAGAATGAACTCGGGTGAACTTCACCCGACTTCATCCTCATACCGCGGCTCTGTCTGTGCCGAGTACTGATTAGCGGTCACCTGTCAAGGATTCACCGGTGACCGCTAATCCCCCGAGTAACTGAAGTTTCCCCCCCTCTCTCATACTCAGCGTTCCTCGATCCCCGGCGCGGCCCTGCACGGCATTCACACGGCTGCGGCGGCTTTTACTACTACGCGGCCCATAGCTGCCAATAAGTCCTAGATTAATCATGTCAGGCGTCTATGAGACACCCTCCATGATTAATCTGTAAATTACAGTAAATAAACACACACACACCAGAAAAAATCCTTTATTAGAAATAAAAACACACACATATACCCTGGTTCACCACTTTAATCAGCCCCGAAAAAGCCCTCCATGTCCGGCGTACTCCAGGATGGTCCAGCGTCGCATCCAGCGCTGCTGCATGGAGGTGACAGGAGCTGCAGCAGACACCGCCGCTCCGATCACCTCCACGCAGCTAATGAAGACAGCCGTGCGATCAGCTGAGTTGTCACTGAGGTTACCCGCTGTCACTGGATCCAGCTATGGGCTGCCAATAACTCCTTATTACCCCGATTTGCCAAAGCACCAGGGTAAATCGGGAAGAGCCGGGTACAGCCCCAGAACTGTCGCATATAATGTATGCGGCAATTCTGGGCGGCTGCTGACTGATATTGTTAGGGTGGGGGGCTCCCCATAACGTGGAGCTCCCCATCCTGAGAATACCAGCCTTCAGCCGTATGGCTTTATCTGGCTGGCATTAAAATTGGGGGGAACCGCACGCCGTTTTTTTTTAATTATTTATTTATTTATTTTACTGCACAGTATAGACACGCCCACCGGCTGCTGTGATTGGGTGCAGTGTGACACCTGTCACTCAGCGTGGGGGCGTATCTCACTGCAACCAATCATAGGCGCCGGTGGGCGGGGAAAGCAGGGAATAGGAGATTGTTTAATGAGCGGCCGGCTTTTTCAAAATAGTAAAAGCCGCCGCAGCCGTGTGAATGCCGTGCAGCGCTGCGCCGGAGATCGGGGAACGGTAAGTATGAGAGAGGGGGGGAAACTGACCGACAGACTGTGAGAGAGGGACAGACAGACAGAGAGACCGACAGAGAGACAGAGAGATTGACCGACATACACAGAAATAGAAAGAATAGCCGACATCACTAGAAATAAAAACACCAAACGGACACGGACTATAGGTAGATGCATACGTGTTTACTAACGTGTGTGCACATACCCATAGACTTTCATTGTGTCCACGTGTGCGTGCTCCGTGCAGATAACGGACATGCATCCGTGCAAAACGCATACACATACGGATCACGGACACGCACACACGGACATAATGAAATAACGGACGTGTGACCACAATCATAGATTAACATTGGTGCACGTTTGGCCGTGTCTCCGAAATATACGGAAACGGACCAAACACGCACGTGTATCACGGACGTGTGAAGGGGGCCTTAGACGGGTGATTGCTTAAAAGCCCTGATTTACCAGTTCTCTAGACATGGTTATGATTGCTCATGGAGGAGAGCTAATACAATGGCTCACTGAGTCACTAAAACTGGGTTCACACATAGCGACAGCGACAACGACGTCGCTGTTACGTCACCATTTTCTGTGACGCAACAGCGACCTTGTAAGTCGCTGTTATGATCGCTGCTTAGCTGTCAAACACAGCAGAAACAGCAGCGATCATAACGACACGCGTCGTTGTGCTACATGTGCAGAGAGAAGGGAGCCGGGCTTAGCGCTGGCTCCCTGCACTCCTAGCTACAGTACACATCGGGTTAATTACCCGATGTGTACTGCAGCTACATGTGCAGAGAGCAGGGAGCTGTGCACACTGCTTAGCGCTGGCTCCCTGCACTTCTAGCTACAGTACACATCGGGTTAACTACCCGATGTGTACTGCAGCTACATGTGCAGAGAGCAGGAGCTGGCACTGGCAGCGAGAGCGGCAGACGCTGGTAACGAAGGTAAATATCGGGTAACCAGGGAAAGGTCTGCCCTTGGTTACCCGATGTTTACCGTGGTTACAGCTTACCGCAGCTGCCAGACGCCAGCTCCTGCTCCCTGCTCGCTTGATTTCGTCGCTCTCTTGCTGTCACACACAGTGATGTGTGCGTCACAGCGGGAGAGCGACAACCAAAAAATGAAGCTGGACATTCAGCAACGACCGGCGACCTCACAGCAGGGGCCAGGTCGTTGCTGGATGGCACACACAGCGACAGCGACGGGACAGCGCTGCAACGTGACAGAAAATTTTGACGTAGCAGCGACGTCGTTGTCGTCGTCGCTGTGTGTGACACCATTAGTAGCACAATGTCTTCCACCTACAATAATGCCACTTCATAAATGCCACTTCTATTTAAGCAGGTGCACTTTTCACTTCTTACTCAGTTTCCTTAGGTTGTTACTTTGGAAATTAAGGTGTTGATGCCCATTTTATTTGGAACTTTCTTGCTTCCTATCCCCTGTAGGAGTGTATGGTATCACTACTCTGGCCATGTTTTTCACCTTTGTGCAACACTATAAAAGTGTTGGAACGGAGGAACGGAGACCCTAGTTTAAAAGGCCTACATTAATGGACCTGGCTGTGTGTCGCCCTGGACAAGCCAGGGGCCACAGAGAACAACACCAACACACCCCACACTCCCTGCAGGCACATCAAGGTCAGACACAAAACCCTTGTTGCCTTCCTCCAGGGGCTGATGTCCACACCAGGGGGTGGAGCCAGGCGGTTGGTCTCCACCCACCAAGGAGTTCCCAGTCCTGGAGGAGGGAAAAGAGTCAGATGAGTTTGGACAGTGAAAGTGGAAGGAGTGGAGAGTTAGAGTGGAAAGAGATTAGTTCAGGAGTTGGAGGAGTGAGGAAGTGAAGTGGTACTAGAGCAAACAAACAGTCTGAAGAGCGTCCGGGTGTGTGGCCCGGGCGAGACAGCAGGGTTGGCAGACGGTGGTGACCGTCTGCAGGAGTGGCCGATTGGAGTCTACCGTAAGGACCGAGGATGGGTGGTGGCCCGGGGGTACCGGACCGGTACACAAAGAGAAGCCAGCACCAGTGGCAGGGGCCTTTCGGACCCCGGCAAGGCTAGGAGTCTCCGTGAAGTTGCCGAATCCGTTAGTGAAGGGGACCTCCGGGTTTACAAACAGTCAAGTCCCAATAGAAGGCAACAGTCCAACCCAGTGAGAGAGACACCGCCACCGCCAAGGCAACCGTTTCTCAGGGCCAGCGCCTTCGGGCAAAAGGGGCTCCCCAGCTCACATCCAAGTCGGGGAGTGGGTTACCGGTGGGAACCCATTGAAACCATAAAGACAGAGTAGGTGCAGGGAAAAGACAGTCACCGCTAACCTGCAGAGAACTACAACACCGCAGCCGTCCGAGGGACCCGTCCATCCAGCCGCTTGTTTTACCGTGAACTGTGTCATCATCATTGGGCTGAGTGAGTACCTCCGTGCCGTGCGGCACAGCGCTGCCCCTGCGACCCTGCACCTCAACAGGCCTCGCAACCCGCCTGTCATCAACCCTTACCCCATCACCGGGCCCCGGGACAACCAACCCCCTACCCACGGAGGGGAGGATTAACAACAAAGCTGCTCCCTGTCACCGCCCCGGGATCCCCGTCCAGAGCAGCGGTGGTGTCCACAAAATCACCACAACCGTGGGTGGTGTCACGGACAATATCCCCAAAACCACCCCTTTTCACTCACGGGCGAGGAGCGCCGCTCGAGTCCCCGGGATCCGGCCCACCGCTCGAGCCACCACCGAGCAGCAGCAGCCGGAGTGGCAGCGGCAGCCGGACCCGAGCAGTGGGAGAGCGCAGCGTCCCCTCCTCCGCCCGCGACAGCTGTATCCTGTATAAAGATATAAGTGCAAAATATATATATGATAAATATATATGAGGTATTAGTTGATATTTTGGCCAAAATACAGATTCTCACAACCCAACGTCAATGGTCCTCATGCTTGTGAATCCCTACACTAACTTTAAAAGCTAAAATACAAAAAGAGGAATTACATTTTCCACAAAAAATCAGAAAAATTCACAGCAAGAAAGTGCAACAATTTGTACCTGCCCAGGCCTCAGAAAGAAATGCACTCACAGGATGCAGCAAAACCCCTAAATCCTCCATCTTTATAAAGGAGTTTTGCTGCATCCTGTGAGTGAATTTGTTACTGTGACCTGTGCAGGTAAAAATTGTTGCCTTTGTAGGCGCAATCATCAATAGCTCGCTGGAAATATTGTCAGTCTTTTCAGAATTTTACCAAGATTTATACAGTACTAAAGTGCTTTGCACTATAGACCAAACTAAAGGCCACTTTACGCACAGCGACATCACTAGCGATGTCGCTGCCAATTGCACCCGCCCCCGTTGTTTGTGCGTCACGGGCAAATTGCTGCCCGTGGCGCACAATATCGCTAGGCCCCATCACACGGACTTACCTTCCCTGCAACGTCGATGTGGCCGGCGAACAGCCTCTTTTCTAAGGGGGGCGGTTCGTGCGACGTCACACGGCAGGCTTCCAATAGAAGCGGAGGGGCGGAGAGCAGCCAAAGGAAAGACACGCCCACCTTGTTGCCGGAGGACCCAGGTACAGTGCTGTTCGTCGTTCCTGGGGTGTCACACGTAGCGATGTGTGCTGCCTCAGGAACGACAAACAACCTGCGTCCAAAAGCAGCAACGATATTTGGGATTGAAACGACGTGTCAACGATCAACGATTAGGTGAGTATTTTTGATCATTAGCGGTCGCTCGTACGTGTCACACGCAATGAAGTCGGTAATGAGGCCGGATGTGCGTCACGAATTCCTTGACCCCCAACGACATCTCATTAGCAATGTTGTTGCGTGTAAAGCGGCCTTAAGGTGTATGTAGATGCAATACAATTACCCACGATCTCTGCAGCTGACTGGGCTTATTTAAATGGCCCTATAATACTTGATGAATTACAATTAGCGGTGGAGTCTATGGCCAATAATAAGTCCCCATGTTTAGATGGTTTCCCTATGGAAAGTTATAAGAAATTTGGGAATGTTCTGTTGCCACACCTGCTTGCCACCCTCCAGAGGGCTTTTACCGAGGGGTCCTTGCTGAGGTCCATCAAAGAAGCAGTGATAGTCGTAATTCCAAAACCAGGCAAGGACCCTTTGCTCCCAGACTCATATCGGCCTATGCTGACTACTGATATAAAGATCATTGCTAAGGTCCTTGGTTCAAGGCTCAGTAAGGTAATAATTAAGGTGGTACATGTGGATTAGTCAGGATTTATGCCCGCTAGGTCCACCGCAACAAATATCAGACGGCTATTCCTTAATCTTCAGTTACCAGTGAATAACCCGGGCGACAGAGTCATATGTTCGCTGGATGCGGCCAAAGCATTTGATTCAAAAGAATGGGAGTATTTGTGGAAGGTCATGAATAAATTTAGTTTGGGCACGGATTTCATCTCATGGGTCAAAATGTTATATGGAAACCTGACGGCCAGAACGAGGATAAATGGAGGGTTATCAGCACCTTTTGAATTGCATCAAGGCACACATCAGTGGTGTCCTCTATTCCCTTTATACTTCGCACTGTCCATTAAGCCCCTTGCTATAATTATTACAGCCCATGTGGATATGCGGGGTTTCAGAGGGGACCGATCAAGGAGAAAATTGCACTTTATGTGGACAACGCCCTATTATTTTTAGCAGAGGCTTCATCGTCCCTGAAGGCGATGTAGGTTATTGGTGATTTTGGCTGTTATTTGGGATTAGTGATCAACTGGAACAAGTCGACACTGCTTTCAGTAGATGGGAATAGAGGCAATGAGCACATTTATGCTAGGTCTGGGCTAAGGGTACGCTCACACGAGCGTGAAAATCGGACGAGTGCAATGCGAGAAATTCTCGCATTGCACTCTGACCAATGTTAGGCAATGAGGTTGAGCTGTTGGTCAGCTTTTCTCGCATCCAGATTCTGGATGCGAGAAAAGCGGCAGCATGCTGCGTTTTGCTGCTACCGCCGTATCTCTCGCACCCATTCAAGTGAATGGATGCGAGAGATACATCGGACTGCACTCGGATGTTATCCCAGTGCAGTGCGATATACGCACAGGCTGACAGTGGAGGAGATGGGGGGATTAACCCCTCCCTCTCCTCCGCAGCGCCCGCACTCAGCTTCACAGCTGTGACCCGATCGCAAGATCGGGTTACAGTCGCATGACACTCGGCTCAGGCTCGCAGCAGAGCCTGAGCCAGGGGGCATTAGCATATCGCATCCGATGCCCTCGCATTGGATGCCATACGCTCGTGTGAGTCCAGCCTAAAAGTGATTTTGGAGTTTTTATACCTTAGCATTAATATAACAGGGAAGGTGGATGACTATGGGAAATTAAATCTTATCCCGGTTTTGGAAAAGTTTCATTAAGTCATTTATAACCAATAATGTTGTGTGTAGTGAGGAAATCATCCAGCCCTTTTTTTAAAAGCTGTTATAGTATCTGCCATTACTACCTCTTGTGGTAGGACATTCCACAATCTGACTGCTCTAACTGTAAAGAACCCTTTTCTATTTAGCTGCCGGAATTGCTTTTCTTGCACTCAAAATGAATGCCCCCTGGTCCTTAGTATTTTGAAGGAATAAGTAATGTGCCAGTCCTTTATATTGACCACACATGTATTTATACATATAAATGAGATCTTCTCTCAGACATCTTTTTTCTAAGCTAAACAAATCAAATTCCAACCTTTCATCATATGTGTGAGGTCTTCCATTCCTTGTAATAGTCTAGTTAACTGCATTTGAACTGACTCTTAACTTCTCAATATCCTTTTTAAAATGTGGGGCCCAAAACTGTATCCCATATTCCAGATGTGGCCTTACAAGTGATTTATAGAGGGGTAACAATACGTTGGGATCACAGGATCTAATTCCAAACTTCTGTATGGATTTTTGTTTATTTCTACCATTATGCTAGAGAAAGGCTGTTTGTTACGTTTTATGAACGTTAATAAAACCTCTTGTTTGCACCAAGAGACTTTTTGTCTGTACGGTATCAACGCTAGCAGCTGCCTGAATGCAAGTGCTGGCGGCACAGGACTGGAGCAATGCAAAAAAAGGGTGAAGACGCCAGAGGGTGAGTATAATACTACAGCCAGGGACCTTAGATTAAAAGCACTACTCCAGTAATGAAAAATAAAATGCTGGAGTAGTGCTGGAAAGGTATAAAACATATATAACATGTACAGTTTATGTTTTATGTAATGATAATGCTAAAACATTAAAATAAATAGGATAAGTAACCTGAAAAATAAACTATAGCAGAACTGCATTTTTCCTATTTATCTTATTCATTACCTCTTTTATTTGCAAAGCAAAGTTTTAGATAAATATAAGTTTGAAACAAACAATTGCCCAAACCAACCTGGCAAGCAATAGAATCAACTGTAAAACACACGGGCCACACCAAAAACAAGCACAAGTGTTGTGCAAACTCAAAGGGTGGCGAAAAGATTAGTGGAAATGAGTTATTCAATATTGATTCTTAGACTTAATATGGGATTTTGTATTACTGAGAATCATAACAACACATATGTTTAAGTGCCACCCAAACTGTAAGCATTAGTGCCTGCTTTTCCAGTCATACACCATAAAGACTCGTACAGACAACTGTAGTTTCAGTCCAAGCGTGATCCAACGAAACCTCGGACCAATATCATTCAATGAAACAATGCACGTCTGATTTTAATCTGAGTGGTCAGAGGAAAATGATCGCAGTGTGCACAATCAGTCTCCGTGAATCGGATCTATAAAGTCTATAGTTCACAAAAAAAGATAGGTCCGCACCCAGATGTCTTTCACAGACTGACAAAATGGAGAAATGTATTTTTTTTTATTATTTTCCATGACCACTGAGGAAGGATTCTCCGGTCGTGATGGTTAGTATACCCAAATTAACCTAATAAATAATACACCGACTGCATGCGACTTGGTTAAACAAATTGGCCACAGCAGCCTTTATTACCTATTATTAACATTCTAACACAAGGGGGCGCCGTCCAACGGGCGACCCCAAACCAATAATAGGTAACACATAAATAATAACTGTACATGTAACCCCATGTAGGCCCGGTCCAGAAACCACTTCCTCCACCAATATCCCTGGCCGCAACACTCCGACCCAGAGATGAGGTATTAATCACCCCGTGGATTAATACCCCCCAAACTTTGCAGAACCCCGTGCCTGCAATTTACCGGAACCCGGAGACACCATACCAAGACAGTGCCTCTCAGTCCAGCCACCAATCCCTTACAACCGCCTCTGGACCAGACCTACCCCCGCTGCTGCGACAGAACATACGACTCTTTCTAACCTGTATTCCTTTTTTTTTTTTTTTTTTTAAAACTGCATCATATTCCATTTTCTCATTTTGTTTTCTTTGTTTTTTTTTTGTTTTTTTTTTTTTTTTTGTAAAAAAACAACCAAAACATAGCCAAACGAACTCGCAAAACACAAGGGCGGGTGGGCGGGAATCCTTTGCTGTCCGGAGTCACAAGGAAGGTAAGACCCCTCCCCTATAGTTTATATACTAGCCCCCTCCCCACCCTACAGTGACCCTATTCCACCAATCCCCTAAAAGGGCCCATAATGCCCTTTAATTCACTTTATTAACCCCTCACTCCCTCCCTTCCCTCTGGTCATGTCGCCCCTCCCCCCTATGGGGTCCATGGCTTTCTCATCCAGGAAAAACAGATCCCACTGTGATCAAACTCAGATCAGTCTTATTAGCATAATCAAACAGATTTTCTTGGATGGAGAAAATGTGTTTATGCGACCCTACCCTAAAGGTCCAGTCACACTAAGCAACTTACCAGCGATCCCAACAACAATAGGGATCGCTGGTAAGTTGCTAGGAGGTTGCTGGTGAGATGTCACACTGCGACGCTCCAGCGATCCCACCAGCAACCTGACCTGGCAGGGATCGCTGGAGCGTCGCTACACGAGTTGCTGGTGAGCTCACCAGCAACCAGTGACCAGCCCCCAGCGCCGCGTGGAAGATGCTGCGCTTGGTAACTAAGGTAAATATCAGGTAACCAACCCGATATTTACCTTGGTTACCAGCGCACGGAGCTACACGTGCAGAGAGCAGGGAGCAGCGCACACTGAGCGCTGGCTCCTTGCTCTCCTAGTTACAGCACACATCGGGTTAATTACCCGATGTGTGCTGCAGCTACATGTGCACAGAGCAGGGAGCAGCGCACACCGCTTAGCGCTGGCTCCTTGCTCTCCTAGTTACAGCACACATCGGGTTAATTACCCGATGTGTACTGCAGCTACATGTGCACAGAGCAGGAGCCGGCACTGACAGTGAGAGCGGCGGAGGCTGGTAACAAAGGTAAATATCGGGTAACCAAGGACAGGGCTTCTTGGTTACCCGATGTTTACTGTGGTTACCAGCCTCCGCAGAAGCCGGCTCCTGCTGCCTGCACATTTAGTTGTTGCTGTCTCGCTGTCACACACAGCGATCTGTGCTTCACAGCAGGACAGCAACAACTAAAAAATGGCCCAGGACATTCAGCAACAACCAACGACCTCACAGCAGGGGCCAGGTTGTTGCTGGATGTCACACACAGCAACATCGCTAGCAACGTCACAAAAGTTGTTCGTTAGCAGCGATGTTGCTTAGTGTGACGGGGCCTTAACATTGGGCCAAACATTCATAATATAGATAACTATATCTAGATCTGAGTTATAACAAGCAAGGGGTACAAAAATAATTTTCTGTTTTAATATAGCTGGTATACCCTAACCATTAAACAATGCCAATTTAAATGGCATAATCCCAGTTTCCTATAGTTTATGTTCCCTCTAATATGCCTCATAAGGCACAAAATTATATTTTTGTGCTATTTCAGCTCTATCTGGGGTGGTATAAGTCAAGATGACATCTACATTCTTCAGCGCTTACTCCTTCTCCATTAACCCTTTCATTATTCATTATCCATTATGGATATATCCATCATGGAAAGTGTCAAGCAGTTTGGAGTGGTCTCAGAAGCAAAGTACTTCCCTCTGTACTAGTCGACAGAGGACAGATGACAGTTATATTATATAGCTGACACCTTCCTCTAACAGTGGCCATCCGCGTACCTACTGATCAATGCTTATATCCCACTTAAATGCTGCTGTATAGGGGCATAATGATCGCGGTCGCAGAGAACACGAGTGCGATCGGGTCCCGGGGTGAAAGGTGCCCACCTGCTTACTTCAGCTGGATGTTCATCCAAGCATGCCCATCAATTTAAAATCCAGGGACTTGTTGGAGTACATAAATAGAGGCTGGCAATTGACATTAGCGTGATTTGGGGCGCTTGACATTGACGTCATGCGTCGCCATCACAGTCACATCAATATCAGGTTCTGGACAGTGAGCTAGCTACAGAGGAAGGTGCCGTGCAACGTTGGAGTTAGGGAACGTAAGTAAAATGTTGTTTTTTTTTTTTGCTAAGTGGAAGATGCAGAATGGGGACTATAAATACCATGAACGTGCCCAGTATAAGGACATATATACCAGGATAAGGACATATATGCAATGATAGACCAGGATGTGGAACATACAGTTAGGTCCAGAAATATTTGGACAGTGACACAAGTTTTGTTATTTTAGCTGTTTACAAAAACATGTTCAGAAATACAATTATATATATAATATGGGCTGAAAGTGCACACTCCCAGCTGCAATATGAGAGTTTTCACATCCAAATCGGAGAAAGGGTTTAGGAATCATAGCTCTGTAATGCATAGCCTCCTCTTTTTAAAGGGACCAAAAGTAATTGGACAAGGGACTCTAAGGGCTGCAATTAACTCTGAAGGCGTCTCCCTCGTTAACCTGTAATCAATGAAGTAGTTAAAAGGTCTGGGGTTGATTACAGGTGTGTGGTTTTGCATTTGGAAGCTGTTGCTGTGACCAGACAACATGCGGTCTAAGGAACTCTCAATTGAGGTGAAGCAGAACATCCTGAGGCTGAAAAAAAAGAAAAAATCCATCAGAGAGATAGCAGACATGCTTGGAGTAGCAAAATCAACAGTCGGGTACATTCTGAGAAAAAAGGAATTGACTGGTGAGCTTGGGAACTCAAAAAGGCCTGGGCGTCCACGGATGACAACAGTGGTGGATGATCGCCGCATACTTTCTTTGGTGAAGAAGAACCCATTCACAACATCAACTGAAGTCCAGAACACTCTCAGTGAAGTAGGTGTATCTGTCTCTAAGTCAACAGTAAAGAGAAGACTCCATGAAAGTAAATACAAAGGGTTCACATCTAGATGCAAACCATTCATCAATTCCAAAAATAGACAGGCCAGAGTTAAATTTGCTGGAAAACACCTCATGAAGCCATCTCAGTTCTGGAAAAGTATTCTATGGACAAATGAGACAAAGATCAACCTGTACCAGAATGATGGGAAGAAAAAAGTTTGGAGAAGAAAGGGAACGGCACATGATCCAAGGCACACCACATCCTCTGTAAAACATGGTGGAGGCAACGTGATGGCATGGGCATGCATGGCTTTCAATGGCACTGGGTCACTTGTGTTTATTGATGACATAACAGCAGACAAGAGTAGCCGGATGAATTCTGAAGTGTACCGGGATATACTTTCAGCCCAGATTCATCCAAATGCCGCAAAGTTGATCGGACGGCGCTTCATATTACAGATGGACAATGACCCCAAGCATACAGCCAAAGCTACCCAGGAGTTCATGAGTGCAAAAAAGTGGAACATTCTGCAATGGCCAAGTCAATCACCAGATCTTAACCCAACTGAGCATGCATTTCACTTGCTCAAATCCAGACTTAAGACGGAAAGACCCACAAACAAGCAAGACCTGAAGGCTGCGGCTGTAAAGGCCTGGCAAAGTATTAAGAGGAGGAAACCCAGCGTTTGGTGATGTCCATGGGTTCCAGACTTAAGGCAGTGATTGCCTCCAAAGGATTCGCAACAAAATATTGAAAATAAAAATATTTTGTTTGGGTTTGGTTTATTTGTCCAATTACTTTTGACCTCCTAAAATGTGGAGTGTTTGTAAAGAAATGTGTACAATTCCTACAATTTCTATCAGATATTTTTGTTCAAACCTTCAAATTAAACGTTACAATCTGCACTTGAATTCTGTTGTAGAGGTTTCATTTCAAATCCAATGTGGTGGCATGCAGAGCCCAACTCGCGAAAATTGTGTCCCTGTCCAAATATTTCTGGACCTAACTGTATATACAAGGATGGGGGACATATTTACCAGGATGGGAATTATATATACCAGGATGAGGAACATATTTACCTGGATGGGAGATCTGGTTACTCGGATGGGTGGCATATTTACCAGATAGGGGCTCAGGATAGGTGACATATTTACTAGGAAGGGGCTTGGGATGGGAAATATATATACCAGGATAGGGACATATATACCAGGATGAGTCCAGGATGGGGGAAATATTTACCAGCATGAGGCCCAAAATGGGGGACATCTATGCTAGGATAGGAGACATATTTACTAGGATTTGGAACACATTTACCAGGAAGGTGCCTGGGATGGGATACATATACACCAGGATGGGGGACATATATGCCAAGATAAGGACATACATGCCAGGATGAGGGACATATATATCAGGAAGGGGGACATATTCACCAGGAAGGGGACCAAGATCGGGGACATATAGACAGGGATGGGGATATATATACCAGGATGAGGGACATTATTACATAATGAAGGGGGAGGGGGGCAACACTTATGTCTCTAGTTACGCCACTGTTGCTGTCAGTTGCCGACAGCGGCATTTAGGCCCCACAATCCGGTCTGGATGTCAGTTAGGAGGCCATCATCTTCCTTATGACGACATCACAGGAAACCAATGAGTTGCTGTAACAGCCGGGGGCAGCTGACAGCACCCATGCCTGTCATGTCATCCCTCTTGTGACATCCATCCTGTAGCTGGCATCATAGAAGACAGTGTTTTTACTATACAGTGCCTACAAGTAGTATTCAACCCCCCTGCAGATTTAGCAGGTTTGATAAGATGCAAATAAGCTAGAGCCTGCAAACTTCAAACAAGAGCAGGATTTATTAACAGATGCATAAATCTTACAAACCAACAAGTTATGTTGCTCAGTTAAATTTTAATAAATTTTCAACATAAAAGTGTGGGTCAATTATTATTCAACCCCTAAGTTTAATATTTTGTGGAATAACCCTTGTTTGCAATTACAGCTAATAATCGTCTTTTATAAGACCTGATCAGGCCGGCACAGGTCTCTGGAGTTATCTTGGCCCACTCCTCCATGCAGATATTCTCCAAGTTATCTAGGTTCTTTGGGTGTCTCATGTGGACTTTAATCTTGAGCTCCTTCCACAAGTTTTCAATTGGGTTAAGGTCAGGAGACTGACTAGGCCACTGCAACACCTTGATTTTTTTCCCTCTTGAACCAGGCCTTGGTTTTCTTGGCTGTGTGCTTTGGGTCGATGTCTTGTTGGAAGATGAAATGACGACCCATCTTAAGATCCTTGATGGAGGAGCGGAGGTTCTTGGCCAAAATCTCCATGTAGGCCGTGCTATCCATCTTCCCATGGATGCGGACCAGATGGCCAGGCCCATTGGCTGAGAAACAGCCCCACAGCATGATGCTGCCACCACTATGCTTGACTGTAGGGATGGTATTCTTGGGGTCGTATGCAGTGCCATCCAGTCTCCAAACGTCACGTGTGTGGTCGGCACCAAAGATCTCGATCTTGGTCTCATCAGACCAGAAAACCTTGAACCAGTCTGTCTCAGAGTCCTCCAAGTGATCATGAGCAAACTGTAGACGAGCCTTGACATGACACTTTGAAAGTAAAGGTACCTTACGGGCTCGTCTGGAACGGAGACCATTGCGGTGGAGTACGTTACTTATGGTATTGACTGAAACCAATGTCCCCACTGCCATGAGATCTTCCCGGAGCTCCTTCCTTGTTGTCCTTGGGTTAGCCTTGACTCTTCGGACAAGCCTGGCCTCGACACGGGTGGAAACTTTCAAAGACTGTCCAGGCCGTGGAAGGCTAACAGTAGTTCCATAAGCCTTCCACTTCCGAATGATGCTCCCAACAATGGAGACAGGTAGGCCCAACTCCTTGGAAAGGGTTTTGTACCCCTTGCCAGCCTTTTGACCCTCCACGATCTTGCCTCTGATGGCCTTGGAATGCTCCTTTGTCTTTCCCATGTTGACCAAGTATGAGTGCTGTTCACAAGTTTGGGGATGGTCTTAATTAGTCAGAAAAGTCTGGAAAAAGAGATAATTAATCCAAACATGTGAAGCTCATTGTTCTTTGTGCCTGAAATACTTCTTAATACTTTAGGGGAACCAAACAGAATTCTGGTTGATTGAGGGGTTGAATAATAAATTACACTCTGAATAAACTTTTCACAATTTAAAAAAAAAAAAGAAATAACATTCTTTTTTGCTGCAGTGCATTTCACACTTCCAGGCTGATCTACAGTCCAAATGTCACAATGCCAAGTTAATTCCGAATGTGTAAACCTGCTAAATCTGCAGGGGGTTGAATACTACTTGTAGGCACTGTATATAGAAGTACTGTGCTATTGCAATATATAGTAGAAGCCGTAAGATGATCACAGGTTCGAGTAGCCTAATCGAAGTACCAAATAAAGTAAAAAATAGAAAGTCTATATATATATATATATATATATATATACCGTATATATATATATATATGTATATATATATATATATATATATATACACACAGAAATAAAAATTACATAAAATGTTGAATCAAGGGGGGACAAGGAAGGCTGGCCATTTCACATATAGGGGCACCTGCCAACTAAATTATGGATGACGAATGCATGACTAATTCTAATTTCAAACGATCAACTCATCTCTACTTAAGAAAACAACAGAATTGTGTATAACTGGAAAACAATTATATAAATACCAAACTTTTGAAAATTAATCTGCACATGTATATTCTATATGCAACATCTGGGAAAAATGTGAGCTATTCTTTATTTGCTACTAATGCATTGGCTTGAAAATGAATACAAATACAGTATTAAGGTTTCACAAAAGGTGTCAAATGGGTCACTGCATTCATTGGAGAACACCCTTAACACATGTTAAACAGAGCAGCGTAGCCAAGTGTCACATGTATGATTTATGTGCATATGTGAACTTATGCCAAAACCCAGGACGAAACATTTGGGAGCTTTGCAGCTTCTGCAGTAAACACCAGTCTAGAGCTCTAAACTTCAGTTTTCAATTATCCCAAACAGGCAAAGTTTTTATTAATTTTCCAGCATCACACAACTGCAAAATGAGAATAGTTGTTTGTATCTGTATTATATATCCTGAAATTATGGGTAGTTAGAGGTACTGAAAACAATAAGTTAGGAAATAATAATATAGAAAATTAACCATTTTTGGCCTTCTGACCCTTTTGATTTCCTAAAACATAAGGAGCAGGGACTCTGAATTTGTAAATAATAAAGGTCTCCTGACTAGTGATAGGCAAACTCGCATACATCCAGAAACGGCGAGTCCAACCAGTTTTGAAAAAAAAAACCCCACAAAAAAAACCCCCAACCCAGTTTGGGCCCAGAATTGATCCCGGGTATCTGCCCAATCCCCATAAAAGTCTATAGGGACCCGAATGATGCACCTTAAAATGGTGGTAGGAAGGTTAGGGGGATTAGAACAGGCGCATTATACTTACCAGTCTTCCACGTAGTAGAACACGACTTCAGGGACCGCTCATTAATTTCACTGCTTTCCCCGCCCCCTAGCAGTTCTGGCATCTGTGATTAGTTGCAGTCAGACCGTGCTACCACCCTGTGTGACAGCATATTTGACTGCTTGCAATTGCACATACTGTGTGTGTCCCTATCGTGGTGAAAAAATAATCAAATGAATAAAAAATTGGCAGCCAACAGCCATGTGCTTATCTTGGCTGTATATTAAAATAATGTGGCTTTTATAGAAATTATTTAAAAAATAATTAAAAAAAAATGTTGTGCTTCCCCCCCCTAATTTTGATACCCAGCCATGATCAAACCGACAGCTGGTATTCTCAGACTGGGGAGGCCCATGGTTATTGGACTCCCCTAGCCTAGAAAGAGAAGCCTGCAGTTGCCCAGAATTGCCTCATTTATTAGGTGCGACAATCCCAGCACTTTGCCCAGCTCATCCTCATTGCCCTGGTGTGAAAAATGAGCGGCCCCGGAAGTAGTGTCACACGCCTGCAAGAGACTCGTAAGTATAATGCATCTGCTCTCTCTATTTTCTTCCTTTTTCCTTTGTTTTTTTTTTTTTTTTTCAATTACCGTATTTTTCGGATTATAAGACGCACTTTTCCTCCCAAAACTTTTTGGAGGAAAATGCTTTGATGGTGCTGGGGTGGCTGTGCAGTGTCTGCAGCGGCTGTGCGGGGTCTCCAGCGACTGCAGCGGCTGTGCGGTGTCTGCGTAGGGTCTCTGGCGGCTGAGGCTGGGGCTGCTGTGCGGGGTATCTGGCGGTTGGACTGCCGCAGCGCGTCGGGCGGTGAGGACTTAAAATAATGCTGCCCAGAGTCGGTGCGTGCGCAGATGGAGCTCTCGGCTCAAGCTCTCATCTGCGCAGGTGCTGTCTCCAGCCCATTGATCTCCCTCCAGCAGACTTCAGGAAAATGGTGCCCAGAGGTGGTGCTTGCACAGATAAGATCTCGGCTTGCCATTGAGCCTAGAGCTCAATCTGTGCTGACTCTAGGCACAATTTCTTTGAAGCCCTCACCACCCGCAGCAGCAGCTGCCCCAGCATGGCAAACCAAGCCTCTACCACAGCCCCAGTCTCCGCCGCAGCCCCAGGGACACCTGGGACACCCACCGCCCCTGCCTCCTGTGACTTCTCCACCACCGCTACTGCCCCCTTTGATAAGACACCATCGGATTACAAGACGGACCTCATTTTTTTCACCTTTTTTGCTCTGAATTTGGGGTGCGTCTTCTAATCCAGTGCGTCTTACAAAACGAAAAATACGGAATCTGGGTGGCAGGATCCGGCTAGTTACCCGGAGTTCCCTGTAAGCCCAATGCCCGGGATCGGCGCACGGGTACTAGGTTACCTGCGTGTATCTAGACTTTTACAGTCCAGGTTCACCCATCACTATTCCTGACCTTTCCTACTTAGGTCACTTCTGATGATATTAGTAAAACACTCTAAATGTGCTGTAGTACGTTTACTGGTCAGCTCTTGATAGGCTACAATCAGTGTTTGAGTTTCTGACCGTGCTGAATTTCCGCATTAATCTCGTACCTACAAGTGCATCTCAATAAATTAGAAAATCATCAAAAAGTTAATTTATTTCAGTAATTCAATACAAAAAGGGAAACACATATATTATATAGTCATTACACACAGAGTAATCTATTTCAAGTGTTTATTTCTGTTAATGTTGATGATTATGGCTTACAGCCACTGAAAATCCAGAAATCATTATCTCAAGAAAATTAGAATATTATATAAGTGTAGCGCCCCTGAAACCATCAGGGTGCTACAAGGTTCTGCATCCCCACCAGGACCCAGAACTCCAGTGTGGTAACATCAAAACCCCAGGTAATCCCAGTTTTCCCCAACATTCCCCCATACAATGGTACTTAGCTAGGGTGGGACCAATGGATGGCCGCCTAGAGGTGGAGCCACTCCAGTCCACTAGTTTACCAGGTGGGAGGGGCAGACTGTGGAGAGTCAGTCAGTCTAGAGTTAACAGTGAAGGTGTGACTGAGCAACGTCCTGACTCGGGTTGATGGTGACCTGGTACCCAGGAGAAGTGGTTGCTGGTGGAGTACAGTGGAAATACACACTGACGGGGTACAGGACCCTAGAACAGGAAAGAGCGTCAAGCCAACCGGTTAACACCTGCACAGCAATGGGGACCATCGAGGACCTTGCTGACCCTAAAGAATCCGATGATTCAGTAGCAAAGGGAGAACTGGGGACAGGACCAGAGACTCCAACCCCACAGGGTTCATGCTACTGTCAGGTGGACAGAAGTGGACAAACCACATAACGGGGACCCACAGTGTTCCATACCATGGGGACCCACTTACCAGAGAAAGGTGCAGGGAAGGAAGCTACCAGAGAACCAGACTGGCACTGAGACGGAGGGGACCTGGAAGCGAAACCAGTTGGCCTCGGGCAACCACTTAACATTCCAAGTGAGTAAACCAGCACTGAATTCCTGTCTGGACTCCTTCTTCCGACGCCCACTGCACCATATACTCGCTGGGGCAAAACCCTACTTGCGAAGGGACTACCATACTAGCTGCTAATACCACCAGCCCCAGTAGACATTCTGCAGTGGCGGCTGCCTACACTTAGCCGCAACACCGCAAGTGGCGCCACAAATAAACTTTATTCACAAATCCCCTGTAAATATCCCCATTACAAAAAGGGCCCATGGCACAGAACCGTGTAACGGCCACCATCGTGACATTCCCAAGATGTACACTGCCCGCAACCGAGTACCCCAAGTCCTTGGGTGCTTCAAGCCTTTTTCCTGGCGTCATAAACAGGATTGAACTGGACCTGATCAAACCGGGTGACGTGTGCCTTAAAAGTTGTATTATATGGGGAGGGCGTGGCCTAGCTCAGTATGTGAATGGAAGCAGATCATAAAGCTCCTGCCAAGCATCTAGGAAATCCCTAGGGAAGAAACCCAAAAAAACACTCTCAGAAGTCACAGGCTGCAGCTGGACGACCCTCTGACCCCCCTGACCTGATTGCAGTTCTTACTGGCACAGATATGACAAGGAGGGGGCCGAAAAAGCCGGTGGGAGAAGTGGAGAAGCAGAATCAAGATGGTGCCGTGGGCAGCATGGAGCAGAGAAAAGATAATGGTGCAGACGCTGAGGAGATCATAAGACAGGCTGTAACACGGCTGGAGCATTTTGCCAGGCAGGAGAGCAGCGGCCATCACAGAGAGACAGTGAGAGGTGAGCTGCAGATGAATAAGGGACTTGCAGACAGCATGGTGCTGAGTGAAGGAGGGGTGAAGGGTGAGAGCAGCGAGGGAGCTCAGGCCTGCATGGCAGAGACAAATCCCAGATCTCAGTCAGCACAGCTAGGGGAGCTGACAGGCACACAGAATATCCCTGAAGAGCCCACACTGAGAGACATCCTCACAGCAGTAATGCTATGCAGAGCATCTATTACTGAGGTGACCCAGCAGCTGGGGAGCCTCAGGAAAGACATGGCATCCATGCGGCACAAGCTTCATGAAGTGAAAGAGAGAACAGGAGAAGTTGAGCAGAGAGTCAGTATCATGGAGGACCGCATGGCAGGATCTGACAGAGACGGACAGCATGCAGCACAGCAAATAGCAGCACTCCTAGCAAAAACGGATGACCTTGAAAATAGATCAAGGTGTAACAACCTGAGATTAATTGGCATCCCAGAGAAAGTGGAAGGTACATCCCCAACTGAATTTTTTCAGGAATGGCTGAAAAGTAAAATTGGATCTGAGCATCTCACCCCTCTATATTCAGTGGAAAGAGCCCATAGGGTTCCCACCCGCCCCCTGCTTCCTGGACACCCACCGCGACCTGTCCTGGCCAAAATATTGCATTAAAGAGACAGGGATAATATCCTGAAGCATGCCAGAGGACACCCGGACTTGATCATCAATGGCTCCAAGATATCCATTTTTCCAGACTACTCCATAGAAGTGCAAAAGCAAAGAGGCAAGTTCATTGACATCAAGAGAAGGCTGAGAAAACTAAATCTGGTATACTCCATGATGTACCCAGCGAAGTTCAGAGTGGTAGCGGGAGGAACAGTGCACTTTTTCCTGGATCCTAAGGAAGCGCTAAGATGGCTGGATGGCAATGAACAACGCTTGCGGCGGGAAGGTCATGAAGGGGAAGTTGGAGTCTGACTTTTGGGGACGCCCTATGTTAAGGCCCAGTCACACTAAACAACTTACCAGCGATCCCAACAACGATACAACCTGATAGGGATCGCTGGTAAGTTGCTAGGAGGTCGCTGGTGAGATGTCACACTAAGCGACACTCCAGTGATCCCACCAGCAACCTGACCTGGCAGGGATCGCTGGAGCATCACTACACGTGGAAGCATGCTGCGCTTGGTAACTAAGGTAAATACCGGGTAACCAACCCGATATTTACCTTGGTTACCAGCGCACACCTGTTAGCGCTGGCTCCCTGCACACCTAGCCACAGTACACATTGGGTTAATTACCTGATGTGTATTCTGCTACGTGTGCAGGGAGCTGGCTTCTACGGACGCTGGTAACCACGGTAAACATCGGGTAACCAAGAAGCCCTTCCCTTGGTTACCCGATATTTACCTTCGTTACCAGCATCCGCCGCTCTCACACTGCCAGTGCCGGCTCCCTGTTCAGTGCACACATAGCCACAGTACACATCGGGTTAATTACCCGATGTGTACTCCGGCTACGTGTGCAGAGAGCAGGGAGACGGCACTGACAGCTGAGAGCGGCGGACACTGGTAACGAAGGTAAATATCGGGTAACCAAGGGAAGGGCTTCTTAGTTACCCGATGTTTACCGTGGTTACCAGCGTCCGCAGAAGGCGGCTCCTGCTGCCTACACATTTAGTTGTTGCTCTGTCGCTGTCACACACAGCGATGTGTGCTTCACAGCGGGAGAGCAACAACTAAAAAATGGCCCAGGACATTCAGCAACAACCAACGACCTCACAGCAGGGGCCAGGTTGTTGCTGGATGTCACACTAAGCAACATCGTTAGCAAGTTGTGCCTCAGCAGCGATGTTGCTAGCGATGTTGCTTAGTGTGACGCTACCTTTATGGTTGTCGAGGAGGAGTTCCTGTTTGAAAATTTAAAAAAAAATATATTTTTTTTTGTTTACCCCGGCAATCTAAATTTAAATCTACATTTAATGGACTATAGAGGAAAGGGGTCTCCAAACACCACTGAGGATGGGAGGAAATGGAATCCTGGCTATGGAAAGGGACTTTCCAACTCATACTGGACTTGCAATGCATAGATACTGAATTAATTTTTATTCCCCCCCCCCTTTTTTTGTTTTTCTTTTTCTCATATCTCTCTCTCTCTCTCTCCTCTTATTCCACCCTCTTTCTTCTTCTTATACTACTTTTCTCTTTCTATTCTTTGTTTTACCCACTACCCCTCCCCCTTTCTTTTTTTTCCTTTTTCCTTCTTCTTTCCCATAACTTGCTTTCATTCTTCCCCCTTAATATTAAAAAAAAAAAGGGGGGGGCATTGCGAGAATATGGCAGGACTGCAATACTGATCAGATGGACAGCCGGATACCGTGCACGACAAACAGGCGGGGTACGCCCCTCCTTCTGGAGGTCCTGGTTCTGGTGTTATTGATGGTTGATTGGGCCCTGTCCGTCGTAAAAAAGGAAACGCAACAAAAGATGGACACGGTATCTGGCAGACTTGCCAAGGCAAACATATGCCCTCCATCCCTGATACAAAGGGGACTGGTGGCAACGATGTGTTACTATGTTTATTGTTGGGGGGGGTTTATATTGGGGGGTAGAGGCAGGGTGGGCCGGTCGACAGTCTCATTTGGCCTATTAAGGAGCTCTGGGAGAATGAGAATTTGTCAATTAATCATATGGCGGGACGCATTAAGCTAATTAGTTGGAATGTTAGGGGCTTAGCCTCTAGCATCAAAAGGCAAGCAGTATTTCAATTTTTACGCACAGAAACACCTGACCTAATTTGTTTGCAGGAAACACACATGATACCGGAGAAGCTGCATCTACTGGATAGAAGGTGGCTCTGGGTGGGGTATCATTCTACATATTCTGCATACTCCAGAGGGGCCAGTATTCTATTCCGGTCAGGCGCATGGTTTGAATTTTTAAATGTCATCATGGATAAAGATGGGCGGTTATATGTCTTTCCTGTAGGCTGGGGACAAGAGCCATAGTAATTATATCCCTATACATACCTCCGCCATATTGCAGCAAACTACTTCACAGTCTGATAAATTTATTAGCATACTTTCCGGGGGTTCCCTTTATGAGAATGGGAGATTTTAATAATATTCTGAATTCACATTTGGGACAAAGGGAGACATGAGGTACGAAAAATGGGGGGTAACTGTACACCATTCGGTAATTTACTTAAAGAAATGGCGCAGATTGACCTGTGGAGGACTCGGCATCCAGAAGTGTATCAATACTCCTGTTATTCGGCTACGTTCTCATCCCTTTTGCGCATTGATCTGGCCTTGGGCAATGAAGCAATGCAAAGTTTTGTAGTGGGTACTAAATACTTCCCCACGACGGTATCAGATCATTTGCCCCTGTGTGTAGAAATAGACCTGGGGGAACAACAAAACCAAAATAGACCTTTATGGAAATTAAATCCCTTTTGGTTACAATTAGTGGAAGAAGGGTGGGGTATTAGTGATAGTTTAAGGGAATACCTTAGGTTCAATGAAGGATCAGCATCTATTGGAATGGTTTGGGAGGCAATGAAGGCGTACTTGAGGGGATTGTATATAAGGGGTATATCTAAGGTAAAGTCGGAGGCAAGAAGGCAGAATCAGTTTGCGTTTCAGGAATTGGGGGAGGCGGAAGATGCTTTAATATCAAACCCCACGCCAACGGCAAAAGCTAGGATGAAGGCAGCTCAAAAGATGGTTCATAGATTGACCATACAGGCAGCGGAGAGAAAGAAAATGTTCCAGACCATGCAGTCCTTTGAGAATGGAGAATGGGCGGGTCACCTATTATCAGTGATAGCTGCGGCACAGAGGGAATCGACATATATTGCACGGTTACAGTCAGTAGATGGGGCAGTTGTCACGGACAACTCGGGGATCCTAAAAGTACTAGAAACATTCGCTATCGAACCACTGGCGGCGGTGATTCGGCGGGATCCTGATGTAGTGGGTTACCGATATGGGAGTGTGGAGGAGAAAGTGGCCTTATATGCGGACAATTTATTATTGTTTCTGGGAGATGCAGGGAGTTCCTTGGAGGCGGTAATGAGGGTCATATCTAACTTTAGAAGGATATCAGGGCTCACGATAAATTGGGACAAATCGGTTTTGATGCCACTAGATGAAACACCCTCCAATGTAGTGGTGACTTGGGCTCCGGTTCAGGTGGTGTCAGAGTTTAAATATCTGGGAATTATGATATCCAATAAACTGACTGAGTATGAATGTCTTAATCTTGCCCCCTTTTACTTAAGTTCAAACAAAAGATTCTGGCCTGTTCCAAACTGTACCTTACATTGGTGGGGAGAGTCAACTTAGCTAAAATGATACTAATGCCCCAACTGCTCTTTGTGCTCCATAACGCCCCGGTGTGGCTACCACAAAATAGGTTTTATAAAAATAAATTCTATTTTCCGAGGCTTAATCTGGGGAAGGAAGAGCCCACGGATGAGGTTAGAATATTTACAGAGACCAAAAGACGAAGGGGGACTGGCTCTACCTAATCCTTGGTGCTATTACTTAGCTGCCCAGAGTCAACACATGGTGGGGTGGGGTGTGACAGGTTTGGAGACCTCGGCGGGGAAAATATTACAGTATGTGATCGGAAAAGGTCCTCTGCTGGCAAGTCTGAAGGCGGGAAAGTTTCGTCCACACTCTGCATCATATCCTACTATACAGTTGATAGATAAAGTATGGGGTAAGATCAAACAGGTGAGACAGGTAACCGGGTTCACTAGATATACCCCCATGTGGGACAACCCCAACATTCCGGAATTTTTATCCCTTAAAGAATTTGGGCAATGGAATAGAATTGGTATGTGGTACCTCTCCCAAGTGATGGATGGAAACATATTTAAGACTTTTGAAGTACTGCTAAAAGACTTCCCACTGGGACATAGTATGTTTTCTAAATACCTGCAGCTACGTCACGCATTTGAATCGCAGAACAGAATAACACCAATTGTTATACAATCAGATAGTGTAATTAATATATTAGGGACGCAGAGAGGGACAGCAGGATGTATATCGATGGTCTACGGGGGACTTCTGTCCATGTCAGTTGGGAGGCAACAAATTGGGGCATATGCAAGGTGGGTGGAAGATTTGGGAGAAATTGGGGAGGAGAAATGGGAGTCTATTTGCAATACGTCATCAAAATATCTCTGAGCGAGGAAAAACGGCTATCACAATTATATGTTATATACAGAGTGTGGAGACACGGGGCTCAGTGGGTGTTCTCGTCCACTAAAACCCGCCGCCTTTAGAAAGACAGCGTGGCTCAGGGCTCATCCCAACTGAACGCCGGCCTCCTTAACCGTGGGCGGAACACTACTCAGACAACACAGGGTGAGGGAACCACAATAATTAGACTTTATTGGATCTCCAAACAATTAACGGCACATAACACATAACCAGCAAAACACAAATGTAACAGGCAACAGAGTCTCACCCTTCCGCTGGCTCACCAGGGATTTAGAATGTCCATGCCTCAGAGGTTCCAGGGCTATTTACTCCAATCCAGCAGCACCCCGCTTTTGGCGGGCACCCACCGAGAAAGAAATAATGCCAGATTCAGGAAGCTGTGTGAGGTCTGCAAAGTCTGTAACAGGTGACTGAACTGCCCCAACCTGAGTGTCCTCCTTAGGTAGTCCTGGTATGATGTTACAATCCTGGCAGCCGGAGTCGAAATCCCTAGGCTGTGGATATGGTCTCTAACCGGAACCGGAGTCCCTAGATTGAAGCCATAAGATATCCTGATCCTCTAGTCAGCTCCAAAGAGCTAAGACTGGATCCATTAGCATCCAACAACCTGGTGGCTTAAAGAATTCCCTTTTTATAGCCACAGCCTTCCACTTAGATACACTGCGTCCTCATCGATTGGTTGGACAAAAGCGCCTCTCCCATTGGATGAATCTCAAGCTGCATGGACAATGTTCATCCAAATAATGTCTACAGAAAGACTGAAGATTTCTACATGGAGTCTGCAAGTCACAGACTTGGCTACTAAGGTAATCACATTAGCAATACACAACTACAATACAATGGTTACTGGAAAAGTCTGGAGAACAATACGTCTGGCTTTCAGTGGCCAACACAATTACATTGAGTCAACAAGAGTCTTGTAAAAACAATGAGGGACTTCTCCCCGTCTATAAACAATCTATCATGCTGTCTAGCTGAATTTTAAGAAACTTTAACCCATGAGAGTCCATGTCGTCACACAGAGTATATAGAACCCCCGTGTGGATGAAGAAAGTGGGACTGAGAACGGATTCCAAATGTCGAAAATGTACTGTGGAGGAAGCAGGAATCATGCACATGTTGTGGGAATGCCCTTGTTTACAAGGGTTTTGGATCACAGTGCTAAATTTAATTCAATCAGTGATGCAAGTGGACCTACCCAGAAACCCGCTGGTGTATGTGGATGAAGTGGGGGTGGATGAACAAGTGAAACTTGCAGTGGCACGATTGTTGTATGCAGCAAGGAAACTAATTGCCTTGTATTGGCTATCGGAATAAGCACGGACACGTAAGGAATTTGTTGAAAAAGTGAATTATATTATTTATATGGAGAAAAATGTTTATATTAAAAGGGGAAGGAGAACTCAATATGAGAAGATCTGGAGCAGGTGGCTGGACTTTCCAGGATTAGCGTCATTTGATCTACTGAAAGATAAGATATTTAGACTATAGGTAGGAAAGGAAAGATTGCAGTGGCTGAGAAATAAGGAGGGAAGGTCATTATGTGAATAAAGAGGAATGTAGAGAGTGGAGGGGTGAGACTGTCGACCGGAAGAGGGTGAGGGGAGGGGGAGGGAGTATGTGTGAGGACTACCCTCACAATTTGTTGTTATGTTTATGAAAGTTTTAAAATGCAATAAAAATATATCTGATTTAAAAAAAAGTTGTATTATATGGACTGAACTTTATTGTTTGAAAAACCGCTGCCATTTTGCTGTGAAAAATAACTGTGTCACAGCAGACCAAAAGGCGAGAAAAGAAACCCCGCCCACGACTCCTGTAAGCGCGGGCGGAAGAAGGCAGTAACCTGACTCGAAAGTTCCCAGAGGTGCTCGAGTCCCAAGAGAGAGTGGTGAGGAATACCAAGTGGAGCGTCCAGGATGTGAGAGCGGATGCTGGTGCAGTGACGCCAGAACTTTGCAACAAAGTTTTTGGACATTAGGAAAAACAGGATGGCTGCTCCAGAGGATGTTTTTGGACATTAGGAAAAACAGGATGGCTGCTCCAGAGGATCGGGAGTCCAGCTGTCCTGTACCAGGAACCGCTGCCTGGCTGGAAGGAGAATTAGCCCGGTTTTGTATCTGGGTGCGGGTACAGTCCCTTCAACAGATCGTGGACTGGAAAGAAGAGGTGCGGAGAATGGTGGCAGCAGTGTGGGCCCACGAGAACCGGGTCGTACATGCAGAGCAGTGCCAGGAGGTAGGAACGCAGACCCTCTTAACTTTACTGACCCGCCCAGAGGCAGGAACCATATCCAATCCGGTCGTGGAGCACCAGCCAGCCCGGATTCCTGAGGCCATACCATCGCTGGCAACACCGCTTCCATCCCTGCTTGTGGACCAGACTCCCAGGATGTGTTGTGTTTGCTCCTGGAGTGCTGATCCCAGGAGGCCAAGTGAACCTGATGGCCCCTACCCAGCACCATGGTAGCCATGACCTGCTAAGCTACCAGTTAAATTGTTTACTGTTTACTTAAAAAATTGCCATTTGAATATTGTTGGTGTTTGAACATTGGACTGTTCCTGAAAAAGTTACCAGTTTTTGAAATGTTTTGGAAAAAAAAAATGGACCCAGGCTGCAAGACTGGCAGCAGCCAACACAAACTTGTGTTCCTGTAAATAATTGCACCAGTTGTGCCCAACCAGGGTACACCCATCCAGTGGTCATTGCTATGAGCACCGCCACCAGGAGAGGCTAGGTGCAGGAAAGGTCTGCGGCAGAGGCGGCCGAGACCTGGTCACTAATGAAACCGGTGACCTGCCTCCTTAGAAGGGTTCTGGGACCAGGATCTTTGAGTGGTGGGTGCAGGGAGGAATACCCCAGGTTTGCAACATTAATGTGATGAACCTCCCCTGCGCGGGATGAACCAGTTATATTTTCCATGTAAATAAAAAGAAAAAAATGTCTTACCAGTTTTACCTTGCAGCCCGAGGATGTGCTGGAATTAACCAGGGGGGAATGTAGCGCCCCTGAAACCATCAGGATGCTACAAGGTTCTGCATCCCCACCAGGATGCCGGACCTACCCCCTTAGGGACCCAGAACCCCAGTGCCGGTAACATCAAAAACCCATGTAATCCCAGTTTTCTCCAACATTCCCCCATACAATGGTACTTAGCTAGGGTGGGACCAATGGATGGCCGCCTAGAGGTGGAGCCAATCGAGTCCACTAGTTGACCAGGTGGGAGGGGCAGACTGTGGAGAGTCAGTCAGTCTAGAACTAGGGTGGGACTCAGTAGTAAAAAGAGAACCGGGGACAGGGCCAGAGACTCCAACCCCACAGGGTTCATGCTACCGTCAGGTGGACAGAAGTGGACAAACCACAGAACAGGGACCCCCAGTGTTCCATACGTACCAGAGAAGCAGACTGGCACTGGGACGAAGGGGACCTAGAGGCAAAACCAGCCGGCCTCGGGCAACCACTTAACATCCCAAGTGAGTAAACCAGTTGCACTGAATACTTGTCTGGACTCCTCCTTTCGACGCCCACTGCACCACACACCCACTGAGGCAAAACCCTAATTGCGGAGGGACTACCATACTAGCTGCTAATACCACCAGCCCCAGTAGAGACATTCTGCAGCGGTGGCTGCCTACACTTAGCCGCAACACCGCAAGTGGCGCCACGAATAAACTTTATTCACCAATCCCCTGTAAAAATCCCCATTACAAAAAGGGCCCAGGGCATGGAACCAGGTAACGGCCATCATCGTGACATTCCCAAGACGTACACTGCCTGTAACCGAGTACCCCATATCCCTGGGTGCTACATAAGACCAAATGAAAAATTGATTTTAAACTCAGAAATGTTGGCGCTAACTGAAAAGTCTGTACAGTAAATACACTCAATACTTGGTCAGGGCTCCTTTTGCATGAATTGCTTCGTCAATGCGGCGTGACATGGAGGTGATCAGCCTGTGGCATTGCTGAGGTGTTTTGGAAGCTCAAGTGGCTTTGATAGCAGCCTTCAGCTCGTCTGCATTATTGGGTCTGGTGTCTCTCATCTTCCTCTTGACAATATCCCATAGATTCTCTATGAGGTTTAGGTCAGGTGAATTTGCTGGCCAATCAAGCACAGTGATCCTGTGGTTATTAAACCAGCTATTGGTACTTTTGGCAGTGTGGACAGGTGCCAAGTCCTGCTGGAAAATGAAATTTCAATCTCCAAAAAGCTTGTTGGCAGTGGGAAGCATGACGTGCTCTACAATTTCCTGGTAGACAGCTGCACTGACTTTGTCTTGATAAAACACAGTGGACCTACACCAGCAGATGACATGGCTCTCCAAACCATCACTGATTGTGGAAACGTCACACTAGACCTCAAGCAGCTTGGATTGTGGCCTCTCCACTCTTCCTCCAGACTCTGGGACCTTGATTTCCAAATGAAATGCAAAATTTACGTTCATCTGAAAACAACACCTTGGACCACTGAGTCCAGTTCTTTTTCTCCTTGGCCCAGGTAAGACACTTCTGGTGTTGTCTATTGGTCATGAGTGGCTTGACACAAGGAATGCAACAGTTGTAGCCCATGTCCTGGATACATCTATGTGTGGTGGCTCTTGAAGCACTAACTCCAGTAGCAGTTCACTCCTTGTGAATCTCCCTCAAATTTGTGAATGGCCTTTTCTTAACAATCCTATCAAGGCTGCGGTTATCCTGATTGCTTGTGCACCTTTTTCTACTACACTTTTTACTTCCACTCAACTTTCCATTAATAAGCTTGGATACAGCACTCTGTAAACGGCCAGCTTCTTTAGCAATTACCTTTTGTGGCTTACCCTCCTTGTGGAGTGTGTAAATGACTGCCTTCTGGACATCTGTCAAGTCAACAGTCTTCCCCATGATTGTGTAACCTACTGAACCAGACTAAGGGACCGTTTTAAATGCTTAGGAAGCCTTTGCAGGTGTTTTGTGGTAATTATACTAATTTTCTGAGATAATGACTTTTGGGTTTTCATTGGCTGTAAGCCATAATCATCAACATTTACAGAAATAAACACTTGAAATAGATCACTCTGTGTGTAATGACTCTATATAATATATGAGTTTCCCTTTTTGTATTAACTTACTGAAATAAATGAACTATTTGATGATATTCTAATTTACTGAGATGCACTTGGAAGTTCAGTTGCGGCTTTCCTTGCCTTTTTGTATGCGTTTTTTTAAGCATATGTTTTTTTATGTGTATTTGACACATACTTTTTTGTCTCAATAAAGTGGCTTGAAACACAGGTAGCAGAGTAAACAGGAAGTTGCTCAAAGCAAAGAAACAAGTTTATTATTACAGATTATAGTTGGAAAAAATTATGCATAATTATAACCTTCACCATCTCAGAAGAAATACCATAACCGCCCACGTCCCAATACACACAATGACACATACAAAAACTATAAAGATATAGATCAGGGGTCTCAAACTCGGCTGGGGCCACACATAGAATAAAATTCAATTTGAGGGGCTGCATTCTTCGCAGGACGAAGTGAATTTTTAGCAATAACCTATTTTTCTTTTACGCCTTTGGTTCACTTTTTTAAACATTTTGTGTTGGTTTATTTTTTTTAAATGGCATTCATCATATGGGTTATTGTACGGTTTTATAGCTTGGTTCCTTAT
Source organism: Anomaloglossus baeobatrachus (assembly GCF_048569485.1). Lineage (NCBI taxonomy): Eukaryota > Metazoa > Chordata > Amphibia > Anura > Aromobatidae > Anomaloglossus > Anomaloglossus baeobatrachus. The sequence continues at coordinate 422,710,554 of NC_134358.1, forward strand.
GGATGTGGCGTTAACAAACTTGTACTTTTTTTCTTTATATATAAAAAGCCATTTTTAATTGTAAAAAAAAAAATTAAAAAAAAAAATCACTTTTTTACATTTTATCCCCTTCTTGTTAGTAATATCATATTACAATTAGCACCACATAGTAATTTTGGCCAACATCTTGTAGTAGTGTGGCCCATCCTGGTCCCCATCTTGTAGTAATATACCCTACCCTGGGCCTCATCTTGTAGTAATGTCATCATGATTGTCCTCTTATTGAAGTAATGTTCCTGTGCTGGAAAAATGTATTTTTCATTTTCACTGCTCAACGTGATACAACTCTGTGAAGCACCTGTGGGTTCAAAAAGCTCACTACACCTCTAAAGTAATTCCTTGAGATGTGTAGTTTCCAAAATGGGGTGACAATTATTAGGCACATCAGTGGCTCTGCGAACGCGACATGGCCTCCGCTATCTATTCCAGCCAATTTTTGCACTCCAGAATTCAAATAGTGCTCCTTCCCTGCTGTGTGCCGAAACAGTAGTTTTTCACCACATATGGAGTATCCCTTGCACAACAAATTGTATGGTCTGTTTTCTAATGTTACCCTTGCGAAAATGAAAAAAATTGGGATTAGAACAACATTTTTGTGGTAAAAATTAATTTCTTCAATTTCACAGTCCGTTATAAAATTTTGTGATGTCACTTCGGGTTCAAGGTGCTCACCACACATCTATAAAAATTCCTTAAGGTGTGTAGATTCCAAAATGAGGTGACTTTTAGGGGCTTTCCACTATTTAGGCACATCAGGGCTCTGCAAACACGACATGGCTTTATTTTATTCCAGACAATTTTGCACTCCAAGTTCAAGTAGCGCTCCTTCTCTTCCGAGCCTTGTCATCCACCATAACAGTTGTTTCCCCACCACAGATATTGTATCCCCATAGTTAGGGAAAATTGAGCATCAAACTCATTGCAAAAATGAGAAATTTGGCACTAAAGCAACATTTTTATGGGAAAAAGAAAAATTTGCATTTTTTCCTTCTACTATGATTTTGTTCCAGTGAAGCATCTAAAGGGTTAATAAACTTTTTGGATGTGGTTTTGAGCACTTTGAATGGTGCAATTTTTAAAATGGTGTCACTTTTAGGTATTTTCTGTTACATAGTTACATAGATCTTCAAAGTCACTTCAAATATGATGAGGTCCCTAAAAAATTGTTAATGTTATAGTAATGTGCCCATCCTTTTCCTCATCCTGTAGTAATGTACCCATCCTTGTCCCCATCCTATAGTAATGTGTCCATCCTTGTCCCCATCCTACACTGTGTGTAGAATTGTTAGGCAAGTTGTATTTTAGAGCATTTTTTTTATTATTGATCAACAACTATGTTCTCAATCAACCCAAAAGACTCAAATATTATTATTATTATTATTATTATTATTATTATTTATTTATAGAGCACCATTGATTCCATGGTGCTGTACATGAGAAGGGGGTTACATACAGAACACATATACAAGTTACAATAGACAGACTAGTACAGGGGGAAGAGGGCCCTGCCCTTGCGGGCTTACATTCTATAGGATTTTGGGGAGGAGACAGTAGGTAAATATCAAAGCTTAATATTTTTGGAAGTTGGAGTGGTTTTTTTTTAGCTTTGGCTATCTTAGGAAGACATCTTGTTTGTGCAGGTAACTATTACTGTGCAGAATTATTAGGCAACTTAATAAAAACCAAATATATTCCCATGTCACTTGTTTATTTTCACCAGTAAATCAATATAACTGCACAAAATTTAGAAATAAACATTTCTAACATGCACAAACAAAACCCCCCCAAAAAGTGACCAATATAGCCACCTTTCTTTTTGATGACACTCAACAGCCTATCATCAATAGATTCTGTCAGTTGCTTGATCTGTTTATGATCGACATTGCGTGCAGCAGCCACCACAGCCTCCCAGACACTGTTCCGAGAGGTGTACTGTTTCCCCTCCCTGTAGATCTTACATTTTATGAGGGACCACAGGTTCTCTATGGGGTTCAGATCAGATGAACAGGTGGGCTATGTCATTATTTTTACATCTTTTAGACCATAACTGGCCAGCCACACTGTAGAGTAGTTGGATGCATGTAATGGAGCATTGTCCTGCATGAAAATCATGTATTTGTTGAACGATACCGACTTCTTCCTGTACCACTGTTTGAAGAAGTTGTCTTCCAGAAACTAGCAATTGGTCTGGGAGTTGAGGTTGTCCTTGAAACGTGTGTGTTTTATGTTTCTCCTTTTGTAACACAGGCGCGCCCAGTTTTTCCTTTTGTAATGTAGTGGTTACATCTTTTGTAACCCAGACGTTGCATACTAGTAGAGTTGAGCGCGGTTCGCGGTTCTCCAGTTCGCGTCTCGAGTGATTTTGGGGGCTGTTCTAGATTGAACTAGAACTCGAGCTTTTTTGCTAAAGCTCGATAGTTCTAGATACGTTCGAGAACGGTTCTAGCAGCAAAAAAAACAGCTAATTCCTAGCTGACTTTCCGCTGTAATAGTGTAAGTCACTCTGTGACTCACACTATTATGAAATTTCAGTGTATAGTGTGCGGGAACAGCGCATTCAGACCACTGCTGTATGTATAATGGCGATCGCCATTTTTTTCTTTTTCCTTGTCTTCCTTCCCTAAGCGCGCGCGTGTAGTGGGGAGGGCCAACATGTCAGCCAATCCCAGACACACACACACAGCTAAGTGGACTTTTAGCCAGAGAAGCAATGGCATGTGTGATAGGATGTCCATGTCACATGTCCCTGCATTATAAAACCGGATATTTTCCTCCAGCACGCCATTATCTGCCTTCTGCGTCCTTGGTGTCAGACATCACTGGTGCAGCTCCTATCGCCGATACTGCTGTATACGCTCCATACACAGTGCTGGACAACTTAGGGATAGCACTTTCTATCAGTACTTTTAAGGGCTCATACCGGCAGGGTCAGAGCCATAGGTGACAGGTCCTGAAAACAGAGTTTAACAGCTACACAAGATGACAGCGTCTGTGTAGCTAAAGTCAGGGATTTCCTCGCTGCATTTCCCCATTAGGAGGGATAGAAAGGCAGGCTTCCATTCCTCTACCCAGAGACCCACAACCCTGCCACTGTACCCTCCTGCCCTTTGCACACTCCAGCTCATTGTTACTAAGCCATTATACTAGCAAACACTGAGTGAACTTAGTGGCATCCTAAACGTGGCTGTTGGACTGCTGTATTGCCCCAGTAGTGCAAAGATATTTGCAGCACGTCTGCCTGCATTGCACACTAAAACTCATTGTTACTAAGCCATTATACTAGCAAACACTGAGTGAACTTAGTGGCATCCTAAACGTGGCTGTTGGACTGCTGTATTGCCCTAGTAGTGCAAAGATATTTGCAGCACGTCTGCCTGCATTGCACACTCCAACTCATTGTTACTAAGCCATTATACTAGCAAACACTGAGTGAACTTAGTGGCATCCTAAACGTGGCTATTGGACTTCTGTATAGTCCCACTAGTGCAAAGATATTTGCAGCACGTCTGCCTGCATTGCACACTCCAACTCACTGTTACTAAGCCATTATACTAGCAAACACTGAGTGAACTTAGTGGCATCCTAAACGTGGCTATTGGACTTCTGTATAGTCCCACTAGTGCAAAGATATTTGCAGCACGTCTGCCTGCATTGCACACTCAAACTCATTATAACTAAGCCATTATACTAGCAAACACTGAGTGAACTTAGTGGCATCCTAAACGTGGCTATTGGACTTCTGTATAGTCCCACTAGTGCAAAGATATTTGCAGCACGTCTGCCTGCATTGCACACTCCAACTCATTGTTACTAAGCCATTATACTAGCAAACACTGAGTGAACTTCGTTGCATCCTAAACGTGGCTATTGGACTTCTGTATAGTCCCACTAGTGCAAAGATATTTGCAGCACGTCTGCCTGCATTACACACTCAAACTCATTATAACTAAGCCATTATACTAGCAAACACTGAGTGAACTTAGTGGCATCCTAAACATGGCTATTGGACTTCTGTATAGTCCCACTAGTGCAAAGATATTTGCAGCACGTCTGCCTGCATTGCACACTCCAACTCATTGTTACTAAGCCATTATACTAGCAAACACTGAGTGAACTTAGTGGCATCCTAAACGTGGCTATTGGACTTCTGTATAGTCCCACTAGTGCAAAGATATTTGCAGCACATCTGCCTGCATTGCACACTCCAACTCATTGTTACTAAGCCATTATACTAGCAAACACTGAGTGAACTTAGTGGCAACCTAAACGTGGCTATTGGACTTCTGTATAGTCCCACTAGTGCAAAGATATTTGCAGCACGTCTGCCTGCATTGCACACTCCAACTCATTGTTACTAAGCCATTATACTAGCAAACACTGAGTGAACTTAGTGGCATCCTAAACGTGGCTATTGGACTTCTGTATAGTCCCACTAGTGCAAAGATATTTGCAGCACGTCTGCCTGCATTGCACACTCAAACTCATTATAACTAAGCCATTATACTAGCAAACACTGAGTGAACTTAGCGGCATCCTAAACGTGGCTATTGGACTTCTGTATAGTCCCACTAGTGCAAAGATATTTGCAGCACGTCTGCCTGCATTGCACACTCAAACTCATTATAACTAAGCCATTATACTAGCAAACACTGAGTGAACTTATTGGCATCCTAAACGTGGCTATTGGACTTCTGTATAGTCCCACTAGTGCAAAGATATTTGCAGCACGTCTGCCTGCATTGCACACTCCAACTCATTGTTACTAAGCCATTATACTAGCAAACACTGAGTGAACTTAGTGGCATCCTAAACGTGGCTATTGGACGTCTGTATAGTCCCACTAGTGCAAAGATATTTGCAGCACGTCTGCCTGCATTGCACACTCCAACTCATTGTTACTAAGCCATTATACTAGCAAACACTGAGTGAACTTAGTGGCATCCTAAACGTGGCTATTGGACTTCTGTATAGTCCCACTAGTGCAAAGATATTTGCAGCATGTCTGCCTGCATTGCACACTCCAACTCATTGTTACTAAGCCATTATACTAGCAAACACTGAGTGAACTTAGTGGCATCCTAAACGTGGCTATTGGACTTCTGTATAGTCCCACTAGTGCAAAGATATTTGCAGCACGTCTGCCTGCATTGCACACTCAAACTCATTATAACTAAGCCATTATACTAGCAAACACTGAGTGAACTTAGTGGCATCCTAAACGTGGCTATTGGACTTCTGTATAGTCCCACTAGTGCAAAGATATTTGCAGCACGTCTGCCTGCATTGCACACTCCAACTCATTGTTACTAAGCCATTATACTAGCAAACACTGAGTGAACTTAGTGGCATCCTAACCGTGGCTATTGGACTTCTGTATTGTCCCACTAGTGCGAAGATATTTGCAGCACGTCTGCCTGCATTGCACACTCAAACTCATTATAACTAAGCCATTATACTAGCAAACACTGAGTGAACTTAGTGGCATCCTAAACGTGGCTATTGGACTTCTGTATTGTCCCACTAGTGCGAAGATATTTGCAGCACGTCTGCCTGCATTGCACACTCAAACTCATTATAACTAAGCCATTATACTAGCAAACACTGAGTGAACTTAGTGGCATCCTAAACGTGGCTATTGGACTTCTGTATAGTCCCACTAGTGCAAAGATATTTGCAGCACGTCTGCCTGCATTGCACACTCCAACTCATTGTTACTAAGCCATTATACTAGCAATTTATGCTGCCAGTTTAAGGGCCGTAGTTGCATTGTCAGGGATAATTATTCTTTTTTATTCTGCTGTTAATAAAGCTAGACCACCGCTGCAATCTACACCACCTCTCAATTTTTACTACCACATTTTAAGTGCACAATCTTGTCGCAATCAACATGAGTGGCAAAATGACAGATGCTGGTGGAAAGGGCAAGAGGCGTGTTGGAAAAGGAAAAAAAGGGTTTGTCCGTGGGGAAGGTGGCAAAGCTCCATTAACATCTGCTGAAGATAGACCATCTACCAGCAAAAGTAAGATGTCTACTACTTACCGTGGACAATCCGATGTGCTCCCTTTTTTACGGACACGAACAACAGGAACAAAGGTAGATGATGGCCAAAAAAGGAAAATGCTTGAATGGATCTCAAGTGGTCCAACAAGTGCCCTCTCAGCCACCTCAACTACCGCATCCAAAAAACACCAGTCCTCTGAGTTGTCATCCCAATCAAACTTGCTTTCTCCCAGCTCTGAAGTCTCCATCAGCCCTGCACAGTATGGTGGAACTGAGATGGCTGAGTCTGCAGAGCTGTTCAGTCACACTATAGCCTGGGAATCAGAGGTCTGCTCCCAAGCTACAGTGAGTACAGACCAGGAAATGGTCTGCAGTGATGCCCAGAACCTTTTTGACTCTGATTCAGGCCGAGAGGACCAAGTTTCTGAGCATAATGTTGACCCTTTGTCACAAACTGTAACACCTGTGGTTATAGACAATGAAGAACATACTGATGACGATGAGACGCAGATACCAGATTGGGATGACAACTTAAATATTCGGTCAGGGCAAGAAGAGGCTCGGTCTGAGGGTGAGGGGAGTGCAAACACAACAATTGATGAGGAAGTTCTAGATCCCACCTACTGTCAACCCACAGTCAGGCACTCGAGGAGGTCAACAGAGGCGGTGGAGGAGGATGCAACCGACGACGAAGTTACGTTGCGCCTTCCTGGACAGAGTCGGAGCACTGGTAGCACGTCTACAACTGCATCATCAGCCACCACTCTGCCTCTGAGCACTAGTCGGAGGGGTTCAGCAGGTCGCATGCCCTCTAAGCCTTGCCTAGCCTGGTCCTTTTTTGACATAGAAAAAGATCGCCCAAATTATGTCATGTGTAAAATTTGTCGTGATTCTGTTAGTAGAGGTCAAAACCTCAGCAGTTTGACAACTTCTTCCATGAATCGTCACATGAATAAATATCATAGGTCCCAGTGGGAAGCTCACCGTGCTGCAATGCGGCCTAGCGGAGCGAACCATCCACGGCCTGCCCCTTCCAGTGCATCCGCGCGCTCTTCATCTTCTAGGACTGTGGGGAGAGCTGTCACACCTGGTTTTCCACGCACAACTTCCACCACTGTAACCGCAACAGGCAGTTTGCTTGGTAGGTCGTCAGTTGGTTTGGAAGGGGAAACAAGTGCGTGTGTACAGCTCTCTCAGACATCTATAGCACCAATGTTGGATGAATGCAACATCATGTCTCCGACTGCACTTTCCTCACAAACCTGCATTTTTCCAGGGACACCCTACTCAACACCGTCTACACACAGCAGCCAGATCTCTGTCCCTCAGATGTGGACAAATAAAAGGCCATTTCCTGCGACCCATGACAAAGCTAAGAGGTTGACTTTATCCCTCTGTAAGCTCTTGGCTACCGAAATGCTGCCTTTCCGCCTGGTGGACACACAGGATTTTAGAGACCTTATGTCTGTCGCTGTGCCCCAGTACCAGATGCCCAGTCGCCACTACTTCTCTAAGAAAGGTGTGCCCACGCTACACCAGCATGTCGCACACAACATCACCGCTTCCTTGAGAAACTCTGTGTGTGAACGGGTGCATTTCACCACCGATACTTGGACCAGTAAGCATGGACAGGGACGTTACATGTCGCTGACTGGGCACTGGGTAACTATGGTGATAGATGGTGAAGGGTCTGCTGCACAAGTCTTGCCGTCCCCACGACTTGTGTGTCAATCCTCTGTCTGTCCAAGTTCCGCCACTGCTTCTGCCTCCTCCACCTCATCTGTGTCCTCCACCTCCGCCCCAAGCCTGCCTGGTCAGGCCACCAGCATTCTCACTGCGCAGAAAGAATCACGCACCCCCTCATTACTATGCTGGCAGCAGAGCGCAATGTCATCAGGCGGTCTTTAGCTTGACATGTCTTGGGAATAAGAGTCACACAGCTGAGGAGTTGTGGTCAGCTCTGCGGTCCGAGTTTAATAAATGGTTGTCTCCACTCAACCTGCAGCCTGGTAAGGCCGTGTGCGACAATGCTGCAAACCTGGGTGCGGCCCTTCGCCTGGGCAAGGTGACACACGTACCTTGTATGGCTCACGTGTTGAACCTTGTTGTCCAGCAATTTTTAACACACTATCCCGGCCTAGATGGCCTTCTGACCAGGGCACGAAAACTGTCTGCTCACTTCCGCCGTTCAAGCACTGCAGCTGAGCGACTTGCATCGCTCCAGAAGTCTTTCGGCCTGCCGGTTCATCGCCTGAAATGCGATGTGGCGACACGCTGGAATTCGACTCTCCACATGTTACAGCGACTGTGGCAGCACCGCCGAGCCCTGGTGCAATACGTCATGACGTATAGCCTGGGCCAACGAGATGCAGAGGTGGGGCAGATCACCCTGATGGAGTGGTCTCAGATCAAGGACCTATGCACCCTTCTGCACAGTTTCGACATGGCGACGAATATGTTTAGCGCTGACAATGCCATTATCAGCATGACAATTCCAGTCATTTACATGCTGGAGCACACGCTAAACACTATTCGGAGTCAGGGGGAGGGACAACAGGAAGGGGAGGAACTACATGAGGATTCATATGCGCAAGACATAACATCTCCAAGGTCCAGACGTTCATCATCACCAACGCGGCAGGCATAGGACCATGGGGGACAGGGATCAACAAGGGCGCATGGTAGCAGGCGAAATGTTGAGGAAGGTGCAGGAGAACATGAAGAAATGGAGGACGAACTGTCCATGGACATGGAAGACTCAGCGGATGAGGGAGACCTTGGTCAAATTTCAGTTGAAAGAGGTTGGGGGGAGATGTCAGAGGAAGAAAGAACGGTTAGCACCTCTATGCCACAAACACAGCGTGGACTTGGTCCGCATGGCTGCGCAAGACACAGGAGTGCCTTCTTGCTGCACTACCTCCAACATGACCCTCGTATTGTCAAAATTAGAAGTGATGATGACTACTGGCTTGCCACACTATTAGATCCCCGGTACAAGTCTAAATTTTGTGACATAATTCCAGCCATAGAAAGGGACGCACGTATGCAGGAGTATCAGCAGAAGCTGTTACTCGATCTTAGCTCGGCTTTTCCACCAAACAACCATGCAGGTGCAGGGAGTAAATCTCCCAGTTGTAACTTGACAAACATGGGACGGTCTCGTCATCTTCAACAGTCTACCCGTACCAGTAGGACTGTATCTGGTGCTGGAAACAGCAATTTTATGGAATCTTTTCATAATTTTTTTAGACCCTCCTTTGCAAGGCCAACAGAGACAACAAGTCTAACACATAGTCAACGGCTGGAGAGGATGATACAGGAGTATCTCCAAATGAACATCGATGCCATGACTTTGCAAATGGAGCCTTGCTCATTTTGGGCTTCAAATCTTGAAAAATGGCCAGAGCTCTCCACTTACGCCTTGGATATTTTGTCGTGTCCAGCTGCCAGCGTTGTCTCTGAACGTGTCTTCAGTGCTACTGGGTGTGTGCTGACAGATAAGCGCACGCGTCTGTCCAGTGACAATGTGGACAGACTAACGTTCATCAAAATGAACAAGTCATGGATCCACAAGGAATTTACTACCCCTGTGTCATCCTGGGGAGAGTAAATGCTTGTGGATTTGGAATGTGCTTGATGCAAATCAAAACATCCTGTTTGCAACTAGGACACAAGTGCTGCCACTGATGGGGTGTCTGTGTTGCCCAATTGTTTGAAAAAAGGGAGACTCTGCTTGGAGTAACCCTTACTTACATTGTTTTTAAAAATGATCCAAGATGAACAGAGCTGGGATCAGGAAAGACTTTGCTACCTACCCCGGTTTCATCCTGGGGACGGTTAAGAATGGTGTATTTTTGAATGTGCTTGATGCAAATCTAGCTGTGAAGTGTACAACTAGGCCACAAGTGCTGCCACTGAATGGGTGGGTGTGTGTGGGGCACAATTTTTAGAAAAAAGGGAGACTCTGCTTGGAGTAACCCTTACTTACATTGTTTTTAAAAATGATCCAAGATGAACAGAGCTGGGATCAGGAAAGACTTTGCTACCTACCCCCGGTGTCATTCTGGGGACGGTTAAGAATGGCGTATTTTTGAATGTGCTTGATGCAAATCTAGCTGTGAAGTGTACAACTAGGGCACAAGTGCTGCCACTGAATGGGTGGGTGTGTGTGGGGCACAATTTTTGGAAAAAAAGGAGACTCTGCTTGGAGTAACCCTTGCTTACATTGTTTTTAAAAGGAGCCAAAATGAACAAGTCATGGTTCAGCAAAGACTTTACTACCTACCCCGGTGTCATCCTGGGGACGGTTAAGAATGGCGTATTTTTTAATGTGCTTGATGCAAATCTAGCTGTGAAGTGTACAACTGGGGCACAAGTGCTGCCACTGAATGGGTGGGTGTGTGTGGGGCACAATTTTTGGAAAAAAAAGGGAGACTCCGCTTGGAGTAACCCTTGCTTGCTGTGTTTTTTTAAAAATGATCCAAGATGAACAGAGCTGGGATCAGGAAAGACTTTGCTACCTACCCCGGTGTCATCCTGGGGACAGTTAATTATGGCGTATTTTTGAATGTGCTTGATGCAAATCAAAACATCCTGTTTGCAACTAGGGCACAAGTGCTGCCACTGATGGGGTGTCTGTGTGGCCCAATTTTTTGAAAAAAGGGAGACTCCGCTTGGAGTAACCCTTGCTTACATTGTTTTTAAAAGGAGCCAAAATGAACAAGTCATGGTTCAGCAAAGACTTTGCTACCTACCCCGGTGTCATCCTGGGGACGGTTAAGAATGGCGTATTTTTGAATGTGCTTGATGCAAATCTAGCTGTGAAGTGTACAACTAGGGCACAAGTGCTGCCACTGAATTTGTGCGTGTGTGTGTGGGGCACAATTTTTGTAAAAAAGGGAGACTCTGCTTGGAGTAACCCTTACTTACATTGTTTTTAAAAATGATCCAAGATGAACAGAGCTGGGATCAGGAAAGACTTTGCTACCTTCCCCGGTGTCATCCTGGTGACGGTTAAGAATGGCGTATTTTTGAATGTGCTTGATGCAAATCTAGCTGTGAAGTGTACAACTAGGGCACAAGTGCTGCCACTGAATGGGTGGGTGTGTGTGGGGCACAATTTTTGGAAAAAAAAGGGAGACTCCGCTTGGAGTAACCCTTGCTTGCTGTGTATTTTAAAAATGATCCAAGATGAACAGAGCTGGGATCAGGAAAGACTTTGCTACCTACCCCGGAGTCATCCTGGGGACGGTTAAGAATGGCGTATTTTTGAATGTGCTTGATGCAAATCAAAACATCCTGTTTGCAACTAGGGCACAAGTGCTGCCACTGATGGGGTGTCTGTGTGGCCCAATTTTTTGAAAAAAGGGAGACTCCGCTTGGAGTAACCCTTGCTTACATTGTTTTTAAAAGGAGCCAAAATGAACAAGTCATGGTTCAGCAAAGACTTTGCTACCTACCCCGGTGTCATCCTGGGGACGGTTAAGAATGGCGTATTTTTGAATGTGCTTGATGCAAATCTAGCTGTGAAGTGTACAACTAGGGCACAACTGCTGCCACTGAAGGGATGGGTGTGTGTGGGGTCCAATTTTTGGAAAAAAGGGAGACTCTGCTTGGAGTAACCCTTACTTACATTGTTTTTAAAAATGATCCAAGATGAACAGAGCTGGGATCAGGAAAGACTTTGCTACCTTCCCCGGTGTCATCCTGGTGACGGTTAAGAATGGCGTATTTTTTAATGTGCTTGATGCAAATCTAGCTGTGAAGTGTACAACTAGGGCACAAGTGCTGCCACTGAATGGGTGGGTGTGTGTGGGGCACAATTTTTGGAAAAAAAAGGGAGACTCTGCTTGGAGTAACCCTTGCTTGCTGTGTTTTTTAAAAATGATCCAAGATGAACAGAGCTGGGATCAGGAAAGACTTTGCTACCTACCCCGGAGTCATCCTGGGGACGGTTAAGAATGGCGTATTTTTGAATGTGCTTGATGCAAATCTAGCTGTGAAGTGTACAACTAGGGCACAAGTGCTGCCACTCAATGGGTGGGTGTGTATGGGGCAAAATTTTTGGAAAAAAAAGGGAGACTCCACTTGGAGTAACCCTTGCTTGCTGTGTTTTTTAAAAATGATCCAAGATGAACAGAGCTGGGATCAGGAAAGACTTTGCTACCTACCCCGGAGTCATCCTGGGGACGGTTAAGAATGGCGTATTTTTGAATGTGCTTGATGCAAATCTAGCTGTAAAGTGTACAACTAGGGCACAAGTGCTGCCACTGAATGGGTGGGTGTGTGTGGGGCCCAATTTTTGGAAAAAAGGGAGACTCCGCTTGGAGTCACCTTGCGATGTTTTACATGATTTTAGAAGGGCGTGACATGCCTATATCTGTGTCTCGTCCTCTTTTTCCTCGTTACGCTCTTTTGTTTTCGCATGAGAATTTGTTCTTGTCACTTTCCCATGTGTTTGTGTTGTGTTGTGAGTTGTTTGTCACCTTTTGGACACCTTTGAGGGTGTTTTCTAGGTGTTTTTATGTGTTTGTGAATGCCTGCCATTGTTTTCTATGCGGTTCGAGTTCGGTTCGTCGAACGTTCGACGAACCGAACTCGAACGGGACCTCCGTTCGGCGAACCGACCTCGAGCCGAACCGCGAACGGTTCGCTTATCTCTACATACTAGCTACAAGTTTTTTTCCTTGTCTGTTTTTACAGCTCTGAGTATCCAGGTGATATATCGGTGTTTTGAGTGCCCCGGGATGCCCCTAAATCAGTCAGAAGTGGGGGTGACTGAGTTTCATGTTTAACCTCTCGTCACCCCCTGGTTGCTAAATCTTCTTTTCCTCACACACTTGAAATTTGTGTTTCAAATGAATTTATTACCTATTTGGATTTATTCTCTTTTATCTGGTATTGGGGTACCACATCTGTTCCACCTGAATGTCCTGGTGACATATCTGTCTTTGGCACATCATGGGGTACCCCAAAATCAGTGAAAAGATTCTAATATTGCATTTATTTTGTGTTCACCATTTGGGGTGTCTATGTGAAACTGGGTAAACCATTGGGGTACCCAAATTTAAGAGCTACGCATTACCTTTTTTGGATTTACTCTCTTTTATCTGGTATTGGGGTGCTATGTCTTTTGCACTTGAATGTCCTGGTGACATGTCTTTCTTTGGAGCGCCCTGGGATACCCCATAATCAGTGAAAGGATTCTAATATTGCATACATTCAGAGCAGAAATGAATGTGTCACATGGATTTATGTCTTTGTCCATCATTTAAGAAGCCCTAATTTTTGAGTGGTGCCTTGACTTTCTAGCTTCCGTGGCCTCGGAGTTAGAAGGGGATGAAAGACCTGTGCAGGTTCCGTATGAGTCAGAGGTCGGATCGACAACCAACAAAGATGTTTGTAGAGGGGGCTTTGGGCTTCCTGGGGACACTGCGACCCATTCTCTCTAGCTTTTACCATCAGAAAAGGAAACCTGGGCCCCAGAGTGCATATTTATTTTAGGATGTGGCCCCTGAAGTCTGGACCCAGAAGAGCACATCCAATAATAAATGTAAACTGTGGGTAGTCAATAACAATATGCTTACATAACAAAATTACACCATAAAAATAACTGAAAAAAGATTTATTAACCCCTTCACGACCGCGGGCAGAAAAATTACGTCCTATTTTAACGTGACTTAACGAACAGGGACGTAATTTTACTGCCTAAACTTCATTCGATTGCCGTGACCATAGCAACGGCTTTCAAATGATGTCCCCTGCTGTTTCTTACAGCAGGGGACCTTTGCTTGACCCCAGGGGGGGTGGCATCGCCACCCCCCATAGGCGATTGATGTGATTGGCTGTTCAAATCTGAACCGCCAACCACATCGTTCGCACTAATTTCAGCAAAAATAATGCCCGAATTAGTGCGATACTGTGAGATCCTGCTATGATCTATTGTAGCAGCTACAACAGATCATAGATGGATCTCAAACATGTCGCCCCCAGCCCCTGCAGCACTGATTGGAGCGATCGTGCTATGACGCGCAATCGCTTCAATCAGTGTGAAGTGGGGCGGTGTGATCTGCAGGTGGCCGCCCTCCCCAGGCCTGTGCTGGTTTGGGGACCCTCCCCCAACATGTGTGCAGCGTGCACTGGCTGGTACTTTTGGTACCACGTCACCGCTGCTGCTGCCGCCGCCGCCTCTGATGTCACCGCTCCTGCTCCAATGCTAAGTATTCCGCTCCCTGCGTGCTCCCGTGAAGGCCCCTGCGCGCTCCCGTGAAGGCCCCTGCCCGTGTCCCCCCCGATCTGCCCCCCGGCATCCCGATCTGCTCCCCACGCGCTCTGCCTGCCTCCTCTGTCATCTCTTTTCTGCTTCCAAAGTTCCTTCCTTCTGCCTTTGCTTCTCCGCCCCCTCTGCTCTCCCTCTCTGCCCCCCCCCTCCCCATCCCCTCCTGACGTCCTCTTACCTGCCTTCACGGGTCGTCCGAGGTCTTCACTGGTCCGATCACATCTGCCTCCATCGCTGGGTCCTTCTGCTGATCTGTCCAACATCCTGCCTGCTGCTCGTGTAAAGCTGTCCATCTCACTGCCTTCTTGTTCCTCTGCAGTTCCTCTGGTCAGTGATCCTCTTGGTACTGTGAGTATAACTTTTTTTTCTTGTATCCTGTCCATTTTTACACCTCATCTGTCCATGCGTCCCGCCAAGCGCTGATCAGGGATGCAGATAACGGATCTGCATCCGTGGTCAGTTTTCAGCGGGACTTTTTTTTCCCATATCCCCGACGCTTCTTGTACTTCATCTATCCGTGCGTCCCGCCGAGCGCTGATCAGGGATGCACATAACGTATCTGCATCCGTGGTCAATTTTTGGCGTGACTTTTTTCCGTATTTGTGACGCTTTTTGTATCGCAGCCGTCTGTGCGTCCCGCCGAGCGCTGATCATAGATGCACATAACGGATCGGCATCCCTGCTCAATTTTTGGCGTGACTTTTTTCCGTATTCACGACGCTTTTTGTATCGCAGCCGTCTGTGCATCCCGCGAGCGCTGATCATGGATGCACATAACGGATCGGCATCCCTGCTCAATTTTTGGCGTGACTTTTTTCCGTATTCGCGATGCTTTTTGTATCTCACCCGTCCGTGCGTCCCGCCGAGCGCTGATCAGGGATGCACATAACGTATCTGCATCCGTGGTCAATTTTTGGCGTGACTATTTTCCGTATTCGCGACGCTTTTTGTATCGCAGCCATCTGTGCGTCCCGCCGAGCGCTGATCATGGATGCACATAACGGATCGGCATCCCTGCTCAATTTTTGGCGTGACTTTTTTCCGTATTCGCAACGCTTTTTGTATCGCAGCCATCTGTGCGTCCCGCCGAGCGCTGATCATGGATGCACATAACGGATCGGCATCCCTGCTCAATTTTTGGCGTGACTTTTTTTTTTTCCCGTATCCCCAACGCTTTTTGTATCTCATCCGCAGCAGCGGCCGATCAGTGCACCGCGTCTGTGCGTTTGAAAAGTTAAATGGCGTTCCTTCTCTTCTGAGCCCCACCATGTGCCCAAACAATTACTTTCCACCACATATGAGGTATCTACGTACTCAGGAAAAATTGCACAATACGTTTTATGGTGCATTTTTTCCTGATACCGTTGTAAAAAAAAAAAAAGCTACCTGGTTGATACAAAAATTTTGTGGTTAAAAAAAAAATAATAATTTTCACGGTTCAACGTTATCAACTTCTGTGGAGCCCCTGGGGCTACAAGGGGCTCACCAAATATCTATATAAATTCCTTGAGGGGGTCTAGTTCCAAAATGGGGTAATTTTTGGGGGAGCTCCACTGTTTAGGCACCATAGGTTGTCTCCAAACGTGACATGGTCTCCAAACGTGACATGGCGTCCGCTAATGATTCCAACCAATTTTGCTGTCAAATGGCGCTCCTTCTCTTCTGAGCCCCGCCATGCGCCCAAACAATTACTTTCCACCACATATGAGGTATCGTCGTACTCAGGAAAAAATGCACTATAAATTTTATGGTGAATTTTTTGCTGATACCCTTGTGAAAAAAAAGCTACCTAGTTGAAGCAACAGTTTTGTGGTAAAAAAAAATGTTTTTCTTTTCACAGCTCAACGTTATAAACTTCTGTGAAGCACCCAGATGTTCAAAGTGCTCACCAAACATCTAGAAAAATGATTTGAGGGCTCTAGTTTCCAAAATGGGGTCACTTGTGGGGGAGCTCCATTGTTTAGGCACCTCAGGGGGTCATCAAACCCGACATGGCGTCCGCTAATGAGTGCAGCTAATTTTGCACTCAAAAATTCAAATGGCGCTCCTTGCCTTCCGAGCCGTGCCGTGTGTCCAAACATTTGATTTCCACCACATATGAGGTATCTGCGTACTCAGGAGAAAATGCACAATACATTTTATGGTGCATTTTTTCTTGTTACCCTTGTGAAAAAAAAAGCTACCTAGTTGAAACAACAGTTTTGTGGTAAAAAAAATTTTTTTCTTTTCACAGCTCAACGTTATAAACTTCTGTGAAGCCCCCAGGTGTTCAAAGTGCTCACCAAACATCTAGAAAAATTATTTGAGGGCTCTAGTTTCCAAAATGGGGTCACTTGTGTGGGAGCTCCATTGTTTAGGTACCTTAGGGGGTCTTCAAACCCGACATGGCGTCCGCTAATGAGTGCAACTAATTTTGCGTTCAAAAATTCAAATGGTGCGCCTTCCCTTTCGAGCTCCGCTGTGCACCCAAACAATTGATTTTTACCACATATGGGGTATCAGCGTACTCAGGAAAAAATGCACAATAAATTGTAGGGTGCACTTTCTCTTTTCTCCCTTGTGAAAATGAAAATTTTATGGCTAAAGTAACATTTTTGTGTTAAAAAGTAAAATTTTCATTTTTTTCCTTCCACATTGCTTTGGTTCCTGTGAAGCACCTAAAGGGTTAATAAACTTCTTGGAAGTGGTTTTGAGCAGAGTGAGGGGTGCAGTTTTTAGAATGGGGTCACTTTTGGGTATTTTCTGTCACCTAGGTCTCTCAAAGTCACTTCAAATGTGATGTGGTCCCTAAAAAAAATTATTTTCTAAATTTTGTTGGAAAAATGAGAAATTGCTGATGACCTTTGACCCCTTCTAACTTCCTAACGAAAAAAAATTTTGTTTCGAAAATTGCACTGATGTAAAGTAGACAAGTGGGAAATGTTATTTAGTAACTATTATGTGTGACATATCTCTCAGATTTATGGGCATAAATTTTCAAAGTTTGAAAATTGCGAAATACTCAAAATTTTTGCTAAATTTCCTAAATTTTCACAAATAAACGCAAAAATTATCGGTTTAAATTTACCACTGACATGAAGTACAATATGTCACGAAAAAACAATCTCAGAATCGCCAGGATCCGTTGAAGCGTTCCAGAGTTATAACCTGTCAAAGTGACACTGGTCAGAATTGCACAAAATGGCCCGGTCATTGGGGTGTTTTAGTGGCGAAGGGGTTAATATCCTTACTATAATATTAACACACAGCTCTATGTATGCACCAGCCAGTCCACCTGTGCTTTATCTTGCATATACAGTGCTTACAAGTAGTATTCAACCCCCTGCAGATTCGGAATTAACTTGGCATTGTGACATTTGGACTGTAGATCAGCCTGGAAGTGTGAAATGCACTGCAGCAAAAAAGAATGTTATTTCTTTTTTTATTTTTTTTTTTTAAATTGTGAAAAGTTTATTCAGAGGGTCATTTATTATTCAACCCCTCAAACCACCAGAATTCTGTTTGGTTCCCCTAAAGTATTAAGAAGTATTTCAGGCACAAAGAACAATGAGCTTCACATGTTTGGATTAATTATCTCTTTTTCCAGCCTTTTCTGACTAATTAAGACCCTCCCCAAACTTGTGAACAGCACTCATACTTGGTCAACATGGGAAAGACAAAGGAGCATTCCAAGGCCATCAGAGACAAGATCGTGGAGGGTCACAAGGCTGGCAAGGGGTACAAAACCCTTTCCAAGGAGTTGGGCCTACCTGTCTCCACTGTTGGGAGCATCATCCGGAAGTGGAAGGCTTATGGAACAATTGTTAGCCTTCCACGGCCTGGACAGCCTTTGAAAGTTTCCACCCGTGCCGAGGCCAGGCTTGTCCGAAGAGTCAAGGCTAACCCAAGGACAACAAGGAAGGAGCTCCGGGAATATCTCATGGCAGTGGGGACATTGGTTTCACCGCAATGGTCTCCGTTCCAGACGAGCCCGTAAGGTACCTTTACTTTCAAAGCGTCATGTCAAGGCTCATCTACAGTTTGCTCATGATCACTTGGAGGACTCTGAGACAGACTGGTTCAAGGTTCTCTGGTCTGATGAGACCAAGATCGAGATCTTTGGTGCCAACCACACATGTGACGTTTGGAGACTGGATGGCACTGCATACGACCCCATCCCTACAGTCAAGCATGGTGGTGGCAGCATCATGCTGTGGGGCTGTTTCTCAGCCAAGGGGCCTGGCCATCTGGTCCGCATCCATGGGAAGATGGATAGCACGGCCTACCTGGAGATTTTGGCTAAGAACCTCCGCTCCTCCATCAAGGATCTTAAGATGGGTCGTTATTTCATCTTCCAACAAGACAACGACCCAAAGCACACAGCCAAAAAAACCAAGGCCTGGTTCAAGAGGGAAAAAATCAAGGTGTTGCAGTGGCCTAGTCAGTCTCCTGACCTTAACCCATTTGAAAACTTGTGGAAGGAGCTCAAGATTAAAGTCCACATGAGACACCCAAAGAACCTAGATAACTTGGAGAAGATCTGCATGGAGGAGTGGGCCAAGATAACTCCAGAGACCTGTGCCGGCCTGATCAGGTCTTATAAAAGACGATTATTAGCTGTAATTGCAAACAAGGGTTATTCCACAAACTATTAAACCTAGGGGTTGAATAATAATTGACCCACACTTTTATGTTGAAAATTTATTAAAATTTAACTGAGCAACATAACTTGTTGGTTTGTAAGATTTATTCATCTGTTAATAAATCCTGCTCTTGTTTGAAGTTTGCAGGCTCTAACTTATTTGCATCTTATCAAACCTGCTAAATCTGCAGGGGGTTGAATACTACTTGTAGGCACTGTACACAACTGACTGTATATTTTCACTTAAATTTTGTATTTTGAGCTGTATATTGAAGTGTGAACAGATGGTGACGTGGAAATAAATCTGCTATAGTGAAAGTTTAAAAATGACTAGTTGATAGTATTGAGCGAGTATGCTTGTCACTACTCGGTACTCGCACGAGTATCACTGTACTCGGGCTACTCGGCGGGGACTGAGTAATCTCACGATACTCGTGCTGTACTTGTGGTCTTCATCCCTGCATGTTGGCGCTCTTTTGAGAGCCAGCCCTCATGCAGGGATTGGCTGGCAGACCACTGCAATGCCACAGCCCTGTTAGTTGTGGAATTGCAGTGATTGGCCGGCCCGCACAGCGTGACCGAGCCTTTATACCGGCGGGCGCGCTGTGCTCTGCACACAGCCATCCAGACAGTTAGTGAAGGGAGAGTGTTGCTGCTTCAGGGAAAGGTTTGCGGCCCTTTATAGTTATTTCCGTAGCAGGGCTGCAAACAGTGTGACCAGAAGTCCTTCTCAGGACTATTGTAGTTGTATACAGGCAGGCAGGGTATAGCCAGGTCGGAGTACAGGAGAAGAATCCTTCTCAGGACTATTGTTGCTGTATACAGGCAGGGCAGGCAGGGTATAGCCAGGTCGGAATTAGAGTTGAGCGCGGTTCGCGGTTCTCCAGTTCTAGGCTCGAGTGATTTTGGGGCCTGTTCTAGATCAAACTAGAACTCGAGCTTTTTGCAAAAGCTCGATAGTTCTAGAAACGTTCGAGAACGGTTCTAGCAGCAAAAAAACAACTAATTCCTAGCTGGCTTTCCGCTGTAATAGTGTAAGTCACTCTGTGACTCACACTATTATGACATTTCAGTGTATAGTGTGCGGGAACAGCGCCTTCAGATCACTGCTGTTTGTATAATGCTGTTTGATCGCCATTTTTTTTTTTTTTTCCTTGTCTTCCTTCCCTAAGCGCGCGCGTCTTGTGGGGCGGGCCAGCATGTCAGCCAATCCCAGACACACACACAGCTAAGTGGACTTTTAGCCAGAGAAGCAACGGCATGTGTGATAGGATGTCCATGTCACATGTCCCTGCATTATAAAAACGAGTATCTGCCCGTCCGGACGCCATTATCTCTTCTGCGTCATGGGTGTCAGACATCACTGTCGCAGCTCCGTCCTTTGTCCTATCGCCGATACAGCTGTATGCGTTCCATACACAGCGCTAGACAGCTTAGGGAGAGCACTTTCTATCAGTCCTTTTAAGGGCTCAAACCGGCAGGGTCAGAGCCATAGGTGACAGGTCCTGAAAACAGAGACAGCGTCTGTGTAGCCAAGGTCAGGGATTTCGTCGCTGCATTTCCCCATTAGGAGGGAATAGAAAGGCAGGCTTCCATTCCTCTACCCAGAGCCCCACAATCCTGGCACTGTACCCTCCTGTCCTCTGCATACTCCAACTTTTTTTAACTAAGCCATTATACTAGCAAACAGTCAGTGTACCTAGTGGCATCCTAAACGTGGCTATTGGACTTTTGTGTAGTCACACTAGTGCAAAGATATTTGCAGCACGTCTGCCTGCATTGCACACTCAAACTCTTTTTAACTAAGCCATTATACTAGCAAACAGTCAGTGTACCTAGTGGCATCCTAAACGTGGCTATTGTACTTTTGTGTAGTCACACTAGTGGAAAGATATTTGCAGCACCTCTGCCTGCATTGCACACTCAAACTCATTGTTACTAAGCCATTATACTAGCAAACACTGAGTGAACTTAGTGGCATCCTAAACGTGACTATTGGACTTTTGTCTAGTCACACTAGTGCAAATCTATGTGCAGCACCTGTGCATGACACCCTCCTGCTCTGTTTTTAATAAGCTATAATGATAGCAAAAAATACTGCCATTTAGTGGCATCATAGAACTGGCTGTTGTATTCCATTAGTGCCCCACTGGTGCCAAGCTATTTCTAGCACCTCTACATGACACCCTCATGCACATTTTGCTACGCTAATGTTATAGCAAACTCAGGGAATTCATTGCTGCATTTGATAATTCGGAGGGATAGAAAGTGAGGCTTCCTTTAGCTTTTCCTTCTGTTCATAGACAGCATCTCCAAGTTCACACCCGAAGAGCAATTTCTCCTCCACGTCTAAGTGTGGAGAGGCAGCTAGTGCGCATGCGTGTGCCGATTTACCCCAGCTGCAGCCTAACTACAGTGTTTCGCCTAGTGAGTATGCTCAGCCTGACTGTGCCATTACTGACGCTAAGTCTTCATTTCGGGATACAGCGCATGCTCCCACACTAAGTGTCAAAAGCCTCTTTGCACAGGTACTTGCATTCCGTGCCGGGTCTAAGTCCTGTTTTGTGCCTAGACACCATGCTAAAGCTGATAGTCTTTTTTCAGAGACTGTATTTCATGCTACTGAGCATGCTCAGGCACTTACTGCATCAGAGACTAGGTCCGGTAATGAACTCTTTGGCCCTGCCCCTGATGTGGGGGTCCCATATAGACCACAGGGCATCAGGTGTCCTCCCAAATGGCTTGCAGAGGCCCACCCCTATGACTTGTCACCGCATTATTGATGGTCAGACGATGACTGGTGAGGTGTTTGGGTCATGGCAGCCATGAGGTCATCATTGAAGTTGCGGTTCCAAATAGGACGCTAGTTATGCCACTCATGACGTGTCACTCTACTTTTGTCTCCAGGAGGTTCATTGTGGTTCACCCTGGTTTGGGGCGGACCCAGGTTATAAAAGGGGCTGGAGCCAACAAGGAGGTGCGCAGTCTTCTATTATGCTGCGAAAGAGCACACCTCCATGTGTTGAACCCATTGCGGCTTTAGGCCAGAGGTAGGCAGGGATAGGGTGTCGATGCAGGCCACCACCACAGTTGGTAACGCAGAACGGTTAAGACCAGCTCCTGTCCTACCAGTCCTGCTTGTGCAGCCCAGTGGCATTAACAGTCCTGCTGCTGCTGATGCGCCTGCTGTCCACAGGTGTGGCCCCTACGCACACGGTCAGCGTACTCAATGGCTCCTGTGTTGTTAACAGGGAGTTCCTGGGCTGGGTGGGCATGTGGACCCTGTGACGTTAACAGGGCTCCCAGTCTCCAGATCCGAATGGTGTCTAACTCGGTTCAGGCTACTATTAGTTTCATAGCCACACAGCTCTGTATCCTCCACCAAACCTTCCAGTTGCCAACCTCTCCTTTTCCAACTGGGAGCACGGTGGACACTGACTGCTGATGGGGATATATACCTTTCTCTTTCTTTTCTTATTAATTTTCGTTATATAGCGGTAACATAGTATATACCACCTTATCCAAATCTGCCAGTCCCACTGTAACAGATGGTGTTTCTTCATCAAATGTTACTTTTGCTTAACCACCAAATCCACGGACCAAAACTTTTTTCCCCTTTCCAACACACCTGTTCCCCTTTCCACCAGCATCTGTCCTTTTTTAACTCATTTTGGTATATGACCAAAAGTGCAACTCTGCAGGGACACCGTACTCAACGCCATCTCAGCACAGCAGCCATCCCTCGGTCCCTCCGATGTGGACAAGGAAAAGACAATTTCCTCCTATCCATGACAAAGCGTTGAGATTCACTCTGTGCAGCACGGGTGTTTAGTGGAAAAGCAGATCTAAGATTGCGTACCACATTCTGCAGATACTCCTGTATACGTGCGTCCATTTCTATGGCAGGAATTATTTCGCCAAATTTTGTCTTGTATCGGGGATCTAACAGTGTGGCAACCCAGTATTCAGGATTACTTCGAATTCGTACAATCCGAGGGTCATGTAGGTAGTGCAGCAAGAAGGCATTCATGTGTCTTGTGCATCCAGGAGGACCAAGTCCTTGGTGTGTTGGTGGCAGAGAGGTGAGAATCGTGCCTCCTTCCTCTGCCCTCTCCCCACAACCTCGCACAACCGAAATGTGAGCAAGCTCTCACTCATCTGCTGAGTCTTCCATGCCCATCGCCAGTTCGTCCTCCATTTCTTCATGGGCTCCTGCACTTTCCTCAACATTTTTTGCTGATACTATGCGCCCTTGTTAATCCCTCTCCCTCACCATGACTGCCGCATAGGTGCCGCTGACCATCTGGACCTCGTAGATCTTGTTATCCCTTCCACATATGACTCCTCCTGTACTTCCTCCCCTTCCTCTTGTCCCAACACCTGACTCCGAATAATAATTACAGTGTGCTCCATCATGTAGATGACCAGAATTGTCACGCTGAGAATGACATTGCCAGTGCTAAACATCTTCGTCGACATTTGTAAACTGTGTAGCAGGGTGCATAGGTCCTTGATCTGACACCACTCCAGCAGCGTGATCTGCACCACCTCTGGATCAAGTTATCCCAGGCTATATGTCATACCGTATTTCAGCAGGGCTCTGCGGTGCTGCCACACACGCTGCAACATGTGCAGATTCCAATTCCTGCGTGTCGGAACATCGCATTTCTGGCGTTTAACTGCCAGACCCTAAGACTTCCGGAGTGATGAAAGTTGTTGAGCTGCTGTGTGCGCATGATGGAAGTGAGCACATAGCGAGCGTGCCCGCTGCACAAGGCCATGTAGGCCGGGATGGTGTTTTAAAAATTGCTGGAGAATTAGGTTCAACACGTGAGCCATACAAGGCACGTGTGTCACATTGCCCTGACGATGGCCCGCAGCCAGGTTTGCATCATTGCCGCACACGGCTGTTAAGTCACCAACGGAGTACGCTCCGTCAATTTGTACTCCGGTCGCCAGGTGACAACGTGTTCCTTTCATGCATTGTGCTGATGATGGGAGAGGAGTCGATGCCAGCAGCGCAGGTGGACGCAGGTTATGCTCACCCACTGGGCTGCATTACCTTGACAGATGCAGAATCTCTGGCTGAATGTAGCTGGTGGGTATCTCACAGATGAAATACCATCATTCAGCTACAACCAATGGGAAGACACCACACCCTTTTTTATGCCCATCCTGTCTGCAGACCACTGCCAGACATAGCTATGAACCTCTGGTTAATTTTACCCCCAGTTCAGTTTTATGATTTTGTGTGCTTGTTACCTGACTACTTTTCCTGCTTGCTGTTTATGTACCTTGTTGGCCGATCCGCATTTCACCTCTGCTTGTTTTCTGATTAAGTCCTGGCCGTCCCATTCTGTTCCTGTTCCTCAATTAATGTTTTGACCCTGCCTGACTACTATTCTCTGGAACTGCAGCCTTCCACAGGTATTAATCACCTTGGGCCCTGTGTAATTCCTAATCCCTGTATAGGGGTTAAAGGGTTTCAGGGTTCTAGGGGTCCTGCTTGGTGAGTGGCTTCCCTCTAGCCAATCATTTACAGCCCATCTGAGTGTGTGGATCAAGGAAGGCGTTACACCGTGCTCTCTGCAGAAGGCCATGTGGGCCAGGATAGTGCTTTAAAAATTGCTGGACAACCAGGTTCAACACGTGAACCACACAAGGCACGTGTGTCACATTGTCACAGCGAAGGGCCGCACCCATGTTTGCATCATTGTCGCACCCGGCCTTCCCTGGCTGCTGGTTGAGTGGAGACAACCATTGATGAAACTCGGTCTCCAGAGCTAACCGTCCACAACTTCTCAGCGGTGTGACTCACATTTCCCATACATTTCAAAGTAAACCTTTGACCGCCTGATGGCATTGAGCTCTGCTGCCAGCATAGTAAGGAGGTGTGTGGTAGTCCTTGTGCGCAGTTACAAGGAAGGGTGGCCTGACCACACAGGGTTTGCGCCAAGGTGGAGGACCCACACGAGGTTGAAGAGGCAGAAGCAGTGTATTAACTTCTACATACAGAAGAAGGATTGACACAACTCGTGGGGACGGCAAGACTTGTACAGCAGACCCTTCTCCATCTCTCCCCACAGTAACCCATTGCCCAGTCAGCGACATGTAACGCCCCTGTCCATGCTTACTGGGCCAATTATCTGTGGTGAAATGCACCCTGTCACACAGAGTTTCTCAAGGAATCAGTGATGTTTAGTGCGACATGCTGGTGTAGCGCGTGCACGCCTTTGTTGGAGAAGGAGTGGCGCCTGGGCATCGGCTCTTGGGGCACTGCGATGGGCATAAGGTCTCGAAAATCCTCGGTTAAAAAGGTTGGAAAGGCAGCATTTTGGTAGCCAACAGTTTCCAGATGCTGAAAGTCAACCTCTAAGCCATGTCATGCCCTTCTAAAAGCATGTAAAACACAGTAAGGGGACTCCAACCACAGTCTCCCTCGTTGCCACTAATTGGGCCACACACACCCCACTTGACTGGCATCAGTTGACCTTCCCTTTTGAAAAAGAAAAAGATGCTTGGCATGAAGCACTCTCAAAAATACGCGTGTCTTTCCCGTCCCCTGGCTGACCCAGGGGAAGAAAAGTCCTCTGAGAGCCATGACTTGTTCATCTTGGTTCTAAACACAGCGAGGGGACTCCAACCACAGTCTCCCTCGTTTCCACTAACTGGGCCACACACACCCCACTTGACTGGCATCAGTTGACCTTCCCTTTTGAAAAAGAAAAAGATGCTTGGCATGAAGCACTCTCAAAAATACGCGTGCCTTTCCCGTCCCCTGGCTGACCCAGGGGAAGAAAAGTCCTCTGAGAGCCATGACTTGTTCATCTTGGTTCTTTTAGAAACACAGCGAGGGGACTCCAACCACAGTCTCCCTCGTTTCCACTAACTGGGCCACACACACCCCACTTGACTGGCATCAGTTGACCTTCCCTTTTGAAAAAGAAAAAGATGCTTGGCATGAAGCACTCTCAAAAATACGCGTGCCTTTCCCGTCCCCTGGCTGACCCAGGGGAAGAAAAGTCCTCTGAGAGCCATGTCCACATTGTCAGTGGACAGACACATGTGCTTATCTGCCAGCAGACCCCCAGCAGCACTGAAGACAGGTTCCGAGAGAACGCTGGCTGCAGGACACGACAAGATCCCCAAGGCGTACGTGGCGAGCTCAGGCAATTTATCAAGATTGGAAGCCTAAAATGAGCAGGGCTCAAGTTGCACAATAATGGAATCGATGTTTCCTTGCATATACTCATATATCTGTGTGTCCTCCTCTTTTTCCTTGTCCAGCTGTTTTGTTTTCGCATGAGTATATGTCCTTGTCACTTTCCCATGTGTTTGTGCTGTGTTGTGAGTTGTTTGTCACCTTTTGGACACCTTTGAGGGTGTTTTCTAGGTGTTTTTCTGTGTTTGTGATTGCCTGCCATTGTTTCCTATGCAGTTCGAGTTCGGTTCGTCAAACGTTCGACGAGCCGAACTCGAACGGGAGCTCCGTTCGGCGAACCGACCTCGAGCCGAACCGGGACCGCTTCGCTCATCTCTAGTCGGAATACAGGCTAGTGACCTGAAGAGTCCTTCTCAGGACTATTTTTGCTGTATACAGGCAGGCAGGGTATATAGCCATTCCCAGTGGTGACCGTATACCAGCCTTCATCATATCTGGGGCTGGTGTACACAGTCTAAAACAGTCCTGATAGTGTCAGACTTCTCAGTAATTGTCGCTCCTAAAAACCTGTTAGGTTCTTATTGCGTCCGTGCTTGCATTTAAAAACCACACGTGTGTGGCAGTCGGTGGCAGCGTACAGGTGCACTTAATTGCGTTTTGCACAAACTAGTATATAACGCACAAGTCTAGTGAATAATACACGTCAGCAGTGTCTGATAGTTTCAAACTTCTCAGTAATTGTCGCTCCTAAAAACCTGTTAGGTTCTTATTGCGTCCGTGCTTGCATTTAAAAAATGCACGTGTGTGGCAGTCGGTGGCAGCGTACAGGTGCACCTAATTGCGTTTTGCACAAACTAGGATATAACGCACAAGTCTAGTGAATAATACACGTCAGCACAGCATTGCAATATGCGCAAGGGCGTTGGCAACGAACAAGGAAGTGGACGTGATGGTGGTGCAGGCAGAGGCCGAGGTCGTGTGCAAAGCTCTAATTTCGCCACAACAAAGGGCCACATCTACTCGCTGTCACGCTCCCCGGTGCCACGCTCTCCGGTTCCCCTGCCACGCTCCCCGGCTCCCCTGCCACGCTCCCCGGCACCTCTGCCACGCTCCCGGACCTCGCTTCCCCGCTCCCGTGCCACGCTCCCCGGTCCCCCGCTCCTCAGCCTCCATGCTCCCTCACCTGCGTCCTCCAGGCAACCCGGTCCCCGGTCACGGCGCACGTCTGCTGTCCTGAGACGGCCCGGCACTCCTGCCTCCTGCACATCGCATCCTGCTCTGGCTTCTGGCACCCGGGCCTCGCGCATGCGCATTAGGGCGCCCGTGCGGTCATTGACCTTTTCTTAAAGGGCCAGCGTCCTCCAACAGGATATTGAAGAATCAGGTACAGGGTATATAGGGGGTTCCTTTCCAAGTGGGCGGGGCCTGTTCTTCGTGTTTGCTAAGCTAGGAGTCAGGTCTCCCTGTGCCTTGTTCCGTACTTACCTATCTCTCTTGTAGAGTCGCTCCTGTCCCGCCAACCGGTCCTGACGATTCCAGAACCCCGAACGGTGACTGTCCGCCATCTCGTCAGTCCCTACCATCTCCGAACCCTGGATCCGTGTGGTGACCCACCTCCTCGCTCCGTTGGTTCCGGATTCTGCCTGACATCACCTCGGCCTCCGAACCTGAGCTCCGTCACCCGGACTACCTTCAGAGACTTCGTGGTCCCAGGGACTTCTTCACTCCACTCCTCTGAACGGACTGTCCTGCTACCCGTAGTGCTCCGGCTACCGGGCACCTTGCCCTCGGTGAGGTGTTCAGCCCAGTGGATCCACCTCCTGGGCCTACCCGTCCTCCTGGTCCTAACAGTAAGAACAGGCCATGGATCCCGCCGAAGCACTAGCGGCCCAGCTGGGCAACTTGCAGCAGGAACTCGGACGACAGCGCGAGACTCAGTCCCGCATGCTGGCCTTCTTGTCCTCGGTGGATACCCGCCTGAACACGCTACAAGCAACTGCCACGTCCCTGGCATCTCAGGCTTCTACAGCACAGTCCACGGCCGCGGTTCCCGTGGCGGCTTCCTCGGAAGCCTCTAAACTCCGCTTGGCCTCTCCACCCTGATATGCCGGAGATCCTAAGACCTGCAGAGGATTCTTGAATCAGTACTCCCTCCACTTTAAGCTGCTTCCGCACCTGTTTGCCTCCGACCAATGGCCAGTGCCTCACCGACATCTAGAGGGTGAGGCACTGGCCTGGATGAACCCCTTGTGGGAGAGGGAGGACCCTGTAACTACTAACATCCAGGAATTCCTGCAGGCGTTTAGAACCACCTTTGACGAACCCGGACGTGCCGCCGCGTCCGCCTCATTACTTCTCAGGCTACGTCAGGGGACCTTGACGGTGGGCCAATATGCCATCCGCTTTCGCACCTTGGCCTCAGAATTGGGGTGGAACAATGAGGCCCTCACCGCCGCCTTCTGGGAAGGACTCTCCAGTCGTATTAAGGACGAGCTGGCAGGCCGCGATGTTCCTTCCACTCTGGATGCCCTGATTGCACTAGCCACCCGCGTTGACCTCCGTTTTCAGGAATGGTCCAAAGAGGTGTTCCACGAGAGACGTCCGATACGGCATTCCTCTCCTCCGCAGAAGTCCGTCGTACCTCAGTTGGCATCGCCTGGCGTCTCTGTCCACGAACCCATGCAGATTGATCGTTTGCGGCTGTCGAGCAGAACGGCTCGCCAAGGGTCTCTGCTTCTACTGCGGAGAGGGCACACACCTGCTACGTTCCTGTCCAGAGAGGCCGGGAAACTCCAAAGCCTAGGGTTGGTAGGAGAGGCCACCCTAGGTGCTGGGACTCTCTCAGACCCGGTTACGTGGACTGTTCAAGTGACAACGGGAGAGACGCGGTTCACGGCAGAGGCGTACCTCGATTCCGGGGCAGCAGGCAATTTCATCCAGCAGGCCACGGTGGACAAGTACCAGGTGCCGGTTACTCCACTCGACAAACCCCTCGTGATTGCCTCTGTAGATGGGAGACCCCTCTCTGACACCATCTCGTGGATCACCAAGCCAGTAGAACTACGTATCGGTGCCCTGCACACCGAGAACATCACTCTCTACGTCCTCCCACACATGTCTCATCAAATCCTGCTGGGACTCCCCTGGTTACGGACACACAAACCGTTGGTCAGCTGGCGTACTGGTGAAATTACCCGATGGGGCTCTTCTTGCCACGAGAACTGCCTGAAGTCCATACAGCCCATCCGACGACCTCCGGTTCCGGAGTTCCTACCAGGACTGCCTTCGGCCTATTGGTCCTTCGCAGACGTCTTTGATAAAAAGGAGTCAGAGGTACTGCCGCCACATCGTCCTTACGACTGTGCCATCGACCTACTCCCGGGAACTACACCACCTCGAGGACGGATATATCCTTTGTCCCCTGCTGAAACAAGAGCCATGTCTGCCTACATCACTGAGAACCTGGCAAGGGGATTCATCCGGAGATCCTCCTCTCCTGCTGGAGCAGGCTTCTTCTTCGTTAAGAAAGAGGGCAACCTGCGCCCATGCATTGACTACCGGGGATTGAACCAAATGACCGTAAAGAATAAATACCCCCTGCCGCTCATCCCCGAATTGTTTGATCGGCTTAGAGGAGCTCGTGTGTTTACCAAGTTGGATCTTCGTGGTGCCTACAACCTGGTCCGCATCCGCTCTGGGGACGAATGGAAGACCGCATTTAACACCCGCGATGGGCACTACGAGTATTGTGTGATGCCCTTCGGCCTGTGTAACGCACCGGCAGTCTTTCAAGAATTAGTGAACGACGTGTTCCGGGACCTTCTCTACGTCTGTGTGGTGGTATATCTGGATGACATCCTGGTCTTCTCTCCGGACCTCCCAACCCACAGAGAGAACGTGCAGCTGGTACTACAAAGACTGAGAGAGAATCGTCTGTACGCCAAGTACGAGAAGTGTGTCTTCGAGCATTCTTCTCTTCCCTTCCTGGGTTACGTAATCTCCGATACCGGCCTGCAGATGGACCCAGAGAAGGTCTCTTCCATTCTCAACTGGACCCCTCCGTCCGGACTGAAGGCAATTCAACGGTTTCTTGGATTTGCGAACTATTACCGTCAGTTCATCCCTCACGTCTCTGCCTTGACTGCGCCTCTCTCTGCCTTGACCAAGAAGGGGGCTAATCCAAAGGACTGGTTACCTGCGGCCGACGCCGCGTTTGGCTCCCTGAAACGGGCATTTGCTTCCTCTACTGTGCTCCACCGTCCTGAGTTAAACCGACAGTTCACCTTGGAGGTTGATGCCTCCTCCTCTGGAGCCGGAGCAGTGCTCATGCAGAAGTCCTCCTCCGGAAAGATGGTTACTTGCGGTTTCTTCTCCAAGAGCTTCTCAGCGCCTGAACGCAACTACACCATCGGTGACCGAGAGCTATTAGCAGTCAAACTGGCTCTGGACGAATGGCGCTACCTTCTGGAGGGAGCAGTGTACCCCGTGATCATTTACACGGACCACAAGAACCTGGAATACCTGCGGTCTGCTCAGCGACTGAACCCACGACAAGCCAGGTGGTCCTTGTTCTTTGCCAGGTTCGACTTTGAGCTCCATTTTCGGCCTGCGGATAAGAATGTGCGAGCAGATGCCTTGTCCAGGTCATTCGTGCCCATGGAACAGGAGGAGGAGACATCCCAGCCCATCATCTGCCCAAGTAAAATCATTCCGGTGGCTCCTGTCACTCTGGCCCAGATACCGCCCGGGAAGAAATATGTCTCTGAAACTGACAGACAAAAAGTGTTGCACTGGGGCCATGCCTCGAAAATAGCCGGCCATGCTGGTCAGAAGAGAACATGGAGTACAATTGTACGTCACTACTGGTGGCCATCCCTTCGCACGGACATCGCGTCTTTTGTCTCAGCCTGCTCCTCCTGTGCCCGGAACAAGACGCCCAAACACCTGCCATATGGTCGCCTTCTGCCGCTGCCAATTCCCTCCGTTCCGTGGCAACATATTGCAATGGACTTTATTACAGACTTGCCCTTGTCCGCCGGACACACAGTCATATGGGTCGTGGTGGACCGGTTCTCCAAAATGGCTCATTTCGTCCCTATGGCTGGACTCCCCTCTGCCCAGGAACTCGCTGACGCCTATATACAGCACATCTTCCGGTTGCAAGGCTTTACCTCACACATTGTGTCCGACAGAGGAACTCAGTTTACCTCCCGCTTCTGGAGGGCCCTCTGCAAACATCTGGGAGTGGCTCTGGACTTTTCTTCAGCCTACCATCCTCAGTCGAATGGCCAAGTGGAATGAGTCAATCAGATCCTGACCTCCTTCTTGCGTCACTACGTTAACACCCATCACGACGACTGGTCCACGCTCCTTCCTTGGGCTGAATTCTCTCATAACCATCACATCAGTGAGTCCTCCTCCAGCTCTCCCTTCCGTGTCGTTTACGGACTTCAGCCTTCCGTCCCATTGCCTGTATCTTCTTCCTCAGATGTCCCTGCTGCTGATACCGTAGTCCGTGACTTTTCAACAATTTGGGACTCTGTCAAGACGTCCCTTGAACGTGCTTCCCTGCGGATGAAGAGACACGCGGACAAAAGGCGTCTTGCTTCCAAATATGTCCGATTGAAGCTACCATCATACAAGCTGGGTCCTCGCTACATCGGGCCATTTAAAGTCATCGGCAAGATAAATGAGGTCTCCTACAAGCTGCAGCTCCCGGCCACGATGAGGATACCCAACTCCTTCCATGTCTCCCTGCTAAAGCCGGTTGTCCTTGGTCCCTTCTCCGCTGCTGCTAGTTCTGCTCCTCCTATTGTTGACGATGACATCTATGCGGTAAGAGATATCGTGGCCATAAGACCGTGCGGGGCCGACAGTTCTTCCTGGTGGACTGGGCTGGGTATGGTCCTGAGGATAGGTCCTGGGAACCCCGGGAGAATGTGGGTACTCCTCTGATACGTGCCTTCCTGTCCCGGTTGCGGGGAGGGGGGCGTGGGGGAGGGGGTACTGTCACGCTCCCCGGTGCTCGTGCCACACTCTCCGGTTCCCCTGCTCGCTCACCGGCTCCCCTGCCACGCTCCCCGGCTCCTCTGCCACGCTCCCCCGCTCCCGGACCTCGCTTCCCCGCTCCCATGCCACGCTCCCCGGTCCCCCGCTCCTCAGCCTCTATGCTCCCTCACCTGCGTCCTCCAGGCAACCCGGTCCCCGGTCCCGGCGCCCATCTGCTGTCCTGAGCCGGCCCGGCACTCCTGCCTCCTGCACACCGCATCCTGCTCTGGCTTCTGGCACCCGGGCCTCGCGCATACGCATTAGGGCGCACGCGCGGTCATTGACCTTTTCTTAAAGGGCCAGCGTCCTCCAACAGGATATTGAAGAATCAGGTACAGGGTATATAGGGGGTTCCTTTCCAAGTGGGCGGGGCCTGTTCTTCGTGTTTGCTAAGCTAGGAGTCAGGTCTCCCTGTGCCTTGTTCCGTACTTACCTATCTCTCTTGTAGAGTCGCTCCTGTCCCGCCAACCGGTCCTGACGATTCCAGAACCCCGAATGGTGACTGTCCGCCATCTCGTCAGTCCTTACCATCTCCGATCCCTGGATCCGTGTGGTGACCCACCTCCTCGCTCCGTTGGTTCCTGATTCT
This sequence comes from Anomaloglossus baeobatrachus, assembly GCF_048569485.1. NCBI lineage: Eukaryota > Metazoa > Chordata > Amphibia > Anura > Aromobatidae > Anomaloglossus > Anomaloglossus baeobatrachus. The sequence continues at coordinate 422,743,292 of NC_134358.1, forward strand.
GCCTGACATCACCTCGGCCTCCGAACCTGAGCTCCGTCACCCGGACTACCTTCAGAGACTCCATGGTCCCAGGGACTTCTTCACTCCACTCCTCTGAACGGACTGTCCTGCTACCCGTAGTGCTCCGGCTACCAGGCACCTTGCCCTCGGTGAGGTGTTCAGCCCAGTGGATCCACCTCCTGGGCCTACCCGTCCTCCTGGTCCTAACACTCGCTCGCACGTCCTGTCCAAAATTCTTGGGGACCGCAGCAGTACACCGCTCTTGAACCAAGACCAGTGTCAAGAGGTTGTTGGTTGGATAGCGGATAATGCTTCCAGTCAGATTGGCACCACCACAAACACTCTGTCTTCCACACGGTCAAGTGTCAGTAGCCGTGATACTGCACCGCACATTTCAGAACCTGATCCTCCTTCCTACCACCAGGCCGAGTACACGTCTACGGACATTACTGATCCCACACTTGGACACTCGGAAGAGCTGTTCACGTTTCCATTCGCACATTCTGGCCTCTCGCAAGCTCCTGTTGAAGTGGGTCATGAGGAGATCGTATGTACAGATGCCCAAATATTTGAGCAGCCACGTTCTCACGAAGTTGGCAACGTGTCTCAACAAGGGGTGGACGTTGATGAGACACAATTGTCAGGAAGTCAGGAGGAGGAGCAGGGTGCGGAAGAGGAAGACGACGTGGTGGATGATCCAGTAACTGACCCAACCTGGCAGGAGGATATGCAGAGCGAGGACAGCAGTGCACAGGGGGAAGGAGGCGTAGCATCCCAACAGGCAGTAAGAAGCAGGGTGGTGGCCCCAGGCAGAAGTCAGGCAACCGTTCCCCGGAACAACAACACGACACAAGGTGCCTGTACAAATGTTAGGTCTTCTCGAGTCTGGCAGTTTTTTAAGTTGGCTCCAGATGATTCTAAAAAGGCCATTTGCAACACCTGCCATGCCAGTATCAGCAGGGGTACCAAAACTAGCAGCCTGACCACCACCAGCATGATCAGGCACATGTCAGCCAAGCACCCGACTTTGTCGGATCTACAACAGAGTCGAGGAGCAGTGATTGCTGATGTCACTGCTACGTCTTCGCTTGTTGTGCATGCGAGCCAATCCCCTGTCCATGATGCCTGCGAACAAGCTTCCTCCAGCCCTGCACCTGCAGTTGCCCACGCAGAAATAACACCATCATCATGCACGTCCTTGTCCCAGCGCAGCTTTCAGTTATCCATTCAGCAAACCTTTGAACGCAGGCGCAAATACACTGCCAACGCCCCACATGCCACACTTCTAAATGCTAACCTTTCGCGACTGCTTGCGCTGGAAATGTTGCCTTTTAGGCGGGTGGAGACGGAAGCATTCCGCGACCTGATGGCGGGAGCTGTCCCACGTTACTCGGTCCCCAGCCACCACACTATTTCTCCCGGTGTGCCGTCCTCGCATTGCATAACCACGTGTCACAAAACATCACACGTGCCCTGAACAACGCTGTTTCACACCAAGTCCACCTAACCACAGACACGTGGACAAGTGCTTGTGGGCAAGGCCGCTACATCTCGTTGACGGCACACTGGGTTAATATTGTGGAAGCTGGGACCCAGTCTGAGCGAGGGACGGAACACGTCCTTCCCACACCAAGGTTTGCAGGCCCTACCTCAGTCAGGGTTTCACCCACACTCTACAGCTCCGGAATGTCATGCTCTTCAGCCTCCTCCTCCTCCTTCGCATCCTCATCCACTTTACTCTCCACACCAGTCCCAAGCTGGAAGCACTGCAGCACTGCCTCGGCGAAGCGGCAACAGGCTGTGCTGAAGCTAATCTGCATAGGTGACAAACCCCACAATGCAGAAGAGGTGTGGACAGCTCTGACTTAGCAGGCATATCACTGGCTCACACCTCTGAACCTAAAGCCAGGAAAGGTCGTGTGTGACAATGGCCGGAACCTGGTGGCGGCTTTGAGGCGAGGCCAGCTGACACATGTTCCATGTGTGGCCCATGTGCTCAACCTCGAGGTTCAGCGGTTTCTAAAGTCATACCCAGAGCTGTCTGATCTGCTGGTAAAAGTTCGCCGCCTGTCTGAACATTTTCGAAAGTCACCTACTGCTTCAGCCGGCCTTGCCGGCATTCAGCGTCGTTTGCATCTTCCGGCTCACAGACTGGTGTGTGATGTCCCCACACGTTGGAATTCAACTCTGCACATGTTGGTCAGGATATGTGAGCAGAAGAGGGCAGTTGTTGAGTACCTGCATCACCTAAGCCGTCGGGAAATGGGTCAAACTCCACACATAACAAATGAGGAGTGGAGATGGATGTCCGACCTATGTACCATCCTCCAAAACTTTGAGGACTCCGCCATTATTAGCATCACCATACCGCTTCTCTGCCTTCTAAAACGGTCTCTGCTCAAAAACAAACATGATGCATTGCAGGCGGAGCGTGATGAGTTGGAGCAAGAAACAGTAGTGGGTGTGGGTGACAACACACAGCCCAGCCTCGTCTCATCACAACGTGCAGTGGAGGACTATGACGAGGAGGATAATGAAGACATGGAGCAACTCTCCGGCCAAATTGAGGATATGACATGCACACCAGTCATATCCTCGGTTCAGCATGGCTGGCCAGAGGACAGGGTAGATGATGAGGAGGAGGAGGAGGAGGAGGACAGCATGTTCAGTTATCGTGTTGGTCAGGATACTGAAGTGATGACTGTTAAGAGTCTGGCGCACATGGCTGACTTCATGGTAAGCTGCCTGTCTCGTGACCCTCGCGTTAAGAACATCTTGGCCGACAATCATTACTGGTTGGTAACACTGTTAGACCCACGCTACAAGGAGAACTTTATGTCTCTTATTCCCGAGGCGGAGAGGTCAGACAAAATGCAGCAATTCCAGAAGGCCATAGTCACGGAAGTAGGCAAAGCAGTCCCCTCACAAAACGCTAGCTTCATAGGTCAGGAATCAGTGGACAACCAAGGCGTACAGCCGAGAGGGGCACAAGTCCAATCCGCCAGAGGCAGGGGAACAGTCTTTAAAATGTGGGACAGTTTTCTCAGCCCCTCACGTACCACAGCCCCTGAGGTGCGGGGTAGTGCCACAAGAAATCCTAAGTTTGCCCAGATGCTCAAGGAGTACCTTGCAGATCGAACAACTGTACTCCGACATTCCTCTGTGCCTTACAATTATTGGGTATCCAAGCTGGACACGTGGCATGAATTGGCTCTCTACGCCTTGGAAGTCCTGGCCTGCCCTGCTGCTAGCGTTTTGTCAGAGCGTGTTTTTAGTGCCGCAGGTGGAATCATTACAGATAAACGCACCCGCCTGTCAACTGAAAATGCTGACAAGCTGACTCTGATCAAGATGAACAAGGGTTGGATTGGGCCAGACTTCACCACACCACCAGCAAATGAGAGTGGAATTTAAGTTTTGTAACGGGAATTTGCCATGTACCTCCACTCACCCATGGGTACACACTTCTGGACTTTGGATAATCGCTGGACTGCTCCTCCTTCTCCTCATGCGCCACCATGATGACCATTACAATACTTAGGCCGTTGTTTCAGGTATACCCCCGGTGGTAAATTTTTTTGCCCATTCTTTCAGAATGGACATTACAACGACAGGAGATCCACTCCTTTGCAATGGGAACAATGTTTTGAGGCCCTCATGCACGTCTCTATCCAGGGACAATGTGGAGCCTCCCAATTTTTGGCTGCCCTACCAAAAGGCTATACTACAATAGACCCATTTCCTTACAATGGGCACTTCAGGTTTACAGGCCCTCATGCACGTCTCTATCCAGGGACAATGTGGAGCTTCCCAATTTTTGGCTGCCCTGCCAAAAGGCTATACTACAATAGACCCACTTCCTTACAATGGGCACTTCAGGTTTACAGGCCCTCATGCATGTCTCTATCCAGGGACAATGTGGAGCTTCAAATTATATACCAATATCAATTGCTAAAGTAGATATTGTATTCAACCAATTATTTTTCACTACTTTTTATAAAAACCATGTACTTTATTATAACAAATGCACATACATACATGAATTAAATTAAAAACAGGGAGGAAAGGAAAATGAGGATAATTGGCCCTATCCTTTTCCTACCTCAAAGACTGGGGTCGGCGTCCTAATTGAAAAGACGCCCCCGTTCCACGACGACTGACCCTCAGTGTGCCCTCCCTAATGATTTTAGAGTGCAATCCCTCTTAAGAATGAAATACCCCAACAGTAGTAACACCACAGTGAGGAAGAGGTGCTCAGTCAATAATGGCTAATTTGTCTGTATCACCAGTATGACCTGTAGGGATTAGGGGCCTTAGGATCAGAAGCTGTCAATGGGTCTGTGTGCTCAGTAATAGATATAGAGAGATAGATATTAATTAGTAATTAGCTATTTAAGAAATGCTATTTAAGAATTAAGCCATGAAGATTCCATGGCCTTGTAGTCCATTTTAAGTACACCAATATCTGTGCAAAACACAGTGAAAAGAGACAGTATCAATAGCGGCATAAACATTCGCATATTCATAGGGATATATCTATATACCATATATATATCATAAATGCAAGAGAGGACTACTATATATGGACCAAATCGCTAAGGAATTACAGAACAAGCAAGAAGGAGAGGCGATCAATTGGTACCAAAAATGTTTTTATTATCAATAATTGCAAACAGGTGAAGGGGTAGAGGGCAAAAAACGTGTCTTTCCCCACCTGGTTGTGTGGTCCACGCATGCGTCGCCGGCCTTGGATTTCCTTGTCTCTCGGGCGCGTCTCTATGGCTACGGGGACGCTGGTTTTCTTACCCGGCGCCCTCTGTGGCCATGACGCGTCTGTGAGGCGGGACTTCCGCCCGGCCGGCTTCGGATGCGTCACAATGACTGCCCAATCAGCTGGGGATTGAGGCCTTTTTATCGGCACCCCCTCTCCTTTCCGGTCACGCCCCCTGACGAAGGTACACACCGAAATGCGCATCGGGCGCATAACCACCACAGTGTCTACCATCTTTTAGGTAACGTAATTTATGCTGGCTTGCGGTTAGCAGTGCAGTTTATTTCTATTTTTGCACCATTGCATGAGTACCTTTTGGCATATGGCTGTGTCTATGGCACCTTGGCGCCACATGTGCTGTAGTCTGACTGCGTCCTTGTTGGACATGTAGGGATATATGTTGGCCCCTTATCTGATCGCAATTACTTGCTGGAATGCCTGTTAGACATCTGCTGTGACTTTATGGTGGATAGATTTCCTTAGGATATATCTCCATCAGTATATATTTGTATGGTGATGTCTTATATGCACTCCACCATGTGTTATGGGGTCTATTGACACATGGGCATGTGATTTCTGAGTTCCCTTGTGGTTGACTCTCGTGCCCATGGAATAATTAATAATCCCTGACATATGTGCACATGGAGGGATATATGCTGGTCCCTTATTTGACTGCAATTATGTGCTGGAGTGCCGATTAGACATCTGCTGTGATTCTACAGTGGACAACTCCCTTAGGATATATTTCCATTATTATATATATGTACGGTGATGTCTTATATGCATTCCACCATATGTTATGGGGATTGTTGCACGCACATTTGACATGTGATTGCTGGGTTCCTTTATGGTTGATTCTCGTGCCTATGGAGTAATTTAGTAATCCCTGACATATGTGATTTTATGTTGCACTAGGATATATCTTATGATCAACCTATTTGACCATAGAACAATGAATATTTCATGATATAGACATAGCTGTATTGAATTGGTATGAATATATGTTTATCATTGTCTACTCTTGAATGGTATGCACTATAATTAATGGACAATCTTAGATACAATTGTATCCATGATGTTAACCCTATGTTATTGATGTGATAATGACATGTTTATATGTTATATTTATCAATCAATTCTAACCACGGTAATTATCGGATGGTTTACACATTAACATGGGTTTAACATACATATTCTCTATGCACTGCTTGCCAGCTATTTTTCATTATATATATAATGTCACCTTGCAACTGTGGTGATGTAAATTCGTTTTTTGCCCTCTACCCCTTCACCTGTTTGCAATTATTGATAATAAAAACATTTTTGGTACCAATTGATCGCCTCTCCTTCTTGCTTGTTCTGTAATTCCTTAGCGATTTGGTCCATATATAGTAGTCCTCTCTTGCATTTATGATATATATATGGTATATAGATATATCCCTATGAATATGCGAATGTTTATGCCGCTATTGATACTGTCTAATAGGAAGTTAGTTCAGATCAGAAACTCAGGTGGCCGGAACGCGACTTTCGATCTGAGCATTGTTCATGTTTCACAGATGTGTGAAACCGGCTTTAGAGCAAGATATGGAAAATAATGGTTGTGGTAGTCCATGGTAATAGATAAAGTTAATTTCAGATGTCTATGGTAAGTTAGCTCTCCTTTTTTGTTGCATCTTCTGTCTGTGAAGACGACGTGTGAAGTAAAACCAATCCAGAGAGTGTAATAGAAATTCCGACCCACCAGAGCATGGCACGCGATTCTCCAAACAGAACTTTGCCAAGGACAGCCTGTTGGAAAGATTAGGTATTTAGCAATAATTTACAAGACCAGGGCAATCTCAAATGTCAACAACGTTTCTAATAAACAGATTATTACACATTGTCTAAAGCTGGGTTCACACTAAGCGACAACGACGTCGCTGTTACGTCACCATTTTCGGTGACGTAACAGCGACCTTGTAAGTCGCTGTTATGATCGCTGCTTAGCTGTCAAACACAGCAGAAGCAGCGATCATAACGTCGCTGTGCTACATGTGCAGAGAGCAGGGAGCCGCACTTAGCACTGGCTCCTTGCTCTCCTAGGTACAGTACACATCGGGTTAATTAACCCGATGTGTGCTGCAGCTACATGTCACAGTGCAGAGAGCAGGGAGCTGCGCGCACTGCTTAGCGCTGGCTCCTTGCTACAGTATACATCGGGTTAATTACCCGATGCGTACTGCAGCTACATGTGCACAGAGCAGGAGCCGGCACTGGCAGCAAGAGCGGAGGCTGGTAACGAAGGTAAATATCGGGTAACCAGGGAAAGGTCTTCCCTTGGTTACCCGATGTTTACGCTGGTTACAGCTTACCGCAGCTGCCAGACGCCGGCTCCTGCTCGCTTCATTTCGTCGCTCTCTCGCTGTCACACACAGCGATGTGTGTGTCACAGCGGGAGAGTGACGACCAAAAAATGAAGCTGGACATTCAGCAACGACCGGCGACCTCACAGCAGGGGCCAGGTCGTTGCTGGATGTCACACACAGCGACGGGACGTCGCTGCAACGTCACAGAAAATGGTGACGTAGCAGCGACGTCGTTGTCGCTGTGTGTGACACCAGCTTTAGAGGCCTCCTATACCTTCCTGGAGCTAAGAACTGATCATATAGGGAAGGAAGTAGACAGAAAATATACTGTATATATATTGTTTTTCATCCACTTCATATACTTATTATATTATCTCCAAATAATTACCCTGGCCATGCCGTTCCCAGGCAGTAACCATGTCCATAAAGCTTAAAGCATTCTTCGTCATTGAAAGCCATGCCAAAATTGGGTTTCCAGGCTTCAATAAAGCGAGCTGTACTTGCCTCAGCTCCATTTTGGCAGTCTCTTTGCAATGTGACCACATTCCCTATCATCAATATTTGCAAACTACCAGCCGGACTTTGCGATTTAAGGTTGCAAAACTACACGTTCCTATGTAGCCCTAGCTTTACTATTAAACTTGAGCTTAATCTACCACATTTGTAAGTCCCCAAATACCCACCGAAGACACAAAGTTTGAAGCAGTAGTTGTCACAGTGGCAGCAGCAGAGGACGAAGAATATCTTAAAGCTTTGGCAAAGAACGTCCACATGGCAGCGTTAAACAGGAACACCAGTCCAGCACAGCCGAGGCGAAGGATGAGGTGGACCTACAACCAGCACAAAGAGAAAAGGTTAAAACTGTGTTTCCTCTTGTCACAAAGACAGCAAAATGGTGAATATGCAGTTCATAAGGTATGGTACGAGATCGCAGCAGAGAGGAGGCGCCGGACCGGAGAACAGTGACACACATCAAACCGGACCACCCCGCAGGGGAGTATAATAAAAGTATTTTTTATGTTATCCAGATCGGCCTGGGCTGTTATATACAGTATTGTAGAATGCTGTATATAAGAGCTCACTGGTGGTGGCTGCAGGTTATAGGAGACAAATCTTATGACAGGTTCCCGTTAAAGATTAATTTTATTCTCAAAATTTGCCAGTGTACACTAAAAGTTAGAAAATAAAGCAAAAAAACAGATACTCATCTACCGATCAACCGCAGCTCGCACGGGTCCCGTTAAAAGCTCTCCCAAGGCCACAAAGATAATGTTCACATCATAATATCAGTTTTCTAGTCTCATTATATGAAAAATAACCCCCCCCCGCCCCCCAAGTGTCAGATCCAGTAGACGACACCAACAGCACTGGATGGATCCTTGTGACTATAAGGGGCTCGATGGGGTTTGTTAGGATGTCTGTTATTTTACCCTATTGTACGTTTGTGTCCTGCAAAAATGACGGAATCTGCAAAAAAAAAAAAAGTATCCAAAGGGAATATCTAATGCAGATGTGAGTGTACTCTAAGGCTAAGTTCACACTTCCGTTGTTTTGCATCAGTCACAATCCGTCGCCTTGAGGAATTACGGTATCCTGCAAAGTATTTTGCAGGAATCCTGTTTTTCCCCATAGACTTCTATTAGTGACGGATTGCGACTGATGATACTGCGTTGCATCCGCTGCGTCGCGGTCAATCGTTTTTTAACTGACCGCCGGGCGGCAGCAACGCAGCCTGTAACGTTTTTTGAGCAGCGCGATCCGTAGGATTTTGCTGCGCATGCTCTCTCTGGCTCCCTGCACCCGTAACCAGGATAAACATGGGGTAACCAAGCAATGCGCTTTGGTTAGTTACCCGATATTTACAGTGGTTACGGGTGCAGGGAGCCCGCGCTAAGCGGTGTATGCTGGTAACCAAGATAAATATCGGGTAACCAAGCAAAAAGTGCTTTGCTTTTAGTTACCCGATATTTAACCTAGATACAGTGTGCAAGGAGGCCGACACTTCCCCACTCGGCTCCGCCCCCTCCCGCACTCCGCATGTGTACACAAACACTTGTCCCCAGCCCTGCAGTTCCCGCGGCACTGACGTCCTCAGTTCCACGGCCCCGCTCGGCTCCACCCCCTCCCGCACTCCGCATGTACACACGCATGTAGACAGACACACACTCACCTGTCCCCAGCCATGCAGACCGCGGCACTGACGTCCTCAGCTCCGGCCCCCGAACTCCGCCTCCCGAACTCCGCCCACCGCACACAACGGAGTCCGACAATGAAATTCTTTTCTTTGTCATCCGTTGTACAACGCATCAGTCACATGCGTCAAGCAACGCATGTGACTGATGAAAAACAACGGAAATGTGAACTTAGCATTTTTGTTTTTTTTCTTTTATACTGCAAATGGAGTCTTATTAAAAGAAAATTATGTTTCTTTTAATACAATAATGATACCAGCTACAGCAATGAGATGTATATAAGCACGGCCACGAGCGAATCTGAGCGCAATCCAAGCCCACAGCCATAGTAAATGTCCGGAAGGGGATGGCACCCAATCTGGGCCTCCCAGGGTATATGCGGTAAGGCAAGCCGCGGGCTATACGCGGTAACGTGAGCCCTCGTGTATGCGCGGTAAGGCGAGTACTGCGGTATACGCAGTAAGGCTACTTTCACACTTGCGTTGAACGCCATCCGTCACAATGTGTTGTGTGACGCATGCGTTGTAACTAGTGTGATATAAAGACAACGGATTCCTGTGAAATAAATAAAAAAATAAATAAATATTTATTTTTATATAGCGCTAACATATTCCGCAGCGCTTTACATACATCAGGAACACTGTCCCCATTGGGGCTCACAATCTAAATTCCCTACCTGTATGTCTTTGGAGTGTGGGAGGAAACGGGAGAACCCGGAGGAAACCCACGCAAACACAGGGAGAACATACAAACTCCTTGCAGATGTTGTCCTTGGTGGGATTCGAACCAAGGACCCCAGCACTCATCATCACTGCACACACCCCTGCACACATCCCGGCACTACTGCACACATCATCATCACTGCACGCGCACACCCCGGCACTACTGCACACATCATCATCCCCGCACACACCGGCACTACCGCACCTATCATCACTGCACACACCTCGGCACTACCGCACCCATCATCATCACTGCACACACCCCGGCACTACCGCACCCATCATCATCACTGCACACATCCCCGCACACACGCAGGCACTACCGCTCTCATCATCACCGCACACACTACCTCAGTGTAGTCCCCGCTGCCATTAACTCCTTATTACCCCGATTGCCACCGCACCAGGGCAATTCGGGATGAGCTGGGTAGAGTCCCGGGACTGTCACATCTAATGAATGCAACAATTACGGGCGGCTGCTGGCTGATATTTTTTGGGCTAGGGGGCTCCCCATAACGTGGGGCTCCCCATCCTGAGAATACCAGCCTTCAGCCGTGTGGCTTTACCTTGGCTTGTTTCAAAATTGGGAGGGACCGCACGCCATTTTTTTAATTAATTTATTTATTTATTGTACCGCACGATATAGACCCGCCCACCGGCGGCTGTGATTGGTTGCAGAGCGTGGGGGCGTGTCTGACTACAACCAATCATAAGCGTCGGTGGGCAGGGGAAGCAGTGAATACTAAATGGAATAATGAGCGGCCGGCATTTTCAAAAGAGAAGCCGCCAGAGAAGTGTGACAGCCGTGCAGTGCCGCTACGGTGATCGGTGAGTATGAGAGAGGGGGGAGAGAGACCAGGAGTGATTTTAAAAGATTTAGATCGTTCTGCTGGACATGCTGAGCATGCGCAGTAGAACGTGACGGAATCCGCCCCCATAGACAATCATTATGCCTCGTAATGGATCCCAACGAAATCCTGCGGAGTGCATTTTTTTTAGAGCAACAAAAAACGCTACATTCAGAGTTCCCTCCGCCCGACGGTTACTGACGGTCAGAGACAAAACAACTGATGCGCCGCGGGGCGGATGCAACGCAAGACCATCCGTTGCTATCCGCAGCTAATAGAAGTCTACGAGGAATAAACGGTTTCCTGCAACGGTTACCGTAATTCCTCAAGGCGGCGGATAGCAACGGATGCCGTTCAACGCAAGTGTGAAAGTAGCCTTAGGCTAGGTTCACGTTTCCGTTGTTTTGCATCAGTCACATGCGTTGCTTGTGACTGATGCGTTGTACAACGGGTGACAAGAATAAGAATTCATTGTCGGACTCCGTTGTAAAACGTGAGAGAGAGATCGATCAGCTGATCGCTCACAGCAGCCGGCTGATCAGCTGATCGCTCACAGCAGCCGGCTGATCACTCACAGAAGGCGGCTGCTGGGCGATCAGCTGATCGTTCGGCCGCTGAGAGAGAGCATGCGCAGTGAAATCCTAAGGATTCCGCTGCTCAAAAAACATTACTCTCTGCGTTCCTGCCGCCCAACGGTCCGTCGTTCCATGACTGATCAGTCGGGCGGAGGATGCAACGCAAGGGCATCAGTCACAATCCGCCGCTCATATAAGTCTATGGGAAACAACGGAATCCGCCAAACGGATGTGTTGTTTACCAGAGCGGCGGATTGTGACTGATGCAAAACAACGGAAATGTGAACCTAGCTTTAGGCAAGCCCCGGGGTATACGCGGTAAAGTGAGCCCTGGGGTATATGCGGTAAGGTGAGTCCAGGGGTATATACGGTAAGGTGAGCCCTGGGGTATACGCGGTAAGGTGAGCCCTGGGGTATACGCAGTAAAGTGAGCCCTGGGGTATACGCGGTAAAGTGAGCCCTGGGGTATACGCGGTAAAGTGAGCCCTGGGGTATACACGGTAAGGTGAGCCCTGGGGTATACGCGGTAAGGTGTGCCCTGGGGTATACGCGGTAAGGTGAGCCCAGGGGTATACACGGTAAGGTGAGCCCTGGGGTATACGCGGTAAGGTGAGCCCTGGGGTATACGCGGTAAAGTGAGCCCTGGGGTATACGCGGTAAGGTGAGCCCTGGGGTATACGCGGTAAAGTGAGCCCTGGGGTATACGCGGTAAGGTGAGCCCTGGGGTATATACGGTAAGGTGAGCCCTGGGGTATATACGGTAAGGTGAGCCCTGGGGTATATACGGTAAGGTGAGCCCTGGGGTATATGCAGTAAGGTGCCCTCAGGGCGGTGGAAGGAAGTGAACTGGATTCCTGAAAAGATAAAACTATAGAGCAGGATTTATTCTATACTTTTCACTCTTGTTCTTCTAAATAAAGTTATTGAAAAGTTTGGAGGATGGCCCAGTATTAACTCTTAACAACCTGTCACACGTTTGACTGCTTAGGGTACTTTCACACCTCCGGTTTTTCTTCTGCGGCACAATCCGGCACTTTGCAGGAAAATCGCAACCGTTTTTTTTTTGCTGCCGGTTGCGATTTTCCTGCATAGACTTTAATTAGTGCCGCATTGTGCCGCATGGCCTTGCGTTCCATCCGGTTTTTGCCGCATGCGGCAGATTTAGCCGATGCGGCGGCCGGATGGAACGTTGCCTGGCACGTTTTTTCGTGCGGCAAAAAAAACCGCATCGCGCCGCATTCGGCCGATGCGGCACATCTCTCAATGCATGCCTATGGCGGCCGGATGCGGCAAATACCGCATCCGGCCGCCGCATGCGGTTTTTGCCACTGCGCATGCTCAGTAGCATGCCGCAAGCGGCAAAAACCGGGCGGGCCGCATGGGAAAAACTTAGGGTACTTTAACACATAACCGCAACCGGCTTTTGTAACGCCGATTGCGGTTTTTTTTGCATTGACTTACATTAGTGCCGCATTGTGCCGTAGGGGCTTGCGTTCGGTCCGGTTTTTGCCGCATGCGGCAGATTTAGCCGATGCGGCGGCCGGATCGAACGTACCCTGCAACGTTTTTTGCTCCGGCAAAAAACCGCATCGCGCCGCGGCGCATTTTTCAATGCATCCCTATGGAGGCCGGATGCGGCGCGATGCGGAAAAAACCGCATCCGGTCGCCGCATGCGGTATTTTCCACTGCGCATGCTCAGTAGCATGCCGCAACCGGAAAAAACCGGACCGGCCGCATGTAAAAACTTATGCAAAGGATGCGGTGTTTTCACCGCATCCGTTGCATAGTTTTCACAGCCGGATTGAGCCGCAGGGCTCAAACCGGATGTGTGAAAGTAGCCTTATGCAAAGGATGCGGTGTTTTCACCGCATCCGTTGCATAGCTTGCACAGCCGGATTGAGCCGCAGGGCTTAAGCCGGATGTGTGAAAGTAGCCTTAGGGTACTTTCACACATCCGGATTTTTGCTCTGCGGCACAATACGGCGTTCTGCAGAAAAACCGCAACCGGCTTTTGTAACGCCGATTGCGGTTTTTTTTTGCATTGACTTACATTAGTGCCGCATTGTGCCGTAGGGGCTTGCGTTCGGTCCGTTTTTTGCCGCATGCGGCAGATTTAGCCGATGCGGCGGCCGGATCGAACGTACCCTGCAACGTTTTTTGCTCCGGCAAAAAACACCGCATCGCGCCGCATCCGGCCGCTGCGGCGCATTTTTCAATGCATCCCTATGGAGGCCGGATGCGGCGCGATGCGGAAAAAACCGCATCCGGTCGCCGCATGCGGTATTTTCCACTGCGCATGCTCAGTAGCATGCCGCAACCGGAAAAAACCGGACCGGCCGCATGTAAAAACTTAGGCTACTTTCACACATCCGGTTTGAGCCCTGCGGCTCAATCCGGCTGTGAAAACTATGCAACGGATGCGGTGAAAACACCGCATCCTTTGCATCAGTTTTTACATGCGGCCGGTCCGTTTTTTTCCGGTTGCGGCATGCTACTGAGCATGCGCAGTGGAAAATACCGCATGCGGCGACCGGATGCGGTTTTTTCCGCATCGCGCCGCATCCGGCCTCCATAGGGATGCATTGAAAAATGCGCCGCAGCGGCCGGATGCGGCGCGATGCGGTGTTTTTTGCCGGAGCAAAAAACGTTGCAGGGTACGTTCGATCCGGCCGCCGCATCGGCTAAATCTGCCGCATGCGGCAAAAAACGGACCGAACGCAAGCCCCTACGGCACAATGCGGCACTAATGTAAGTCAATGCAAAAAAAACCGCAATCGGCGTTACAAAAGCCGGTTGCGGTTTTTCTGCAGAACGCCGTATTGTGCCGCAGAGCAAAAATACGGATGTGTGAAAGTACCCTTATGCAAAGGATGCGGTGTTTTCACCGCATCCGTTGCATAGCTTGCACAGCCGGATTGAGACGCAGGGCTCAAACCGGATGTGTGAAAGTAGCCTTACTGAACATATCAGTACTGTATATGTGGCGCCCTAGGACCTGGTCGCCACAGCAGCATTGCCCTCCCAAAGGGTTAATGCTGAGCCTGGAGGTAATTGGGAGATCCATTGGCCAGCAGGTTTAACACCCAACACAGTTCTCCCTCCGGCCAGCAGGGGGAGCTCTGAACCTGGAATTCCAGGGAGCCTTCCTCTACCTGACCAGAGGGAGGAAGTGCAGCCAGTCTGTAGGGAGTAGTGGAAGTGAACAGACGCAGAGTGAGCTGTCCTGTGAATCTGGGGCCTAGAGCTGGAGCAGCTTGGCCCAGAGAAGCAGGAATAGCTGAGAGGCAGCAGAGAGACTCAGACATCGGAGTCTGTGGTTGCCAGGGTATAAAATCCGCCCCTGGTAGCCGAGTCCGAAGGGCAGGAGAGCTGCAAGCCCCTGGCCCAGAAACATCCAAGGTACAGCTGCAGCATCAGGGCCCGGTGTGGACTCCAGCGGAGAAGCACCAGAGAGAGGGTCTGCGCAGCCACCTACAGAAAGAAGGGACGTGCCATCGGTCCCAGCAGCAAAGAGGGCCATTGCTGGATTCAGAGAAGCAGGGTCCTATCATCACAAAGCAAAGTACAGGAGTAGGCCTCATACTCAGCTGGCCAGAAAGATCATCCCAAGTACTTCCAGGCCGACCGGATCCCCATCACCACCTGTAACGGTCTCCCAGGACTGGACTGTTCCCAGAGTAAAAGAGGAGAAGGTAAAGAGACTGTTGTTTGTGCCTGGTTCTTTCCTCGCCTGTCGGCCCTGCACCGTGTTAGCCACACAACACCATAGACTTTCACGGGCACCAACTGTATCCCGGGGCATCGCTCCACCTGTGGGGAGCAGTAACATCATAGCTGCCATAACATCACCCCGGAGTTCTCCCATAGCAGCGGCGGCTTAATAGCCGCATACCACAGGTGGCGTCACGAACATTAACTTCAACTCATCAGCCACATATTCAACTGACACCCACCAGGGCCACGGAGCCGGGCCCAGCCACCACTGACTACCACCGGACTAGTCCGGCCCGGCACCGGGTGTCCCCTAGCCCTGGGGTGGGCGAGTCAACTTTTGGCGTCACGAACAGGATTTCGTGCCCGGTTCCACCGGGTACTGTGCGCCTGAATAATTGCGCTTTAAAGACTGTATTACTGCGTGTTTCACTGTTTGAAAACTGCCGCCGCCATTATCCTCACTGAGCGCAGGAAGAAGGGGGGCGTGCCTGACAAAGAGCGCGAAGGGAGCGCGCCATCAGAGCAGAGCGCTGTTAACCCCGCGCGACCCGGAAGGAAATTTGAAAAGTGAACGGAGCCTGGTAAGGTTAACTAAGGGGGAGTGTGGCGCCCTAGGACCTGGTCGCCACAGCAGCATTGCCCTCCCAAAGGGTTAATGCTGAGCCTGGAGGTAATTGGGAGATCCATTGGCCAGCAGGTTTAACACCCAACACAGTTCTCCCTCCGGCCAGCAGGGGGAGCTCTGAACCTGGAATTCCAGGGAGCCTTCCTCTACCTGACCAGAGGGAGGAAGTGCAGCCAGTCTGTAGGGAGTAGTGGAAGTGAACAGACGCAGAGTGAGCTGTCCTGTGAATCTGGGGCCTAGAGCTGGAGCAGCTTGGCCCAGAGAAGCAGGAATAGCTGAGAGGCAGCAGAGAGACTCAGACATCGGAGTCTGTGGTTGCCAGGGTATAAAATCCGCCCCTGGTAGCCGAGTCCGAAGGGCAGGAGAGCTGCAAGCCCCTGGCCCAGAAACATCCAAGGTACAGCTGCAGCATCAGGGCCCGGTGTGGACTCCAGCGGAGAAGCACCAGAGAGAGGGTCTGCGCAGCCACCTACAGAAAGAAGGGACGTGCCATCGGTCCCAGCAGCAAAGAGGGCCATTGCTGGATTCAGAGAAGCAGGGTCCTATCATCACAAAGCAAAGTACAGGAGTAGGCCTCATACTCAGCTGGCCAGAAAGATCATCCCAAGTACTTCCAGGCCGACCGGATCCCCATCACCACCTGTAACGGTCTCCCAGGACTGGACTGTTCCCAGAGTAAAAGAGGAGAAGGTAAAGAGACTGTTGTTTGTGCCTGGTTCTTTCCTCGCCTGTCGGCCCTGCACCGTGTTAGCCACACAACACCATAGACTTTCACGGGCACCAACTGTATCCCGGGGCATCGCTCCACCTGTGGGGAGCAGTAACATCATAGCTGCCATAACATCACCCCGGAGTTCTCCCATAGCAGCGGCGGCTTAATAGCCGCATACCACAGGTGGCGTCACGAACATTAACTTCAACTCATCAGCCACATATTCAACTGACACCCACCAGGGCCACGGAGCCGGGCCCAGCCACCACTGACTACCACCGGACTAGTCCGGCCCGGCACCGGGTGTCCCCTAGCCCTGGGGTGGGCGAGTCATATACACTGGAGTAGATGCAGGTACACGCGTTCCCCCGCAGAACACTCACCCACTCGCAGATTTCTGCCCGCTCCCCTGCTGTAACCTCACACAACTGCTTCATATAAGCCGCACCCAGGGCAAATTTAGCGGAGGAGGCGGACAGCGCCCCCAGGAGTCCGGCCGCAGCGCAGCAACCCCAAGTGGACCACATTGAACAGCAGGGAAGCCGCTTCCTGTTTCACCACATGACCGAGTGACGCCACGTGACGTTGCACTGGTGAGAGGTCGGCCATTTTATGTAAGGGCAGCTCGCCCAGAGTTGTTAGTACAGCAGAGAAGACGCGACTTTGTACTGGTTATAAATGAATAGATTTAATAGAGGTCAGTTTTTAATACCTTGCAACAAGTTAAAGCTCAAATCTCAATAATCTGGGGGTTATGGATTTTTATAAATATATCATACAGAGTTAATGTTACATTGATATCACCATAATTGCCCCTATCACTGCCATCTACAGAGCTCTGATAAGATTATATAGGCTCCATTTTCTGAGTATTCGGGGGTGGGCACGGGGCCTTGAAAACTACCTGATGCTATGTGCGCACGCTGCAGATTTACCACAGAAAATATTTCTAACATTTCTTCAGTCATTCCGCAGCAAAACCTATGGGTATTAAAAAAATGCTGTGCGCACTGCGTTTTTTTTTTTTATACCTGCGGATTTACCTGCGGAATTAGGCTATGTGCCCACGGGACAATGTACCCGTGGATTTTACCGCGGAAAACCTGCAGATTTATCTGGATTTTCCACATAAATCCACAGCTTTTAGCAAGTACAGACACTCCCCATGTTACCCTATGGGACATGGGGAGTGTCTGTGTCCATGCTGCGGTATGTGCGGCTGCGGAATATGCTGCGTTTTTCCCGCAGCTGAACGTAACTGCATGTCAATTATTCCTGTGGAAATCCCGCCTCTCCACTATGGAGATAGAGGCCGGGACTTCCGCAGGTAAATCGCATGAATGTCCGCAGGTTTACCGCAGATATTTCGCTGGAATCCCGCAGCAATGTATAGCTGCGGATTCCGGCCAGCAGCTGCGCGAAACCTGCGGATATACCCGCGGGTACACAGTCCCGTGGGTACATAGCCTTAATGGGCATGTCACTTCTTTTCCGCAGGTACCTGCGTTTTTTGCCATAGATAATGATAAAAACCCGCAGGGACCAACCTGCGGAAAAACTGCAGCAAATCCTCACCAAACCGCAGCACAACCGCATGCGGATTTCGTTGTGATTTTGGTGCGTTTTTTTACCGCAGGTGCAGGATTCTTTCAGAGGGCTTGATTTTTCCTTAAGAAAAAGTCAATTACTCGTGCGCACATAGCCTGAAAGTTGCTACAAAACCGCATCAAACACTCTTCCAATTCATTTCTATTGTAAAACCCAATTTACTGTCCATATATTCAGTATTTTGAGCTTTTTTTTTTTTTTTTTTAGGTGAAAAAGATGTGAAGTAGATCCTGACGGAATCTGCTCCAAACTAAGCACTGACCAATCAGGAGACTTCATACAGAAAAGCTATGAAAACTGATTTAAAAAAAAAAAATCTAACCCGTCCTAGGAAGCGAAAAGCACTGAAAACAAACTCCTCAATGATGGAACGTTTCCAGAAGCGACTTCCCCTTGAAACCTAAGAAAATCCTTGTGTGCATATTTTCTGAGGGTATGTGCACATGACGTCTAGATGGGTCCTGACTGAAAAAGTGCTGCAAAAAATGAACATAATGCACAGGAGTGTGAAAAAGATTGCTGTGCACAGGTTCAGCCTCTTGTTACTTCTTTTAACTGCTTCAAGGTTCGGAAACTGTGTGAGGCCTCCGACACACATCCGTTAAAACTACGCACGTGTAATACGGGCCGTTTTTCAGGTCCGTGATCCGTTTTTGTGTCCGTTTTTATGGTCCGTGTGGGCTTTGTATGATTGGCGTATGGTAGCCGTGTGTGCGTGTGTAATGCCCGTGTGTGTGTGATGTTTAACTGACATGTGAATGTTTTTTCCGTGTGAAATGTTCCGTGTTTAATGTAAAAACTCGTGTTTGATTACCCACTGACAACAGACAGAGTTGCGCTCTGAGAATGAACTCGGGTGAACTGTACCTGATATCATTGTCATACCGCGGCTCTGTCTGTGTCGCGTCCTAATTAGTGGTCACCCGTGAAGGACTCACCGGTGACCACTAATCCCCTGAGTGACAGAAGTGAGCAGCGCGATTAGCGCTGCTGTCACTCAGGTTACCCGTGGCCAGCTTGAGTCCACCCACCGTGACCGCAACTCACCTGTGACTTAATCGCTGTCACTCGGGCGACTTGCAGTCACAGGTGGAGGATCCAGCGGTGGCCGCGAGTAACCTCAGTGACAGCACAGCTGATCGTGATACTCACCTCAGTTGCTGCGTGGATCTGGCAGGAAAGGCGGTGTTCTTCTGCAGCTCCTGTCACCTTCATGTAGCAGAGCTGGAAGCGACGCGGGACCTCCGTGGATTACGCCGGACATGGATGGGTTTTTGGGGCATAATAAATTGGTGAAGGAGGTTTTTTATTTAGTGTTTATTATTTCAAATAAAGGATTTTTCGTTGTGTGTGTTTATTTACTGTCACATACAGATTAATCATGGAAGGTATCTCAGTGAGACGCCTGCCATGATTAATCTAGGACTTATTGGCAGCTATGGGCTGCCATTAACTCCTTATTACCCCGATTGCCAACGCACCAGGGCAAATCGGGAAGAGCCGGGTAGAGTTCCAGAACAGTCGAATCAAATGGATTCTGGGCGGCTGCTATTGTTATGCTGGGGGGGCTCCCCATAATGTGGAGCTCCCCATCTTGAGAATACCAGCCTTCAGGCGTGTGACTTTACCCTGGCTGGTATCAAAATTGGGGGAGGACCGCACGTCGTCTTTTTTTTTTTATTTTTTTTTTACTACACAGTATAGACCCGCCCACCGGCGGCTGTGATTGGTTGCAGTGAGACAGCTGTCACTCAGCGTGTGGGCGTGTCTAACTGCAACCAATCATAGGCACTGGTGGGCGTGGAAAGCAGGGAATAAGAGATTGATTAATGAGCGGCCGGCTTTTTCAAAATAGTAAAAGCCGCCGAAGCAGTGTGAACGCCGTGCAGCGCCGCGCCCGGGATCGGTAAGAGAGAGGGGGGAGACTGACCGACGGACGGAGGGAGATTGACCGACAGACAGAAAAAGAAAGAATAGCCGAAATCGCTACAAAAAAAAGCACAAAACGTACACGGAGCATACAGAGATGCATCCGTGTCACGTACCTGTGTGCACCAAACCATTGACTTTCATGGTGTCAGTGTGTGCGTGTTCCGTGCAGGAAACGGACATGCTGCCGTTCAAAACGGAAACACATACGGATCACGGACATGATGAAAAACGCAAGTTTGACCACAAACAGATTAACATTGGTGCACGTTTGTCCGTGTCTCCGGTATATACGGAAACGGACAAAACACGCACGTTTTTAACGGATGTGTGTCGGAGGCCTGAAGCTGATAAAAGAAGTAATGTTCATTCTTCAGGCAGTATCATGAGGAAGCCACCCGCTCTCATTTGTTACAAGTATAGGGAAAAGACGGCGACAATTAAAAGGACGGAAAAAATGACGGAAAAAGTGCTAGCAAAGACTGCCAGCTTTTTCCTGAAGCAACTTCCTCTAGGAAAACTTAAAAATGTCAAGTGAACATACCCCAAAAGTAGTTCTAATAGCCTTTACTCACTTTGTTGCATGTGAGGTTCAGATTGGCTGAATAATGTTGATATTAAGATAAGAATTTCCAGGGCTCATAAGTCCAAGTGTATTCAGTCTCCACCTAGGCAGCCTTAAGGCCGCTTTACACGCAACATCGCTAACGAGATGTCGTTGGGGTCACGGAATTTGTGACGCACATCCGGCCTCGTTAGTGACGTCGTTGCGTGTGAAACGTACGAATGACCGCTAATGATCAAAATTACTCACCTGATCGTTGACACGTCGTTCTAATCCCAAATATCGTTGCTGCTTTTGGACGCAGGTTGTTCGTCGTTCCTGAGGCAGCACACATCACTACGTGTCACACCCCGGAACGACGAACAGCACCGTACCTGCATCCTCCGGCAACGAGGTGGGCGTCACTTTCCTGCGGCTGCTCTCTGCCCCTCAGCTTCAATTGGATGGCTGCCGTGTAACGTCACTGTGACGCCGCACGAACCGCCCCCTTAGAAAAGAGGCAGTTCGCCGGCCACAGCGACGTTGCAGGGAAGGTCCTAGCGATATTGTGCACCACGGGCAGCGATTTGCCCGTGACGCACAAACGACGGGGGCGGATGCGATTGGCAGCGACATCGCTAGCGATGTCACTGCATGTAAAGTGGCCTTTACTGACTGACAGCTGCAGTTTGTACTGAACAGTATGAGATCTCAGCAGCAGGAGGGACACTGTGGAGCTGTGTCAGGCTAGGTGGCTGGAGACAAAAAGTAACTGAACTTCTGACCAGTTTTTGATAATTGTATGCCCTTTGATTGCTTGCAGATAGTTGGAGGTTCAGGTTCTGAGACCCCAACGATCACTTTAAAAGCCACTGAGAAGTGCGCACGGCTCCTGCCTGATCATGTGCACAGAGTGGAATAGGGATTCGATAGGAACTCAATTCAATAGAAACTTTAACTTTCATAAAGCATTATAGAGACATTCTGATATGGATGTTTAAAGTAAACACACCAGCCTCATCAGGTCTGAACAATCTTTATTTTTATAATATATGCAGTTTATAGTGTATAATCTGGTGTAAGATGAGCTTTAGAATATTCTTAATTCTAGGAAACTGTACATTTAAAAAAGGTTTATTACATACCGTACATAACTTGTATTAGGGAAGCACAGAAGGACTCATGGAGATGGTTATGTTACTTAAAGATGCCAAAGATGATGCTGCAGGAAATACGGTAATGAGACTTCAGCTTACCATAGGCAACTGCGCTCCAGGACTTGCAGGTGCTCGTGGTCCTCCAAACCGGCCAGGCTAGTATATAGTCGAGAAAAAGTAAAGAGTGGACCCAGCACCACAATCCTGTATATTAAAATATCAAAAATGTATTAGATATTAAAAAATACAATGGATCCAAAACTTGAGAACACGCATAGGTGCCCTTATTAGTGTTCTCTCAAGTTTTAGATCCGTTGGATTTTTTAATATCTAATAAATTTTTGATATTTTAATATACAGGATTGTGGTGCTGGGTCCACTCTTCACTTTTTCTCAGCTGCAGTAAATACACAGCTGACAATTTCCTTCAGTGTCTTCTGCTTTAAGAACGCTACGAGTACACTGGTATCCATAAGATATTGTGTGAACAGATATAATATGGTCTTTTGAAGTGATTATATGGATAAGTGCAAAATAATTCAATCTTTATTAACATGATTAAAAAACATACACAAGAGACAAAAAGGACATGATTAAAAAATGAAAAGGTGTAAAATGAAGGGTCTATCAAAAGACATCTATGATGTTTATAATCTTCATTCATAACATAATGTGATTTATTCTAACCATCAAGTATCATCCCCTGTATTAATAAGTCAATTTATTCAAACATATGAAGGATATATATATATACTAGAAGGTGGCCCGATTCTACGCATCGGGTATTCTAGAATTTACGTATTGTGTAGTTCATGTATGATTTTTGTGATATATATATATATATATATATATAGATGTTGTTGTGTGTAGTTACCAAGTGTTTGTGTAGGGCGCTGTACATGTTCTGGGTGTTGTCTGGGTGTGGCGGGGGGGTGAGAGCGGTGTTGTTTGTGTGTTGCGTTGTTTGTGGAGCGCTGTGTGTCTGTAGCGTTGTGTGTGTGTGTGTTGCGCGGTTTGTGTGTGTGGGGTGTGTTTTGGGGGAGGTATGTTTTGTGCAATGTGTGTGTTGTGCGGTATGTGCGTATATTTGTGTGTGCAGCGTTGTCTGTGTGTGGGTGTCTGTGTAGGGCCGTTGTTTGTGGTTCCCAGTGTGTGTGTGTGGTGTGTTGTGCAGTGCGCGTGTGTGTGTGTTGGGGGGAGGTGTGCACTTCCCATCGTGCTCCATCCCCCATGCAGCGCACTCCCCATCGTGCTCCATCCCCCATGCAGCGCACTCCCCATCGTGCTCCATCCCCTATGCTGCGCACCCCCATCGTGCTCCATCTCCCATCCTGCGCACTCCCAAACGTGCTCCATCCCCCATGCTGCGCACTACCCATCGTGCTCCATCCCCCATGCTGCGCACTCCCCATCGTGCTCCATCCCCCATGCTGCGCACTCCCAAACGTGCTCCATACGCCATGCTGCGCACTCCCCATCGTGCTCCATCCGCCATGCTGCGCACTCCCAAACGTGCTCCATCCGCCATACTCCGCACTCCCCATCGTGCTCCATCCCCCATGCAGCGCACTCCCCATCGTGCTCCATCCCCTATGCTGCGCACCCCCCATCGTGCTCCATCTCCCATGCTGCGCACTCCCAAACGTGCTCCATCCGCCATGCTGCGCACTCCCCATCGTGCTGCATCCCCCATGCTGCGCACTCCCAAACGTGAGCAAAAGAAACCGCTGTCGTGGAAACAAATGTACGGCTATCATCTGGCCGCTACGGCACGTCCTTGAAATACACACGGAATACAAAAAGCGAAAGGACTTGTTGTGCATATAATAATCATAATAAGTCAGAATCACAACCAAATTTAATGCATATAAAAGGTTATTTTTATTATGAAACATGTAAAAACAGGTTGGATTTCCATATTATTCAATATAAATATTGTTTAGAAAAAACACAGGGAAAACGAGGACAAGGTTATAGCAGATTCACCCAAACATGTATAGTAAAATTTGTTAGAGACCAGCAACCCATGGAGAAGCAATTATGTATCAAGATAATAAGCCATGGGGAAGTAGGGTGAGCAAAAAATGGCTGAATGAATCCAAGATCAAATCTTTACAATCGCCAATCTCAAAGTGTAAAAGATAAGGAGACACCCTGTGTCTATTAGATATAATTGGCTCAACACATAAATGCCATATAGAATTTAGACAGGACGTCTATAAGTAAGAGAGAATCAGCAGTTGTATTCACCACTCTCACACACTATAACAATGAGACTCTGTATATCCAAAAAGTATAATTGGCTGCACGTGTGCAAGCCATACAGAGTTTGAAACAGAATGTTTACAAGTGAGAGAGAGGATCAGCCACAGTTGCTTACCCATATGTGACGCTGGACTCAGGAATTCATGCAGTGTGTGCCCCTACGCGTCTCGCCTCAAGCTTCATGAGGGGGAAATGAAAAGGTGAAGATGCCAGTGGGGAGTGCCTGAATCGTGCCCGAACTTAAACTCAGCCATCAGCACTGATTGGTCAATCAGAGTGTCACTCACAGTCCAGATTGCGGCGCACGTGTCCACCGCCGCCCCCCCAGGCGCGTCACTTCCGGCATTCCAGTGATGACGTATCCTGTCAACACAACGGAAGCCTTGCAGGGAGGACCTGGGGGGGAGGAGCGTGGAGGCGCGCGTCATGGACATGTGTGAGTAATGCGAGCGCAGGTATGCGCATGCGCATTACGCAATACTCACAATACGAGTACATCCTAAGTAGACAGTATCAGTGACAAGAGCGTGGATACGCGCATGCGCATAACACAACGACCACAGCTCAAGTCATGTATAGAGGTGTTATAAAGGACCTGAGTAAGAGTCAGAGAGATGGAAAGATAAAATTATTAGAGGACAGCGGAGTCGACACATGGATTTATCATGGGGACCATAGTGACAGATCACCCACACCACATCCTCAAATGTATGTGCATGGAAGTCAATATAGACACATGCATATCGGCGGGGAGGTACATATAGAGTGAGGATGCATATATGTAAATTAGTGTGCCTAAACACACACCACCCAAAAGGCATGTATGCAATAATAACATCCCTCACTTAAGATATCAAATAACAATGGAGCTCCCCTTGAAAGCAATATGCATATGTGCAAATTCCTACAACAGTGTCACCAATAAAAAGAATACTATATTCAAAATCTGATTCTCAAAAGGGAACAAAAGTTGTATATATACAAAATGTACACAGCATATACATATACATGATAATGTCACAATTGATACATTAGGGAAAAGACACTCATGACGTTTGATGAAAAGCAAACGTCTTGCATGTTAATAAACAGGCTTGGCTTGATGAAATATAGACGGCTAGTAGATCAAGGACCACTCCCCTGGCATACTAGAATTTATAAGGACCTATAAAAATCCAAAAAGAATAAATTAAAACCAAAAAACACACAAACAGAAGAAAACATATCATGAAGGGAAAAATAAAAAACTAAAAACACCCGTCATAAAAGAGACACCAATCTGATCAACTATATTATATTTATCTATAAACCACTCAGTCGCCAAAGGGGATAACCCAAATGCATAAGTGTGAGGATCATGAGAGGAAACAGAGGCCAATAAAGGGAGCCTATAAAAAGGGTGCGAAGCTAAGCTTCTCATTTAATCCCTTGGGTGAAACTGTGTCAAGTCTCACGATCCACTCACACTCACGTTTCGCTAGGGCCTTCTTGTAGTCACCACCACGTATACCAAGATGTATGACGTCAATTCCCATAAATTTTAATTCATCAGGGTTACACTGGTGGTGTGTCTTAAAGTGGCGGGGTATGGTCTTAAGGAGATGGATGTTCGTTTCCTCCCGGGCTGCCACTATGTCCCTGACGTGTTCTCTAATGCGTCTCCGGAACTCACGTGATGTGAGCCCAACATAAATAAGTTGGCAGGTGCATTTAGCATAATATATAACATTCGAGGTGCGACACGAAATATACTGTCTCACCTCGAATGTCCTACTCCCGTCAGAAGACATAAAAGTGTCAGCCCGCACCATATTCTGACACGCCAAACAGGATCCGCAGGGGAACGAACCCCAATTCGTCCTCGGTATATTAAAAAGGGGCTGAGCCTTCAATGTGTAGTGGCTGTGTACTAGGTGATCCTTTAGGTTTTTCCCCCTTCTAGCTGTCATCAAGGGTGCATTAGGGATTCTTGGGCCTAGTATGTTATCAGTTTTGAGAATGGTCCAATGTTTTTTCAACACCTCCCTAATGCCCTCCCATTGGTTGTTAAAGGTCGTTATAAACCTAGTCACCCCTTCCCCTTTATCCTTCTTTCTACCCCCAATCAGCAGCTCAGATCTCTTGGCATTTTTAGCCCGATTGTATCCATTTTTTATAGTACGATGCGAATATCCGCGCTCACGGAATCTAGCTCGAAGATCCGTGGCTTGATCTTCAAAATATTGCTCAGTGGAGCAAATCCTTCTGGCTCGAAGGTATTGCCCCACGGGTATAGCTCGTACTGTAGAAGCTTGGTGATTGGAGGTAGCGTGGAGCAATGCATTAGTTGAAGTCTCCTTTCTGAACATGTCAGCCTGTAGGGACCGGTCAGGGTGTATAACTAACTTCACATCCAGGAAGTCGATCTCCATGTCGTGGTATTTGTGGGTCAATTTGATGCCGTGCTGATTCTTATTGAGGGAGCAGATGTAATTCTCCAACTCAATTGAGGTACCCCCCCACAGAATCAGCACGTCATCAATATAACGTATCCACAGTTGGACGGGGGCATCGGCCTGTGCGTCACCTCCAAACACTTCCCTCTCCCAGTACCCTAGGAATAGGTTAGCGTAGGAGGGCGCACAGGCCGCCCCCATCGCGGTCCCCCGCTTCTGCAAGAAGAATTTGTCCCTGAATGTGAAGAAGTTATGTGTCAGAATAAATTCTAACAACTCGATGATCAATTGACACAACAGCCCAACTGACCGCCCTCAGGCCAAGTTGATGGTCAATGCATGTATATAAAGACTCCACATCGATGGTAGTGAGTAGAGTCCCATTGTCCACGTATAAACCGTCAACCCGCCGCAAGACGTCAAGAGTGTCGCGGGCATAGGAGGGCAGCGTTTCCACCAGTGGATGCAGGTAATGTTCGATAAACCTGCAAACTGGGTCGCACATCCCTCCAATGCCCGAGACAATCGGACGTCCCGGGGGGCAGACGGGGTCCTTATGGACCTTTGGAAGAAGATAAAAGGTTGGCACTACAGGGCATTTGATGGTAAGGCTGTCTAGCACCTTCTTATTGATGATACCCTGTGTAAAGGCTCTATCCAAAATTTTATATAACTCTATCATAAAACCACTCAAGGGATTGTGCGTCAGGGAGGCATATGTTTGGCGGTCGCGAAGTTGACGGCCAGCCTCCCTCTCATACATGGATGATATCATTCAGTTCTTTTAATTCTTTCAATGCCCTCCGTTGATCCGGGGTGAGATTATCCTTCATATGTTTCTTGGACAGATGTTTCAAATCCTCAGAAACCAATTTACAAAAAATCTCCACCTCAGGGCAGATAGAGAAAGGGGGGAAAGTGGTGGAGCGAGGGCATTGAAAGAATTAAAAGAACTGAATGATATCATCATAAAGCCAGCGGACAAGGGGGGGAATGTGGTGGTGTGGCCTCGTTCCATGTATGAGAGGGAGGCTGGCCGTCAACTTCGCGACCGCCAAACATATGCCTCCCTGACGCACAATCCCTTGAGTGGTTTTATGATAGAGTTATATAAAATTTTGGATAGAGCCTTTACACAGGGTATCATCAATAAGAAGGTGCTAGACGGCCTTACCATCAAATGCCCTGTAGTGCCAACCTTTTATCTTCTTCCAAAGGTCCATAAGGACCCCGTCTGCCCCCCGGGACGTCCGATTGTCTCGGGCATTGGAGGGATGTGCGACCCAGTTTGCAGGTTTATCGAACATTACCTGCATCCACTGGTGGAAACGCTGCCCTCCTATGCCCGCGACACTCTTGACGTCTTGCGGCGGGTTGACGGTTTATACGTGGACAATGGGACTCTACTCACTACCATCGATGTGGAGTCTTTATATACATGCATTGACCATCAACTTGGCCTGAGGGCGGTCAGCTACTTTCTGAACATGAGCAGCCTTGATGGGCTGTTGTGTCAATTGATCATCGAGTTGTTAGAATTTATTCTGACACATAACTTCTTCACATTCAGGGACAAATTCTTCTTGCAGAAGCGGGGGACCGCGATGGGGGCGGCCTGTGCGCCCTCCTACGCTAACCTATTCCTAGGGTACTGGGAGAGGGAAGTGTTTGGAGGTGACGCACAGGCCGATGCCCCCGTCCAACTGTGGATACGTTATATTGATGACGTGCTGATTCTGTGGGGGGGTACCTCAATTGAGTTGGAGAATTACATCTGCTCCCTCAATAAGAATCAGCACGGCATCAAATTGACCCACAAATACCACGACATGGAGATCGACTTCCTGGATGTGAAGTTAGTTATACACCCTGACCGGTCCCTACAGGCTGACATGTTCAGAAAGGAGACTTCAACTAATGCATTGCTCCACGCTACCTCCAATCACCAAGCTTCTACAGTACGAGCTATACCCGTGGGGCAATACCTTCGAGCCAGAAGGATTTGCTCCACTGAGCAATATTTTGAAGATCAAGCCACGGATCTTCGAGCTAGATTCCGTGAGCGCGGATATTCGCATCGTACTATAAAAAATGGATACAATCGGGCTAAAAATGCCAAGAGATCTGAGCTGCTGATTGGGGGTAGAAAAAAGGATAAAGGGGAAGGGGTGACTAGGTTTATAACGACCTTTAACAACCAATGGGAGGGCATTAGGGAGGTGTTGAAAAAACATTGGACCATTCTCAAAACTGATAACATACTAGGCCCAAGAATCCCTAATGCACCCTTGATGACAGCTAGAAGGGGGAAAAACCTAAAGGATCACCTAGTACACAGCCACTACACATTGAAGGCTCAGCCCCTTTTTAATATACCGAGGACGAATTGGGGTTCGTTCCCCTGCGGATCCTGTTTGGCGTGTCAGAATATGGTGCGGGCTGACACTTTTATGTCTTCTGACGGGAGTAGGACATTCGAGGTGAGACAGTATATTTCGTGTCGCACCTCGAATGTTATATATTATGCTAAATGCACCTGCCAACTTATTTATGTTGGGCTCACATCACGTGAGTTCCGGAGACGCATTAGAGAACACGTCAGGGACATAGTGGCAGCCCGGGAGGAAACGAACATCCATCTCCTTAAGACCATACCCCGCCACTTTAAGACACACCACCAGTGTAACCCTGATGAATTAAAATTTATGGGAATTGACGTCATACATCTTGGTATACGTGGTGGTGACTACAAGAAGGCCCTAGCGAAACGTGAGTGTGAGTGGATCGTGAGACTTGACACAGTTTCACCCAAGGGATTAAATGAGAAGCTTAGCTTCGCACCCTTTTTATAGGCTCCCTTTATTGGCCTCTGTTTCCTCTCATGATCCTCACACTTATGCATTTGGGTTATCCCCTTTGGCGACTGAGTGGTTTATAGATAAATATAATATAGTTGATCAGATTGGTGTCTCTTTTATGACGGGTGTTTTTAGTTTTTTATTTTTCCCTTCATGATATGTTTTCTTCTGTTTGTGTGTTTTTTGGTTTTAATTTATTCTTTTTGGATTTTTATAGGTCCTTATAAATTCTAGTATGCCAGGGGAGTGGTCCTTGATCTACTAGCCGTCTATATTTCATCAAGCCAAGCCTGTTTATTAACATGCAAGACGTTTGCTTTTCATCAAACATCATGAGTGTCTTTTCCCTAATGTATCAATTGTGACATTATCATGTATATGTATATGCTGTGTACATTTTGTATATATACAACTTTTGTTCCCTTTTGAGAATCAGATTTTGAATATAGTATTCTTTTTATTGGTGACACTGTTGTAGGAATTTGCACATATGCATATTGCTTTCAAGGGGAGCTCCATTGTTATTTGATATCTTAAGTGAGGGATGTTATTATTGCATACATGCCTTTTGGGTGGTGTGTGTTTAGGCACACTAATTTACATATATGCATCCTCACTCTATATGTACCTCCCCGCCGATATGCATGTGTCTATATTGACTTCCATGCACATACATTTGAGGATGTGGTGTGGGTGATCTGTCACTATGGTCCCCATGATAAATCCATGTGTCGACTCCGCTGTCCTCTAATAATTTTATCTTTCCATCTCTCTGACTCTTACTCAGGTCCTTTATAACACCTCTATACATGACTTGAGCTGTGGTCGTTGTGTTATGCGCATGCGCGTATCCACGCTCTTGTCACTGATACTGTCTACTTAGGATGTACTCGTATTGTGAGTATTGCGTAATGCGCATGCGCATACCTGCGCTCGCATTACTCACACATGTCCATGACGCGCGCCTCCACGCTCCTCCCCCCCAGGTCCTCCCTGCAAGGCTTCCGTTGTGTTGACAGGATACGTCATCACTGGAATGCCGGAAGTGACGCGCCTGGGGGGCGGCGGTGGACACGTGCGCCGCAATCTGGACTGTGAGTGACACTCTGATTGACCAATCAGTGCTGATGGCTGAGTTTAAGTTCGGGCACGATTCAGGCACTCCCCCACTGGCATCTTCACCTTTTTCATTTCCCCCTCATGAAGCTTGAGGCGAGACGCGTAGGGGCACACACTGCATGAATTCCTGAGTCCAGCGTCACATATGGGTAAGCAACTGTGGCTGATCCTCTCTCTCACTTGTAAACATTCTGTTTCAAACTCTGTATGGCTTGCACACGTGCAGCAATTATACTTTTTGGATATACAGAGTCTCATTGTTATAGTGTGTGAGAGTGGTGAATACAACTGCTGATTCTCTCTTACTTATAGACGTCCTGTCTAAATTCTATATGGCATTTATGTGTTGAGCCAATTATATCTAATAGACACAGGGTGTCGCCTTATCTTTTACACTTTGAGATTGGCGATTGTAAAGATTTGATCTTGGATCATTCAGCCATTTTTTGCTCACCCTACTTCCCCATGGCTTATTATCTTGATACATAATTGCTTCTCCATGGGTTGCTGGTCTCTAACAAATTTTACTATACATGTTTGGGTGAATCTGCTATAACCTTGTCCTCGTTTTCCCTGTGTTTTTTCTAAACAATATTTATATTGAATAATATGGAAATCCAACCTGTTTTTACAATGTTTCATAATAAAAATAACCTTTTATATGCATTAAATTTGGTTGTGATTCTGACTTATTATGATTATTATATGCACAACAAGTCCTTTCGCTTTTTTGTATTCCGCACTCCCAAACGTGCTCCATCCGCCATGCTGCGCACTCCCAAACGTGCTCCATCCGCCATGCTGAGCACTCCCAAACGTGCTCCATCCGCCATGCTGCGCACTCCCAAACGTGCTCCATCCGCCATGCTGCGCACTCCCAAACGTGCTCCATCCGCCATGCTGCGCACTCCCAAACGTGCTCCATCCGCCATGCTGCGCACTTCCCAAACGTGCTCCATCCGCCATGCTGCGCACTCCCAAACGTGCTCCATCCGCCATGCTGCGCACATGTTCCCAAACGTGCTCCATCCGCCATGCTGCGCCAGCATCAGCCTCTCTACCCGCAGCATCAGCCTCTCTGCCCGCAGCATCAGCCTCTCTGTCCCCAGCATCAGCCTCTCCATCCCAGCCTTCCCCAGCATCAGCCTCTCTTCTCTTAGCCTCCCCATCCCAGCCTTCCCCAGGATCAGCCTCTCTCTCCTCCCAGCCTCCTCCAGCACGCCATGCTCCTCTGCCGACACTCACAGATCCGATCGCATACACTCACACACACCCACACACACCCGATCGCATACACTCACACACACCCGATCGCATACACGCACACACACATTGACGATATTGCACATACGCGCTCATACTCACAACATCCGGAGATACCACATGCTTCTGGCCATGTGATCCTCCGCAGGTCCTGGAAGGTCACAACAGCACAGTATCGAGGCCGAGAAGCAAGCAATATCACCGGATGCTGTGAGTATGTGGATGCGATGTGATGTGTGTGTGAGGTGTGTGTGTGAGAGGTGAGTGTGAGCCGGTGTACACTGGTAACTATGATACACATCGGGTAACCAAGGGACCTTAGTTACCCAGATGTGTATAATGGTTACCAGCGTTCACGGCCTCCGTCAAGATCCCAGCATCGCAAGGTTATGTCTGGCGCTGCTGGGATCCTGACGGAGCCGGTGTAGAAGCAAGCGATATCCCAGGATGTTGTGAGTGTGTGGATGTGAGGTGTGTGTGAGAGTGAGTGTGATCTGATGTGTGTGTGTGTACTCACCTGGTAGTCGGAGCTCCGTGTCAGTTGGGCCAGAGCGAGCGTGCATTGCGTGAGGGGGGCGGGGCCTGCAGAGAGCCGGGGCGAGAGGCCAATCCGTGTGGGGGGGCGGGGCCATGGCGAGCCCAGCGGCCAATCAGCTTTGTGTCACCGTAAGGACACAATTTTGGAGCAAGACAGACAGACAGACTAAGGCAATTATATATATAGATATATCTCATTACATATAATTCATGAACAACAATTATTCATGGGTTTTTAAGAAAAGGAGAAGGAAAAATAACCTTCATATGGTAGACAGGAGAACTGCATATACCTGAGATAAATCAATATGCTCTAAAGATG